>NW_027204381.1:2945000-3340000 GCF_024711535.1 Dipodomys merriami
AGCAACTGTTTTTAGGAAAAAATGAGGTAGTTGCACCACTTAATTTAGTAGCAACTAATTGAAAGGAAGCAAGCTTTACAATAGCTATTTACAGAGTTTTACTAGTGGCAGAATTCTAATGACAACTTAGGCGCACTGAATAAAGTGGTCAGGTTTTAACAGGCATGAGATGACACTGAGCTTTATGACACTCTTCTGAGGGTTCTGAAGAAAAGGGGAGCCCTTTTGTAAGTTTGTAAAGCCTACAAAGACACCTCACAGGCGGTTTTGCATTCAGAAAGCATGCAACACTCACACTTTTGATTTACTCCTTCTGAAATCTGTGTGGCGCGCGGGAAGCAGGGTTCTGAATGTCTGTTGACAGATACTTGCAAAGGATCGTAACTCCTCCATGCATGGAAAGAACTCATACACTGCATTAGCACTGTCATGCCGTATTTCCTTCCCAGCTCACCAGGGTGATACTTAAATCTTAAGTCTCTCCTTTTCTGCTCCCATATATTCACAGGACTTAACTTCAAAGTTCCCAACTATAGGTAGCTGCAATTGTTTACAAAAATATGAGAACACTGTGACTACATTTAGAGTGGATTTAAGTGATGTTTGATTTTGGTGGGTTTTGTGTGTGTGTGTGTGTGTGTGTGTGTGTGTGTGTGTGTGTGTGTGTGTGCGCGCGCACGTGCGCATGCATGGGCGCGTGTGTGTCCACATTTAAAAAATAAAAACAGGGCTGGGAAGGTGGCTCAGTGGTAGAGTGCTTGTCTTGCATGCTTGAGGCCTCGGGTTCGATTCCTCAGCACCTCATAAGCATAAAAAGCCTAAATGGTGCTGTGGCTCCAGTGGTAGAGTGCTAGCCTTGAGGTGAAGAACTGAGGGACAGCACCCAGGCCCAGAGTTCAGGTCCCAAAACCAACCAAGAAAAAAGAAAAAAGATAAGACAGATGCCGGTGCCTTAAGCCTGTAATCCTAGCTACTCAGGAGGCCGAGATCTGAGGATCATGATTCAAAGCCAGCCCAGGCAGGAAAGTCCATGAAACTCTTATCTCCAATAAACCACTAGAGAACTGGAAGTGGTGCTGTGGCTCAAGTGGTAGAGCACTAGCCTTGAGATGAAGAGCTGAAGGACAGTGCCCAGGCCCAGAGTTCAAGCCCCACAACAGACAAAAAAAAGAAAAAAAAGATAAAAGTAATTGTTTTTCATATGCTAAACAAATTATAGATATTTATAATAAAAAAGGTTTGGTAAAACGAAACATTCTATTGAGTAGCTACCTAGTTTAAGCTTGTCCATTCTTTGCAGTAAACTCTAAGACAGTATTTTTAGATATCAAAATGCTTTGCATTAGTGGAAGTTTTAGATGTGTAAGAATTATTTGAAGATGATTAGATAAATAACAAGTTGGAAATATGGAAGATATAAATATGTAAATATGCTCAATAATTTAAATATACTTCTCCTTCTTCTGAAATATACTTTGTCATAGTATCATGGTGATACATGATTGATTTTATGCTTTATGCTGTAATTGTTTATGGGCATAGCCTGGACTCTGTGTGCTTGGAGGTCAAGTCCCATTTTAATAGGGATTTTATAGAACCTTGTAAACTTCATCAGAACTTTATTAAAATATTATTAAGTAATGCTGCTGCTGCTGATTTTGGTAGCTCAGAGAAGCATTAGGGCACTACTGTTTATATACATGTTTTCCAAAACAGAGACTGCAAATTCTTTTGAATGCTTAGTTCATAAATGGGTAATATTATATAGGATCGTGGCAGAATAAAAGGAAGCAATTTCTGTATTGTGGGCATGCATTATTATTTATCACTATTAATACTACTCTTACTACTGTCATTATTCATGAACTCTGGTCTGATAGTAGCTTCTAAAATAATTCAAAAAAGAGAAACACCAGGTACAATGATTCAAGGGTAAGGTGACTCTCAGGTGAGAGATATTAAACAACACCACTAACAACGAAAAGAAAACCAGGATACAATGATGGAAGGGTAAGGTGACTTCTAGGTGCGAGGGCTAGGAGACATACAGACAGGATGTGAGAACCTCAGAATTCTCACATAGGCCAATGAAACCTGGCACCTCAGAATGCTTTCACAGTAATAGATGATCATTGCTGCTCTCATATCTCAAAAACAAGGTTTTCAGATGAGTACATTAAAAGGCAGCTGTCCCTTTTATCTTGATGAGAATACACTTGGTGTATTCTTTTAAAAGAGTATGGAAAATGAAGACTGTATTTCTTTTTTTTTGGGGGGGGGGTCCGGTTGTGGGGCCTGAACTCTGGGCCTGGGCGCTGTCCCTCAGCCTTTCAGCTCAAGGCTAGTGCTCTACCACTTGAGCCACAGTGCCACTTCCGGCTTTTTTTTTCTTTTTGCTTATGTGGTGCTGAGGAATTGAACGCAGGGCCTCAGGCATGCAAGGCAAGCACTCTACCACTGAGCCACCTTCCCAGCCAAGACTGTATTTGTTAAGTGTTGAAAGCATTTACAAAAACTATTGGATAGGTGGTCAATGCATTCCTGAAATTAAAATCCAATTCAAGCTGAATAAAAAGATGCAGCGCATTTGGAAAGTAATCTGGCACTCTACGCTAGGAGCATTAACTCTCCTTGCTGTGACTTACGACCACAACTGCTGGGAAGTCACTGGACAACATAATACAATAGATGAGGGTTTCCATAGCCATTAATGCTTTCATCTCCATAACACTTCCAGCACAAGCTTCCAGTTTCACTACACAAACTTTGAGAAGTAACAGTAAAATTATTACTTAGGAATGCTTCAACACATCATTATAGTATTCACTATTGGAGGAATAAAAATATTTGAAACATTACATTCAAAATGGGATGTATTTATAAAATAGTTTTAACAGAATGGAGAAACATGAGCATGTTAGTATAATTATATTGTGAATGTAGAGAGATTAAATCATTCTTTTCTTTTTTCTACTTTGCTTTGTCTAAAAATTTCCAGGAAAGGAATTATTTCTCTTTTATGAAATATTTTCCCTTATGAAAACACGGTAGTTTAATTTTAGAATAATGGTTAGTGTGCCTTTACTGGAATACTTCTTTACTAGAAAAAAATATATTAGGTGAAATGACATCATGGAATCTCTGGTTTAGCTGAAAGTAAAATATATATATATATACTAACTTAGTTTCCAATCTGTTGGGTTTTTTTTCTCCTGGCACTCAATTTACTTTGCTCTCTAGCTGAGTTTTTAGCTTTATAACACCTGATTACAGAAACCATCTTTTCAACTTCTTCAAACCATCTTACAAGTGCTAACAATTTCTGTTGGTTTAAATCAGTGTTCTAAGAACTTTTTTTTTTGAGTTTGAATCACTCTTTTATTTGGCTAACTTCAAAAGGCATAGAGATACCATCAATAACAAACCAACAAAGCACGTAGATTCTCCATCGTTCCTAAATATTTTGGTCACATTATCTTAATACATTTTCAATTTTTCTTAAATTTCATACCTAAAATTGTATACCTAAATACATTTCTGGCTTGGGGATTATTGTTGTTATTGTTGTTATTATTATTATTTTGGCAAGGAGTGGTTCTGGGGCTTGAGCTCAGGGCCTGGTTGGTGCCCCTGAACTTTATTGCTCAAGGTTCGCACTTTATCACTTGAACCACAGCTCCACTTCTGGCTTTTGATAGCTAATTGGAGATGAATCTCAGGGACTTTGCTTCTTGGGCTGGCTTCAAATTGCCGCCCTCAGAGAGAAGCCTCCTAAATAGCTACCATTACAGGAGTGAGCCCCTGGTGTATGACCATTTCTGTATTTTTTTGTCTCACTATATCAGATCAGAAAGAAACTTAAATCTTCTTTTTTCCTTTTCACTAATGAAACTTAATACCAATTAACTTCCCTTAGTATCATAGGAGAACATTATTAAAGGGAGACAGTCTGTGAACAAATGTTATCATTGACTTTTAAGTTTGACTGCAACTGGCTTTGTAATGAAAAATAAAAACAAAAATCATTTCAATACTACCACTGGTTTTGTAATGAAAAAACAAAATCAAAATCATTTTAATACATCCTTCAGCTTTCAGTGAGTCAATAAGACTACAAAAACTCCCTATGAAACATGCATTCTACTCAATAAGATGTTAGCAAATCAATAAAAGTAAAGAAAAATTATTGTATGGAAATAGAAACTTTGACTCTATTAAATCTAACTTCTTAATCATACTGAGCAGTACAATTTAAATGTATCTTGACAGAAAGGTAACAATTATCCAAGTTTTATTTTTGCTCTCTCTTTCTCTCTCTCTCTCTCTCTCTCTCTCTCTCTCTATATATATATATATATATATGTATGAATACATGTGTACACATACACACATATATACACATACATATATATAATTTTTAATATTATATCACATTAGTTTTTCTCTGAATATATATAAATGTATACACATACACACATATAAATACATATAAATACATATGTAATGACAATGTATGAAAATATTTGAAACATATTCTTACTCCTTGATTGAATATATTACTTATTGATGGAAACATATGGGGATTTTCCTTCTTTCCTTCCTTTCTTCCTTCCTTCCTTCAAGATAGTCCCATGAATTATAGTTGTCATTGTGTGTACTTTAAGAAATGGCCCATTTCAATTGGCTTTTGACAGTACATTGATGCCTTTTTCTTGGCTGGATCTCTAACATGAATATACTGCTTTCAATATACATCTGTATTCTGTGCACATCAAAAAAAATTAAGCTAGTGTGATATGCTTACTCAAGTACTATTTCCTAAGAACTTTATATTAAGGAAACCACTTTAATCTGAAATCTAAGTCATCCTTGCAGTCAGGTTGGCAGCTTATCTTTATAGACAGAAGAGCTTTTATATATTAAAAAACATACAGTTAAATACATCATCATTTTTAAGTTGTTAATGTTTTGCAAGCCAAACTGTTAATGCAGAAAGAGCTTTTGACAAAGGGATCTGAGACTCCTCACAATTTATTGATACTTAGTGAGCCTACCTTACAGTAGTGACTCATCAGACCCACATGATTAAATTTCTGATTTAAGTTAGACTATACAAATTTCCCAGTTTTCGATCTGGAGCCTTATGTAGACAGTATGAAGAAAATAAGCTAAGACTGAAAATCCCTTCATTCTGAGTGATATGAACAAAATATGTTCCTCATCATAGTAAGAAAATATATTTCATATGCTCACATTAGCCTACCTTTGCTGACTAGTGCACAATAAATAACATTAATAAACTCTGGAAGAATACTACTTTCCAAAAGTTGTTAAGTCTATATTACAAGGCATTTGGCCCTAATATTCTATAGTGCTGTTCAAGTTTAGATGGGTACAAGAGAAGACAGGCCACTGCTAGGAGATTGACCAGGTCAATTTTAGTTACCTGCCAATTGTTTTCTCAGTGGACCAGAGTTTTTCCTTTGCTAGAAACATTGAATCATCATGAAATTCTGTAGTGATTAAAAATAAACTAAATGGATTCTAGATTGATAAAAATGCAAAGAAGTACTTAGTACATTTATTAATTTGGAACAATTATCACTACCCTCCTCCATAACCTCACCCTCACACATACCACATCAGGATTATGAACTAACGTGATTAGTATCATCTTCCTTATTTTTGTCACTCTAGATTACAATGGGAAAATGTTCTGTTTCTTTCATTACTGAGGCCACATTTTCTACTTTGAGTCCTAGGAAGGAAAGTATCCTGTTACCTTCTCAATAAACATCAAATAATGAGTAATGCATAAATATATATATATATTTAATTATTAAATGAATAAATACTGAAACATCAGATTAATTGCATCGATAAATTAAGAAATATTGAGAGTGGAAATTCTGTCTTCATTTCAGAACACAGAAAGAAATAATGGGACTTATTCAAAAATTGAAACAGGAAGTTATGAAGAAGCTGCCAGCTTCCGGTACCAGCTCTGGATTTTTCTGGCTTGTATCAATCAGTAAGTAGGGTTGGAACTTTTAAAATCAATACTACTCTGTCAACACTGACTTCATAGTAAGTCTCCATGAAGCAATAGCAGAAAATCTAGTCAATTAAAGAGTCAAGATGGGGGCGGAATAGATAAGAGACAGAGAAGTCATGTTATGATAATTTTTATAATAACAGTACTACTAATAATAATTAGTAGTATTGGTATATGGAATTTGATTGTGAGATACAGGCAAGCCACATTTTGGGAGGTCAAATTGAAAGTCTTTATTAGAAAGTTGGCCATTGCAGGTGAGGTCCTGTCCCCCAAAAACTTGCAGCCTCAAACACACTTAAAACTGTTAGGAATTTCCAAGCCACAAGGGTAGAAAAGAAAGAGCAGAAAAACAATCTCAACAAAACAGATCAGCTCTAATAAAGAGTTGAAGAGGGTTGCCCTAGTGACCTGAGGAGAGGCAGGAGACAAAGCACTGGGCAAAACGGTGGCTGAGGTGGTCAGGCTCAATAGTGTCCTGGTCAGAGGAAAGGGTAACAGAGCTTAAGAGTTATGTCCAGAGTTCAGGGTACAGGTCTGGCAGGTCCAGTAACCTACTGTCCAACTCCCTGGCCCTACCTATAGAAATTCAGGCACGCCCATCACCTGGAGGTGTAACTCTATCTTCACGAGGTTTTGGAAATGCCAGTTAGACCCAGCATCCATATTTCATTATTATTTTGAACAAATACCAAAGGGCTAGACTTGGAAGTTAAAACCAAGAAGTAAACTGAAACAATAGATAAGTTTTCCTCCCACAATACTGCTTTTTTTTAAGGTTATGAGATTGAGAGATTTAGGATGGGCTTTCTAAATCTTTTTTATTCATTGAAATGATTAAAAATTTGGGAACCCTTCATGCATGGTAAAGACAGAAAGAACAAAAGGCTTTTTTTGGCAAAAGGAAATCTTGAAGGCTACATCCATCTTAACTACCCAGAACCAGGAGCTATCGTTGCCCAGTTCAAAATCTTCCAAAGGTAAAGATTGGAGACCCCATTTTGAGTCTTTAAATCCCATTTCCTGGTGGTAAGCAGGAAATATTTTTCTCTTCTCCATTATGGTTCCTTTACTTTGCTAATACTAAAGTAAATTCTGAGTAAAACTTTACCTTGTGAGATTCTCATTTTGTGAGACACCTTGAAATACTTTTGAAAAGAGGGGAGATCGGGTCAGTCTGGTCGGGCCATCTTGGCCACATGGTGGATGGTAGGGTCTGGCATCTTGTCTTCATGGTAGGGTAAACTGAATTGCCCAAATCCCTGAAGGCAGGGATGGAGACTTACTGGATGATACGTTACTAACCCTGTCGGTCCAGTGTCTGTGACTCAGCCCCCTGACCTGACCCTATTTAGGCCCAGACCAGCCCAGGTGCCATTACACCATGCCATGTGTCTTGGTATTCCTGCCCCTGTCTCCTGTCACTTGGTTCTTGTCTGGTCAGCATGGCATCCCACTTCAGCTCGTCAATGGGGCTGAACTGGTTTATTGGTATTGGGTTCATTCTCTCTTTCCTTTCTGGCCCTCATGGCTCAGTTTCTTAACAGTGTTAAGTGTATTTGTGGGCTGCTAGTTTATGAGACAGGAGTCAACCAGGCAGTCACTAGCCTTTTAATAAAGACTCCCAATTTGATCTTTCAAAATGTGACTCCTCTGTATCTCACTATTGAATTCTCCATTTTCTCTCCACACAACACTTTTCATGAGTGGATCTCAAGAGCTGTGATTTCCCTGGACACTGAAGCAGAGGGACTTCTTCATACATCCTGTGGGGACAAAGATCTTTTCCCCTGGAGCTCAGCACTTTAGAAGCAATTTATGGTTACACTTGCTCTCTGACTAGAGCAGACATGAACAAATATGTTCTTTCTCTTAGACACAAACTCAGAAGTATTGTACCAATGACCTCTGGTTAACCACTATTTTAAGGTAAAAATGAAATAAAAGTCTTTACGCTGAAGCTTTCATTACATTATTTAAAACACATTTTAAAAATTGAATTTTCTATTCTATTGAATTAGACATCATGACTTAATTGATGGTAGATATTCAGAAAAGGAGTGGTTTCTAATCCTTTGGAATATTGCTATTGCCTGTTAGATCTAATCTGTAATGGAAAAGGTAACTTAGATTAGAAAAGGATTCAAGTCAAGAAATTCTACTGCTCAAGTAGAAGAGGCACCCCAGGAATTCACACTCTGGGCGAAAATGGAACTGAATGATCTCATAAATTTTATACTGGTCTGAATATTATCCATGAAAACTGATAAGTTTGTGGCCTGTATTGAGTTATTGTTCAGGAGAACAAGGTTAATCAGAGATAACAAAGCAACGAGGGTCTAGCCTGAGACATCTTTGTAGTTGAACTGCCAATATCTGACCTTGCTCTGAACATTGAGTCATGTGGGTCAGGGAGAAGTAATCTAAACCCATTAGTCAGAGAGGAGTAAGAGACAGATATTAGAAAGAAAAAAAAATAAAAAAGGATAGGAACCAAGAATTCTCATAAAAATTTCTTATAGTTGAAAACAAGTTTAAGTTCAAAAGGCACATTAACTATATTGGCACAAGCCAATTCACTCAACAAACAGATTTTTGTCATTGTGCACCTTTACAGAATCAATAAGTTGTCCATAAAAGGAAAGGGACCTTTAAAAAGCACATTGTTGGAGATAAAGGTGAGGACAACACATCAAAAAAATGAATGCTATATTACAAATGGAAAAAAACCATAATAATAAGCACCTGTAAACTAATGTAGTCAGTTTTAAATAACATTTATATATTATAAAAATGAGAAATAAAGATAAAATACTTTTTCAACTTTTACAAAGAAGGACTACTTATTAGTCTTGTAATTTACTCATAATTCAGCACATATTATAAAAGTAAACACTGGAATAATGGTAAAATAAGTAAAGCCAAAACTGAGTTATATGATTCCGGTGTCTTGCATCTTGTATATACATTTTTCTAATTTGGGGAGGGGAAGGGAAATAACAAAATGCTTAAATAAAGATAGAGGATAACCCACTGTAACAATTAGATATACAAGACACTATGTTGAAAACAAACTTTACAACTTGGGGGGGGGAGGGAGGAGTTAAGGAGGTGGGGAAGGAAGGGATGGTAGGGGAAAACAAAGGAGGAGGTAACAATGCTCAATAGGAAATGTACTCATTACCTTATCATGTAACTGTAACCCCTCTGTACAGTATCTTTACAGTAAAAAAATATTTACAACAACAAAAAAGAAATTAATATGATCATAAGATATTTTAATGTATGCTTCTCAGAAATGTTCAGGAATATGTACTAGGAACATAAAGTTTTTTAACGCTATAAAAATAATATAGTGATCATTAGTGAGAAACTGAAGGTATCAAGTTCATTTTCTTAAAAGGAAAATACAGCTAAATCAAGAGTCATTATTGAAAAAAAAATATGCCAAACAGTCCAAAAACACAATGGAATCAAAGGAGCACACAATTTTACATTCAGTGCTTACAACAAACAAAACTTAGTGCTAAGCTCAAATGGAAATGGTCATCTAAGTTTTAATCAAGTGTTCTGTAAATAATAATCAAAGTGTTCTGTTCTGAAAAGAATAATAGCAAAACCCACATGGGGGAATAATGAAACAGTAAGAAAATGACATTTCATGAATCATGAAAGTGAGAAATAGCCAAAAATTATGAATTTTAATATCTAAAAAATCAACACAAATGTATTCCTGACTTGAAGAAGTTAAAAATAGGAAAAGTTATCCAGGCACTGGTGGCTCACATCTGTAATCCTAGCTACTCAGGCGGCTAACATCTGAGGATCACAGTTCAAAGCCAGCCAGGCAGGAAAGTCCCAGAGATTCTTGTATCCAAATAATCACCAGAAAACCAAAAGTGGTGCTGTGGCTCAAGTGGTAGAGCACTGGCCTTGAGCTAAAGAGCTCAGGGACAGCGCCCAGGCCCAGAGTTCAAGCCTCAGGACTGACAAAAAAAAAACAAACCTGAAAAGTTTCAGTAAAATGCAATTTCTAATACAAGTTATATTCATTCACTAAAAATAATACATGAAAGAACATGTTGAATTGAATAGAGGAATTACTTTAAAAAATACAAGAAACAAAGAAGGCAGCGTTTCTGCTGGTCTTAGCCGAATGGCTCAGTGTCAGCCCACTAGTCTAAGGAGCAGCCTGCAGTGAAATGAACATCTTCTTGTGTCTTCTCTCAGTAGTATCTTATCTTAGGTATAAGCATATCCTTCTAAGTTCTTTTATATACAAGGGTGCTTCATATGTCCTAATTTTCTGAAGGTCTTCATGCATTTTCTCTAGGACCCTAAGGAATTCCTTATATATCTGAAACTTCTGCCTTTGATGTCTGAGTAATTTATATTTCAGACTTTCCAAATAGTAATGACTCCTTTCTAGATTGAGTTCTAAGGAAAACCAGAAATAAACATCATAAACACATACATAAGGAGGACACTGGCAATTGGCCTCAATAACTCCATTTTGTCTCTCATCACTTTACCTTTCTTCTCTTCCTCACTCACCTCCACCCCCAACCCCTCCCCTCCCTTTCTCCTCCTCCTCTTTTTTTTAAATCCAGTTATGTGGCTTGAACTCTGGGTCTAGTCACTGTCCTTGAGCACTTTTGCTTAAGACAAGTGCTCAACTACATTTAGCTACAATACCACTCCCGGTTTTCTGGTGGTTAACTGGAGGTTAAGAGTCATAAACTTTCTTGTCAGGGCTGGCTTTGAACTGTGATCCTCATCTCAGCCTCCTGAGTAGCTAGGATTACAGGTGTGAGTCACCAGTGCCTGGTTACCTTTCTTCTTGTGAGTTTCTCCTTCAGAGACATTGGATTCCAAGAACAAGACTGATCTATAGCATCTTTATGACAAAGGACCAAAACCATTGTACAGAAGAGCAGAAATCCTGGGGCTGGGAAGGTGGCTCAGTGGTAGATCGCTTGCCTTGCATGCATGAGGCCCTGGGTTTGATTCCTCAGCACCACATAAGCAAAAAGAAAAAAGCCCAAAGTGGCACTGTGGCTCAAGTGGTAGAGCACTAGCCTTGAGCTGAAGAGCTGAGGGACAGTGCCCAGGCCCAGAGTTCAGGCCCCATGACTGGACCCCCCCCCCAAAAAAAAAGAACAGAAATCCTCCCCGCCCCAAACAAATGACAATCACCTATAATGAAGCTGCACCCAGGAGTGGGAGTAATCATCTTGTGTGAATCAGGCTCTCCCCTCAAGTGATGACAGTGGTAACACTATCTCCCAAATTCCTCTTGGAACCAGATAATGATAAAATAATTAGTCAGACCAATGGCCTGACCTAGATTACCTACTCTGTCAGCTATGCATATTTCACACCTTCAATTCCTTCTTCTACAAAACCTTAAAATTCCAGGTAAGCCTTTTGAATACAATCTTCAGTGTCATTGAGTCCATTTGTCTTCCCACAGTGGCTACACTTAATTAAACCTCCTTTTGTGCCTTTCTTTTCTGTACTTTCCTTTGTCTAATCTACTGTGATTGAGACTTCCAGGAAATCAAGGCATTTTGCTCTGTAACCCTTGTTTTGCATATATTTCTATTATTTGAATTAATTCCCAGTGTTTCCTGACATTGGTAAATCTACCAACAAATAGATAATATGGTATTTTTTGTGCAACTATTTTCCCAAGCATCTCTTTTCTAAGGCTTTCATGCAAAAAATAAGTTCAGGAGGAAGGTAAACATGAAGAGAACAAAGGGGAAATGGATATATAAATTCCTCTATTTCATGTCTTAGAAAAACTGCAAGCAAATGTGATTCGTACACTAAAAAATACAGTAACACAAAACTAAATATAAAACAATAACCAAGTGTACCTTTGTTGTTTTGGAAGGTATGGAGAATTATGTTAAGAGAAAGAAATCTACAGTAGCTTCTCTGCTGGCCATCCAACAACCGTCTCATAGTTACTGTTCATTCATTCACTAATGTGCATCAACAGCAGCAGCAAATTCAAGTCTGATCCAATTCCTCACTAACCACAACTCTGATGACTAGATGCAGGAGAATGTATACTGGATATTTTCAATCTAGGGGTTACTCTCTAATAAACAGAGGATCATGCAAACCACTGCCTCTATTTATGGCATGGCATAGATGAAAATCTGTGAACCATCTTGACAATTTCCATTCAAAGTCACTGGGATACAAAATAGGAAGTAAAGCAAGTACAAGATGCCTTGAAAAAATTGCCCTCAGCATGATGAATGAATTCACAGCTTCATAATATAGCATTACATGAAAGTTTTTGATACTTAGCATTTGATTTCCTATTCCCTACCTACTGTACTCTTTGAATCTGAGAAGCCTATTTATTTTGTGAGTCAATTATAGTAATTTTCTTACTATATGTATGTCAAGATTATCAGTCCTAATCATATTCAGAGGTCCTTCTCCTAGATAAATTTAATCTCTATCCTTCTCTACTCTTTTTGTTTCCAAATGGACTATGAACAAAAATGTTAAAATAAGAGCCAATGAATAATACTAATAAAAATCATCTCATGAACCAACAATCCCCCACTCATTGGAAGTCTTTAAGCAGGGATGGTCACCTCTCAGACTGCTCCTTCCTGAGGTGAAGAGCCACGTTAGATGGCAAATGGCTTCAGAAATAGTTTTGTTCACTGTTCACCATTCACAGTTTGGCCAACCCAGTGTCCAGTTCTTTCTCTGTCTGAGTATTTATTAGATAGAGGATTCATGATTTCTAGGCTTGAAAGTCTATTACAAGGGAAACTTCATTCACTAACTTGACCTTTGTATACTTCCTATTTATATCTTCAGTTTCAGATTTAACTACCGAAGAATTATTTTGCTAATGGAAGATAATTAAACTTGGGTCCTGATTATCTTGTTTGATACACAAAATTTGTTTCCTTGGTGACATACATGATCCTTGCCAAGTATCCTCCTTTGTGCTGGAATACTCTGAAAGGTGGGTCTCTAGCAGCAAAATCTTCTCATCTGATCCATCTCTATCATTCACTTTTGAAATAACCATAGGTTGTCTGGCAAAAATTCTGAATTCAATGGAACAGAACATTTTGCCTTTGCTCGACTGCCTAAACTCAACCTGAACTTCAACTTTCCCAATCCCATTTCCACTTGTCTTGGTGGAGTTCTCTTTACCCTGAGATGTTCATTTAAAACTTGGCACTGAAGCCTTTTTTGACTGTGTCTATATAAGGAAGTAACACGTAAATAAAATTATCAGAACTTAAACCCTAGTATCCTCTTTAGTGTGTGTGTGTGTGTGTGTGTGAAAAATCCTAATACACAGTTAAAAGAACAAGATAGAATTCTTTACTTAGTAGAGCTCTAACAAATCCTAAGCATACATGTGACAGCTCTTAACCTGTGAAAGTAGAAGCACAGAGTTATTCAACTTTAACTATGTAATTGGTACCACTAAGGATAGAGAGAAAGAAAAACTTGAAAATTTTCATGTTTCTAAAGAAAATAAAATATTCTGCTCAATGGTGAAAGATGAACTCTTTCCTAACAGGCTGTGTGTGAACCTCTGGCAGAGGCTGGTGGTCAACATAGGAGGTGAGATCTCCAGCAACACAACCTGCAAGGCCCAAAGTTCATTTCACTGTTCATGTTCTAATGTGGTGAAACGCAGGCTTATAAACACATTTCTAAAGAACTTAACCTTTCCTGAAGCCTAATGAAATATTCCTTCCCCTCTCATCATGTTTAGATGGGGGAAATAATACTGTTTTACCACATACAGCAATATATTTAAATGTCCACTGGATGCAAGATTTTTGTGTCTCAATATTCTTCAAGATAGAATTCTGAGTTGTAAAATATGGTCCACTCACATTACATATCAGCTCTGATGCTCAGATTATTTCTGTTTCATTTCTAATTTTCCAGGCTAAAAGAATACTAATTTTTACATTTCTGACAGCATTCTCTATGTCATTTCTACCTTGGTATTTTTTTAAAAGTAATTGTATCACCTTCCTGGTATTCATTTTGTTGGATCAAGTTAGTTTTAGTAAGGAATTATACCATTTGAATTCTCACCAACATACACGTATTATATGTGTGTGTGTATGTGTGTGTATTTTGTGTTTACTTGCATATAACCCCATATGCATTTAGTTGTATATGTATATATTAGATCTAACTTGCACATATGAGGGAACACCTGCAACCTTGTCTCTCTGCACCTGACTTACTTAACAATTTTTTCTAGTCTACATATTGTTTTGCAAATGATGTAATAGAATTTTTCCTACTGGAGGAGGAAAATTCCGTTTTGTATCTCCATCTTGGTATTCTTCACATAATAAAGGCATACTTGTAAATGACTTTCTTAATAATCTTTATTCTGGTTGTGACAAAAGTAAAGTAAACAAATGTAATCATACAATTTGGTGAATTAAAAACAAAGTGATAAGAAATTAGTGTTTATAATGTTATGTTGTTAAACTTTTTAAAAATAGTTTTAGATTTACAAAATTGCAAATCAAGACTATCAGTTCACTGTTGCTTTCATTCCATTTAACAAGGGGGCTAGGCATGCAAACAATTTTTTTTGTTTCCAAGGATGACGTATTTTTGGAGTGACATATTTGCAAATGAAAATATCATCTATTTGTTCTGTGATAGTTTCTTAAGTTACAAAATGAAAATATAGGTTATATCAATAATTAAATATTATCTTCTATGGAAACTGAAAAGCATAGTACTAGACACTAAATAACCAATAACTAGTATCTACAATTAAAACTAAAAGGTGCTTGTTCATTTAAAAAGGTAACCCATTTTCATGCTTTTGGTTTTTGTCATTTTATAAATACTTCTTAAAAATACTCAGATTCTTACAAATATATTTCTGAACACACTATATTAGAGAAAAATTTTCATCACTAATGTGTGCAGGTATGAAATATAAAAACAATTACCCTTCACATCCATTTATATAATTAAACACTGTACTGGGGTATGTCTTCAACCTGCTGTGTTGGGGTTTTAATTAACATTAATGAGGTTGCTTCCCTATAGTAATAGCTATTAAGAATGACTATAACTCAAAACTTGTATGTGTTTCAAATGTACAAAAGCAGTTTAAATAATTTCCCTAATGACATTACAGGTCTTTATTACTTATCTAGAATGTTAATACTCAGGTTTAACAGTTTATAAGTTTACTTATTGATAGGGAAGGTGATAAACAATGAGAATCACTGTTATGAATGTTCTAATATTCTTTCTTTAAGGAAATCTCAGTCGTAATGAGGAAAAGAACCAACACGAATGTGTGAGGTATTATGTTAGTTGTAACAAAACTCCTGTTGCCTTCAGCTGGAGAAAAACTCACATGGACGAAGTGTATACGGATATTAGTTAGCAAAAGACGACATATGTGTTGGTGTTGACTGTGTCTTAAGGTGGTGTATGATGGGTAAAACGTGGAGAATCATGGTGGGCTTTTAAAACTGGCTTTCTTGCTAGAAACAACAGACCTTCACTTTGGTGGGTCTTTATTTCACCAATTGTAAAATAAGTTAACGGGATTTTGTGTGGTTTGAATTCAGCACCGTTTGTTTGCTCTCATGCCTCCATCCCTTGCAAGGCAACCGCCACATTGAACTCATATTGACCAAGATGGAGTCTTGCCAACATTTTGTCCAACCTGGCCTCAAACCTAACTCTCACGTAGCTGGGATTAAGACATGTGCCACTGTGCCTACCTCACAATTTTTTCTCTAATTGACTATATTTGGTGCTATGAACTTGACAATATGAGTATTTAGCCAGATTGTTCATTATGTCTTACATGAAGTAAAGGTTTGTCAGAGCCCTGCAAGAAGGTCAAAAGAGAAACAGGGTTAATTGAGCATAAGTGCTTGAAAAAGATAGGTATCGAGCTGTTACTTATCAGAATAGAAAGATGGGACAGGGGTGAACCAGCAACACGGACAAAACGGTGTTAGACAGGATGTGGGATTTGCGAGAGAACAGGGTGAGCAAGAAGGTTAACGAGAGAGAAGAGAAAGGAAGGATGATAGGTTTAGCTTCAGCATTGTGAAGGTGACATTCAAAAGGTGGCAATGGATCTAAGGGAATAGGAGCCTCACGGCCTCCAGAGGTGACGCTTCAGGAGACTGGTGCATCTCTGCACCTGTTAGCACGAGTACATTACAAACTTGCCTAGAAAAGGAAGCAAAGTCTAGAAGGCCACCAAAGACTATGTTACGAGTTTTTAAGTCTTAGGAAGCTGAAAATCTTAGCTAAATATGCTTTTTTTGTAGGCTAGGAGGGAAATTAAAACTACATCACCGAGAATAATACTCCATTGCTAAATTTGATGCATAGAACTTACGATTTCTAAATATTTCCCAACCACAGCTAAACTTTGAATAGATACATGGCATAACTATACTTAAAAAATCTATGTTTCTTTAAATATTCTCTTAAAATTCATTTTGGCAGAGCTACAATTTGAACTTAGGACTTTGCCCTAGACAAACACTTGTCCTTGAGCCACACTCCAAGGACTATTTATCAACCAAAACTTCTCCCCTGAATAAAATTTGTATAAACTTTTTAAAGTAACACTTTTATTTGGGTGAAAAAAGAGCTACAAAATAATGATCACAATACAACTCAAGTCTTGGCATTCCCAATGCAATTTCAAAAAGCAAAATGCAAGTGAAAGTAACTGAAGGTTTGACTAGAGTTTCCAGCAAGAGTTTTATTTATTAGCCAGGCATCGGTGATTCATGTCTGTAATCCTAGCTACTCAGGAGGCTGAGATCTGAGGATCGTGGTTCAAAGCCAGCTCATGCAAAAAAAGCTGTAAAACTCTTACAGTGGCTCAAGTGGTAGAGTGCTAGCCTTGAGCTGAAGAGCTGAGGGACAGTGTTCAGGCACAGAATTCAAGAGAGAGAGAGAGAGAGAGAGAGAGAGAGACAGAGACAGAGACAGAGAGACAGAGAGACAGAGAGACAGAGAGACAGAGACAGAGACAGAGACAGAGAGAGACAGAGACAGAGACAGAGACAGAGAGACAGAGGGAGAGAGGGAGAATTATTTTTCCCTTCAAAAAGCCACATCTGAGCAAGGAATTTGTAGCTCATACCTGTAATTCTAGCTACTCAGGAGGCTGAGAATTGAGCATCATGGTTTGAAGCTAGCCTGGGCAGGAAGGTCCATGAAAGTAATTTCCAATTAGCTAGCACAACGCTAGAAGTGGAGCTGTGGCTCGAGTAGTAGAGAGCTAGTCTTGGGGAAAAAAAGCTCAGGGACAGTGCCCAGGACCTTCCATATTTAAGATAAATTAAGGATTTGAAATGGAAGACATATTTTTAAGTCTCATGGACTTACACAGAAATGTAAGTAGACGATTTAACTCTAAATAGGGAAAATTAATATTTCTGCAAAGAAGCTTCCAGATAACCAATTTAGGCAGCTAAGTATAATTTAAACTGATGGAAATATTTCTCTATCTACCTTCATATGAATCTAAGATCTAAAAGTACCTGAACATTTGAATGATATTCTCTATAAAATAAATGCAGATAAATATTTTTAAACCCGTAAAATTTTCCTGATGCATAGATAAATTCTATAGTGTCATAACCTGCATTTTCTTCACTACTTTTACATTTACTTGGTTTGAAATACAAAGGTACTCGTTCATCTATTCTGAACAAAATATGGACGATGCAGTTTTACTGAGTGAAAGCGACTAAGAAAATTAGGTGGCTTAAGTGGACATTATTCTTTCTCATTAAATTTATGAAAAGTTCAAGATAGTCATTATATTGCTGCAGCTGATAGTAGTCTCTTTCATTAGGAACTGGACTCAACTTGGGAGCTTTGGACATCTTTTTAACATTTAAATAAATAGAATCTGTCCTAGCCAAGAAATTGTGTTTCTTATCTGCATATCATGAGCCTCTTCTTGTATTGGTAGTTAGCTCCATCCAGTCTCCCCAGTTTTGTGCCTTCTCAAGAGACTTTTGTGAGTTGAATTCTTTAAAAAAATCTTATTCCACCCTTTCTAACGGTTTATCAGAGGGTCCATCTGTCTGTCTCTCTCACACAGTGAAACATACTCAGATTGAGAGGGAGAAAAAGGAGGGGTGGAGAGAGAAAGAGAGGAGAGAAGAAGGGAAGAATAGAGGAAAAAGAGAAACTTTTCAATTCCTGAAACTGTCTTCAATCTCCGAATAAAGAGACAATGAGACCTGAGTTGGTCAGTTATCTTCATACTTTTCCCCAAGCTTTAACATTGAGATTTTAATAATATAACCGAATTTTACAGTTAGGTAAATTCCAGAGATGGTCTAATAAAGCATTTTAAAAGGGATTTGGAGAAAGTTAAATATCTATAAACCATAAATGTCTGTGAATCATTTCAGTGAATCTGGTTGCATTGTGCATTTAACCCTCTCTCAAGCATTATAAGCACATCCATATATACATAATACTAGTATATAAATATCAGGAATTATTGAACAGTAGACAGTGCAGTAGGCATGTTCAGCCTTTATTTCTTTTGTGGTTTTTTATTTTTTAATTATTATGAAGGTGATGCACAGAGGGTTACAGGGGTTAAGTCAGGTAATGAGTACATTTCTTTTTGGACAATGTCACCCCTTCCTTCACTCTCTCTCAGTTTTTCCCTCCTGTCCCCACCCACAAGTTTTAAACTTAATTTTCAACCAATTGTCTAGTGAGTATGATGCTGTTTTGTTCACCCTTTGTCCCTCCATTTCTGTGCTCCCCCACCTTATCCTCCAAAGACAGATACATGAACAAACAAGACAAAAAGAACAGAAAACAAAAACAACAACAAAGAAGAAACCTCTTGTTTCATTTTCTGGAGTTTATTTGATAAGTGTTATTTTATATGATCAGAAGCACATAAGCATTGTGCCTTTGTTTCCTCCCTCAGAGTATCCAACATCCACTCATGTTAAAAGCTCTGGGGAAGCTAGAAATAGAAGAAGAATACCTCAAAATAATAAGGATATCTATGACAGTCTCCAGCCAGCTTCATACTGATTGGTAAAAAACTAAAACCATCCCCTCTAAAATCAGGAACAAGGCAAGGATGTCCGCTCTCTCCAGTCCTCTTCAATCAAGTTCTGGAATTCCTTGCCAGAGCAATAAGGCAAGAAAACGACATAAAAGGGATTCACATAAGGAATGAATAAGTTCAACTATCCCTTTTTGCATATGACATGACTCCATTCCCCAGCTCCTAGAGTTGACCAATAACTTTAGCAAAGTAGCAGCATACAAAATTAGCCCACAAAAACCAGTAGCATTTCTATATACCACCTATGTATAAGCAGAGTGAGACATCAGGAATGCAACTCCATTTGCAAAAGCCACAAAAATATATTTCTTTAATAATAATAACAAACCCACCAGCTGCTTTTCCTATGCTGGGATTGGAGCTCAGAACAAGCCAATACTGCCACACGATGAACACAGCACAGGGATCTACATCAGTGTCCAACTGGTTCCAAAAATCCATGGTCTTAATAAATAATAACCCATCCGTCATCATACAATGGGCAAGTTTGGAGTGGTCTACAGTATACTTCAGAATTGTTTTTTCCATTTATTCACTCAAATAAAATGTTGAATTCCTCAATGAACCAGACACTACTCTGGGTATTGATTGTCCAAAATGTAAACAGAGAATCAAGACATAATCCCTGACATGGAGAGCTGAAATATGTTGCACAAATTATGACACGAGTAAGGACAAAATTATAATATGTGTTGTGTGTTACTAAGGAAAAATAAAAGGTGTTATATCACACGTGGCTTGTTCTCTGGAACCAATAGTCTCAAAAAAGTATTTTATTTTATTTTTATTTTATAAGGAGCTACTGGTTAAGTCTCACATGGAAAACAGGTCAGCTTCTTTCTCTGCTCTGACGTCATGGCTAGATTTCAATAGGCAAGAGCAATGAAGTTGCTGTGCAAGGAAAAACGCTGAAGGCTTTGTTAAATTGTCTTCACTTCTTCTCACTAATTTATTCCTCCTGGTTCTGTTTTTCCAGACGCTGACCATGCATATGTTGCTCCATGAAACACTGATGCCACCGTAGGCCTGACCTCATTTTCCCCTGCTTTCATTTCTGTGCATAGATCATCAGGTATCACTAGCAAGTATACAATTAAAACTCCTTGAGAGCAGAAGCAAGGTCAGGTACTGATCATTACAGGAAAGGTGAGAGTAAACACTTTCTTCATTTCAACTTGAATGTGAGTTGTGTAATAAGCTTTGTCTTGAGGCAGAAACTAGATACAATGAGGAGCAACTTTTTTTTTTTACTTGAAGCCAAAGATCATTTTTTTAATCAAGTCAGTAACAAGCTCCATTAGCTTATCTAAATCCAAAGGTGGGAATATGCGGGATACATAATATTCAAGTACCAGAGAAATGCGGGTTGTTAATGACAAAGCTAAAATTATGTTTCAATGGAGTACCAACAGTTAGAAAAAGATTCTGGCACACATTTCTTGAAGTTGGTGTGTGAATTCCCTCATTCCTTTAAAACTGGAAATTCATAGAATTTTACATTTTCCTCTATATAAAACAACTCTCAAAAGACTAAAAGAAACAAATCTGCAGCTTGTGCCAACCTGAGAAGGTTTGTCATCATAAAAATGATTTACAATACTGAGAGGAAATTCTGGTTACAAAGGCTTTTCATAGAGAGGAAGACAATAGCAAAATAAAAACTAAAGCTCCCCAGAGCTTTTTGGCTTTCTGCCAAATTTTGTTTGATGATAGGACAGATGACCAAGAAAAAGATTCTCCAATTGGAGTTTATAATGAAATATCAATGGAAATTTGAGTAGCGCTTCCCCCCACCCAAAAATTATTATTTCTGTTTCATATTTCTTGGTTTCACTGACAATCAACTCACCAGAGACAATTCAGGAATTACTTCTCATATTTTTGTCCCTGTACTTATGGATCCATAAATAAGAACTCTTTTGAAACTATTTTGTAAGTCAGCAGACATCGTACCGCTGCAGCTGGCTTATAAAAGCTTATTTAATAACTAGAAAATTACATTTACTGGCAATTATGCAGTCACTTTAATTCTGAGCTTATGATTTTTTGGTTCATTTAATAAATTTATTAACATATTATAAATATATTATGATGCAATGTTATGATTTATGACCAGGCAAAAGAAACTATTGAGTTGTGTGTAATAATTTGGCATCTTTCTTTTCCCCTATCAAAATAATTCTGCACAATAATTTAACAGTTGTCCCTTATTTTTGAGCATCATATGAGTTGAAAGGCATGGACTAAAAAATACTTTGTTTTTGAACCTGTCAGTTCTAGATTATAGTAATTGTTTGAAATTCCAAACTGTGACAAAAATATAAAAACTAATTGTTTTAATTCCAAATTGTGATTAAATATAAAATGGGAAATAAATTGCCTGTAAATTAACATGGACATGCCTATTTAACCATGAGGAGGAATTATTCTCCAACCTAGAAAATGGTCGAGACTTCTCTTCATAGGCTTCCATAATCATCTGCCTAAATCTGGCCTTTCTCAAACCTCATACTGAGGGGTATGAAGGGTGATTTCTTTCACTCTATGTTTTCTTTTAGTTTAATTTTATTTTTTGTTGGTCATGGGGCTTGAACTTGGGCTTAGGTGCTAAGCTCTTCAGGTCAAGGCTAGCACTCTACCACTTGAGCCACAGTGCCACTTCCAATTTTCTGGAGGTTTATTGGAGATAAGAGTCTCACAGACTTTCCTGCCTGGGCTGGCTTTGAACCATCATCCTCAGATCTCAGCCTCCTTAGTAGCTAGGATGACAGGTGTGAGCCACCAGTGCCCAGCTTCTTTCTATATTTTAATGGAATGTTTCCTGGCCTGCTGAATTCTACAGGATGGCTTCACTGAAATGCATATTACTGTGAGACTTCATTGTTCAGTAACATCAGATTTATACAAAACTTGCTTAAATGTGAATGAGATTCATTCCTCATCTTTGACTGAGCCCCTGTTGGTATAGCACTCTCTGTCGGTAAAACATGACCTGTATTCCCATGAAACAGGACTTACTAGTGGAGAGAGACAGACACATTCAAGCAGGTGCTATGGGACAGAAAGATGAAAAGTATAATGGTGAGAGAGAAAGGAGACATTGAAATTGGGCTGGAATCACCAGGATTGCTTCTCAGAAATAGTGACTGAGCTTGATCATGTCTTAAACATATAATTTGTTTGGATGGGGGCATGGTGAGAACTTTCCACTTGGAATAAAATATGCAGTTTTGTCCCTTATTAGCATAGCCAATTAAGAGCTGATGATGGGTTGAATGCATTTTGAATATATTTGAATTCGTGTGGAAAAAAGCTTCCATCACCTACCCCATTGAATATTTTAAATTATTGAGTCAAAATGAATATGTAGCTGGTGATCACATGACCAGTGCCTGGGTGTTCAAATGACACAACTGGGAATTTTCACATTGTATCTGAGCGTATTTTAGTCTATAATTATGATTTGACATGGACTCTGGGAGGTGAAGATTGAAGTGCCCTAAGTGTCCTTATCTATTCTGACCATTTCCACTGTTGCTCTCTACATCTAGACCTTCATCTGTAGACTGATTTGGAAGACTGACTGCTGAAACCCCATTGTATGATTAATGCACACTCAAAACATGAATGAAAAAAACACAGTAAAGTAAAAAAATGCTGTGTTGGGAGGCCACAGGAGAAGGCGAATGAAAGTAAATATGGGTAAAATACTTCATATGCATCTATGAAAATAGAGCAATGAAACCTGCTGAACTTGTGCTAAGAAGAACAGGGAGGAGGAAGAGGGTAGGGGGATAAAGAAGAGATCTGGAGGGGTTGTTTAGGGGAACGTTTTTACATGGAGGAAATACATAACCCACCTTGTACAACTAATATATTCTAATAAAAAAATCGTAAGCAAGAACAACAAAAATCCTAGCACTGGTGGCTCATGTCTATAATCCTAGCTACTCAGAAGGCTGAGATTTGAGGTTCCTAGTTTAAGCCAGCCCAGGCAGGAAAGTCTACGAGACTTTTATCTCCAATAAATCACTCAGAAAAAAGCAGGAAGTGGCTCAATTGGTAGAGCCCTAGCCTTGAACAAAAGAAGCTCTGAGGGACAGCACCCTGGCCCTGAGTTTAAGACTTGGGACTGGCAAAAAAAAATAAGATGAATCGACTGAGTTAGAGATGTACAGAGATGAAATAAATTATTATAGGTAGGATGAAGTAATTACATAGAACTCACCTCTCCTCCTCCTATATAAAATACAGCTACACATTTTTATTATCTTCAAGTAGTTGTATAAAGATCTACATATTTAGTCATTTAGTCGTCAAACTTTTATGAAATAGGTAATTTGTGGTCAAACACTTCTCTGGAATTCAGAACTGGATCAGACAATGTAAACCTCCCTGGAACTCACTGTAAAGCACTGACGTCTATGTTCACATAAACAAGTGCAATAGAAAAGAGCCAGCCTAGTGAGGAAGGAATGCATTTGCTTAGTAGCTAAGCAGGAATGAAGAAAGCAAGCCAAGCTTGGTGATACGTGCTGTAATTCCACCTATTCTGAAGGTACAAGCAAGGAGGGTCATGAATTTGAGGTACTGTAGGCAAAGTTAGTGAGACCTGTCTAAAAAAACCAAAAACACAAAAGCAATGGGATACAGAGCAACGATCTAACGAGCAAGAGGCTCTGCATGTTTAATCCCCAGTACATCAAAAGGAAGGAAGGAAGGGAGGGAGGGAGGGAGAAAAAAAGGAAAGAAGGAAGGAAGGAAGGAAGGAAGGAAGGAAGGAAGGAAGGAAGGAAGGAAGGAAGGAAGGAAGGAAGGAAGGAAGGTAGGCAGGCAGGCAGGGAGGCAGGGAGGAAAAGAGGGAGGGAGGGAAGGAGGAAGAGAGGGAGGGAAGAGAGGACCTTAGAACAATGAGAAATGCTGTTTATGTTCAGCCAGGGGCTAAACATAAGCAAACAAAACACATGAAGATATGCAGCAGCCTTAGTCATATATGAGCATGGCACAGAACATGGGCGTGGTGAGTATGGAAAGGCAACAAAGCCTGAATAACAGCAAACATGCTGTGAAGGGAGCTTAGCCCCAGAACAGAAGGTAAAGTGCCCAGTTAAGTTTCAACAGTGGATTCAAGCAAAATTGAATATTCATGAATAACAATAAAATATTATTCAAAAGATCCAAATGGTGGGAATGATATAAAAATCTATCCATTGGGGTTGGAAATGTGGCCTAGTGGTAGAGCGCTTGCCTAGCATGAATGAAGCCCTTGGTTTGATTCCTCAGCACCACATCAACTGAAAAAGCCAGAAGTGGCGCTATGGCTAAAGTGATAGAGTGTTAGCCTTGAGCAAGAGAAGCTCAGGGACAGTGCCCAAGACCTGAGCACCAGGACTGGCAAAAACAAACAAACAACAACAATAAAAACTATGCATTGATTAATGGTTAAACAAAATATGGTTGCTACATTAACATGGAATATTTTCAACCATAAAAACGTGAATAAAAAATTTGGCTATGTAAAAAATAAGACCAACTCAAAAGCTCCATTTTTGTATGATTCCGTACACATTAAAATATCCAGAATATGCAAATCTATAGAGCAGAAAGCAGATTAGTGGGTAGGAATAGGAAGTGAATAATTCGTGGGATATGATTTACTTTTACTTCTGAGTCGATGATAGTGTTCCAGAAATAGATAGCAATGATTGCCCATCAATGTAAAATATTCTAAAAGCTACTAAAGTAGAACACCTGCCAAGGAAACACAAAGCCCTGAGTTCAAATCCCAGTTCTGCCAGAAACAAGCAAACAAACAAAAATGTGCCCACATACAAATCTGACCTTGTGAGTCAGCTTTCTGTTAACTGTGAGAAAATACTTGAGAGCAACATTGTAAAAGAAAGATACGGTTATTTTTTAGCTTGTAGTTTTAGTCCAGGGTTTATTGTTCAATTGTTTCTGGACTTCAGATTACACATAATGGCTGCTCACCTCAAAGTTGTCAGTAAGGAGAGAGGAAGGACAGAGAATGAGAGAGAGAAAGAGAAAGGGACTATGGACTATGGACAAGATACAGCCCCAGTGTATGTTGCCTCCAAATATCCACTCCCTTCAACTAGGCCTCGCTTTCTATATCTTGTCACTTGCAACATCTCATCAAATTTCTTCCTTATGGGGTGGGAAATAGTCCCTTCTAGTTCACCATCTTCCTCTGCCTCTCCACCATCAGGATTAATCCATGACTCATCTATGATCTTCCAAATGATGATTCATTGGTGCCAAAGCCCTCAACATCTGAGCACTTGAGGGACATTTAGATCTAAGTCGTGACAGTGATGATTACAAGTCTGAGCTTCAGTGTTTAGTTTGTCTTTAAAATCAATACATCATAAATCTAAACCTGAAGAGTCCTATTTCCTTAAGTGGCCCTTCTTCATTCTCTTAAGAGGTCATTCTTCATTTTCTAGCGAAAGCAGGTCTATTTTCATTTCCTCATTATCAAACAGTGTACCTCTTTAGACTGCATTATTGTTTGCCCTTTCTTCAAGGACAATCATTTGCATTGCAGTGTCTCTCATAGTTCCCTACTCCATGCCAATTCCAGGAGAATTTCTAAGTCCTGTTTGAAGCATGCTAATCAAACATGATCCTTGTGTATCCTATCAATCCAGTGAGCTGCTCAAACACATTCTGCTTAGATTTTAACGTGAGGAAGTAAGGCACAGAGGAGTTAACAGCACAGCATAAACAATAAAGGGCAGGGGCTGCACCTGACCGGGTCTTCACTTTCAAGATGTCAGCAGAAGACCTGATTCCTTCAGCCTGGACCAGTCAGACTGTGGGAAGTGTGACCTTGGAGAATACGTTCTCAAGTTTCTCCTGACAGTATCCCTCAGACTTCAAACAAAAATTTAGTCCATGCTTTTCATCCTCCCCAGAAGGCTTGCTCTCTTTTGGGTGAATGTATTCAGCATCCAGAGTGAAGGATGATTTCAAACCCATCTTATGCCTCTCTGGATCTAAAGAAAAATCTGTATAGTGGATCCCAGGAGCAAAGCTTTAGCCCCATGAAATCACTCCCATTTCAGATTTATCTATTTTGAAGGACATCATTATATTCTAATATTCTAATAGAAGCTGAATAAGAAAAATATGGTAAAACAAAATGTCTGTTCATGCGGTCCTCTGTGATGAGTTCATTATTTATTTATTTATTTATTTATTTATTTTTGGGTCAGGTCATGGGGCCTGAACTCTTGGCCTGGGCGCTGTCCCTCAGCTCTTCAGCTCAAAGCTAGCACTCTACCACTTGAGCCACAGCACCACTTCCGGCTTTTTTCTTTTTGCTTATGTGGTGCTGAGGAATTGAACGCAGGGCCTCATGCATGCAAGGCAAGCGCTCAACCACTGAGCCACCTTCTCAGCCCCTGAGTCCATTATCTTATCATAATTCCTCTCTTTGGTTGACTGGGGTTTGAGCCATAATTAGCATGCAGTAACTAACATATTTATCCTGGTTTTAAATATGATTACATAAAAATAATTATATAGTATATTAATAATCCCCATTTTTGACTTTGGTAAAGAAGTTAAAGTTCTAACCCAGCTGTCAATTGATTTCTATCTCACTTCCTCTCATTCTTACAATTTAGCCTCATAAGAATAGAAACTTTGCTTCTATAATTGGTTTAAATAACAGCAATTAAATGGATATGTTTATAGAAACAGGCATATACTTTGTGAAGACTATTACAAACATTATTATATTAAATCTTTGAAGCACGACTCTTGGATGGGAGTCAGTATTTTTCATTTTTATAAATTATTGAACTCCATTGGGAGGATCACTAACTTAATAAATGGACAATCAGAACTAGAATCCAATTCTTGTTTTGAACAGTCAATTTATTACACATAATTGCAATTGTGTTCATTTTCCAAAAATGTTCCCTGTATTCCATGTAAGTATAAACTTATCAGATGAACATCACAGAAGACTTTATAACAGCACTTGATCAAGAGTATCTCTGCTGATTCTTATATTTCTACTGTTTATCATTGGCTACTCAGTGAGCTTAATAAAGCTCCTCTTCATTCAGCTAGTTACTAACAACACTTTTATATTTTCTTGGCACATGACTTGAATCTAAGTATACTTTAAGATTCCAAAAAATGAATTAGAGCAGATCCCAAGGGGCAGACCTCCTCTACAAAGGAGAAACTTCAGAATGAAATTATGGCCCACATCACCATCTATCTTCCCTACCAAATTCCCTTAAGGCTCATGAGATCTCCTACTAGACTGCTGGCAGACTCATCTGCAAATCTGTGAGTCTATGGATAACAATGCTGTTATCCATCAGACGTACCCCTGGGGAAGCCTAAAATGTGGCTGTATGGTGGAGAAACAGCTGCTAATCTATCTTCCACTTGCTGTACTCTTGCCTTCTCTCTCAGTAACAGCTTCTTCCAAGCCTTGAGCAGTCTGAAAATCTACCCAAACTTTCTCAGTAGAGCACTTATCTACTCCTCAAGAGATGAGAACCAACTCGGAACTTTCTATTTGAGTCTGTGATCCTCTGCTCAGGCCTGGGCTCCCTCCCTGACTTATTCTTCATAGCACTGCCACAAATGACAGCTGGCATATTTCCTTTTGTATTTTGCCACACCACGACTGCTGCTTCTGTCCGGGAATGTTATTGAACAGTCCCAAATGCTGTGTTTCCTATAATATACTTTTTTGTTCTTTTTAGATACTGTTTGGATTCACGCAAACAGTTTTAGGGTCTCAGTTCCAAGATCACCTCATTTTGGTAAGAGGGTTAAGGTCACGCATGCAGGGACATATACAGAAATATGTATTTGAAGCTTTGTTTAAGGAAAATAAAGATTCTCCTCACTCCAACCTAATGGTGTGAACGATTAAAATAAAAGATTACAGTTTTGAATGTTTTCTTTATGCTTGTTTGTGCTTTACATATTTTTTAAAAATATTATATTTATAATTTTAAAGTATATTTTCAAAATATTAACTGGGCCAATTTTATTCTCATTAGCTAAAATTTTAAAATCTGTCTAGTGAATAGTTACAACTTTTTAAAAAAAAAATGTATACAAAGCCAAAAGATTCTTTGTAATTCGGTCAATACTGATATGGACTTTTCCTTTACAGACTGAAAGTCTCAATAGAGGCTAGAAATAAGTAGACCAGAAAATTGCCCTAAGGTGAGTGCCATTGTTTTTAGAGACAAAACAAAAGCAATTGTAGTGTCTCTTTGTCATTTTCTGGTCTTGTTTTCAGAATTTCTCTAATGACCTCAGTCAATGCTCAGAAAAAAAAAAATCTCAGGAAATATATCATCTGTACAGGTTGTACTTTTAAAATATTCATTTTATTTTCAAAAACATGATTGAAATCATTGTCTACCATGAGTAATATGCAGTGGAAGACTTCATATGAATCATCATTTATGAAGGAATCTCATTTGGTAGGTATGTTCTTCACATAATTTTTTGCATACTACATTATCAAAGAACTAAATGGAGACTCAGAAGTGACTTAGGCCTCTATCTTCCAATATTAGAGCTATGGTGAACATAAAAATTATATTTATTTTATACTGCAGTGTTTGGGATTAAATTCAGTTAGGCAAGTGCTCTACCCCTGAACTGTATTTTACCTTATCACTTTTCAAATGTTAAATCTCAATTTGTAATAAATTGTGTCATATTTTAAGAAAAAGGTGAAAAGAATTTCACTCATTAATGCTCATGGAACTATGACTGATAATTGTAATTTCATTTAGAGTATAGGGGGATGTTTCCCTCTCCAACACCTGATTTATAGATATCCTTTAAAATCTGATTATATTACATCCTGATATGAGGCATCTAATAGATTGCACATATTTGTTAAATAACTACACATTTCTTTTGCTCCTTTCAATACACAATATAATAATGACTAATAAGTCACTTTCATCAGATCATTGATGTCAGTAGTTTATCTCAAGGGTAATGAAAGCCTTATACAAAAGTGTGAAGTTATAAAAGAAGAATAAACCACATTAGATCATCTGGAGAATGAAACAGAATTCTTTTGAACAATGTTTTGTAATTTGTTAGTGTTCATCCAAGTTGGCACATTTTTTTCTTAACCTTAACTCATTATAGAACAACATGTTTAAAGTGTAAAGAGAAAAAATTCAAAAGAAATAACACTTAGTACTGCCACCTTGGTCTTTTAAAATTGCTCATTAATTTATTTTTGCTTTGCTTACATAACCTGACTGAACTGCAGCAAACAGGAGCAAAGCTGCAGAGGGCTAGAAGGCTAGAGATGGAGCAAGACCCAGTCAACAGCATTCATTTCATGGTAAGAGAAATTAAGTACTCTGGTAATAACTTCAAACATTAAGACAGAAAAAATGCCATGATAATGAGAAGAAAACCTTAGAACTACATGGTTTATATCAGTCTTTAAAATGTTTCAGACATTTCTCATACTGAGCTTTCTTTTTCAAGTCAGAGTTGCTGCATGGACTGTGGAACATATGTTAGTTGTTTAGAGACAACAGCTGCATTTTTTGCTTTAAGGGTCAGATGATTGTGTTTCAGCCCTACAGATAGTGACTGACCCACTTTATTAGTTCTTGAACTCAGCCTGAATTACTTTGCCATGTAAAAGATAAAGTTGTATGTGACAGATTAAGTTAGCTCACTTAAAATAGACTTCAACAGGAGTGAAAAAATATGGCAGATGTTTTTCTAAACATGTGTTATTAAGTAAAACATAAAAGGTATAATGAATATGAAAATGATTAATGTTAATTTTCCCTTATATTAGTTACAAATAGGCCTTGGCTGTTTAAAAACACAGGAACGTTTTACAAACACCCAGCTCAGATATAACTCCTACCACTTTCAGTTTTGTACCTATGTATACATAACCCTTATTTCATGTGAAATCAAGTTCAATGAGTATTGTTGAAACGCTGAAAAGAAATGGAATTTCTTTGGATAAGCTAGGAACCCATTATTTGGCCAAGGTATGGTCATTTGTCTCTAATTTCATTTGTTATCAATGCAAGTAACTAAAACTATTTACCTAGGAACAACAGTGACAAAGTTTGTCACCATGATCATTATGTTACTAAAGACATTCTTTTCTCAAAATATTTTAGTAAATTACAAACTTATGTAACATTTTGCATTTCTATTATATATGTATTTATATATTTAATACATAGAGTTCACATATATATTAATACGATGAGATCAACTGGTCTGAGAAGTATTATTTATGTAAATTAAATGCAATCCAATGGAGAACACCAATATTTCCTGCAAAGATACTCATCATGCATGAACTACAACATTCAAAAGGATGCCACTATAATTTGAAATGCTTTAGTTTTAAGAATAGGGAAGAATAAACATAAAGTATAATGTCTGTGAGTTATGCGATTAAAGGAAATTATTTAGAAATACCTATATTGAATATTTATTTTTCCTTTTAGTCTTGATATTATAATTCCCCCCACTTTTCATTTTAATTTGTATGAACTCATTTTTAACATGGGATGTGTGGTCTTCCTATTTGTCACTGTGGTATGCTTTGCAGATTGACTTTTTAACTATTTTCCAGTTAGACACACTATAGCTATGCTAACTAGCAGTTTTCCCTCTACTCACCCGAACAGAAAATTAGTTTTGTATCCTATATGCTAACGTTGGTGTCTCTGAAGAAGCCTCCATGAATCCTACATTTCCTATGATCTCTGGTCCTGATTTGACTCTTGCTAACCCATCTAGGTGTCCAACTTGAATCGGAAAGCATGTTCTCTTCAATCCCTATGGCTTCAGTTCTCCCTCTCCTAACCTTCAGTACATATATCGAGATTAGAATGAGGAAGAAAGCAGAAAAGTTAAATGGTACTGAACTGCAATAACTGTTTACTATGGATGTAGCTTAGTTCTTTAGGTCATTCAAGGAATTTACTAAACCTTCTAATGCCACACCATTCCTGGGGCTTGATACCTGTGGTTAACTCCCAGTTTATTCCTTAGGAAATGATTTGTTGAAGGTCAAAAGAAGAGGTATTTGTCCAAACCTCAGTTTTCTCTTGAATTATCCCACAATGTGTGTCCTCCATATTAACTACCATAGGCTGAGTATTTGGTGGCATCTGAATAAAATGGATAATGAAGGGCGCAGAAGGCGTTACAATGTACATGTTTAAAAATGGAAACAATGCGGGGCTGGGAAGGTAGCTCAGTGGTAGAGTGCTTGACTTGCATGCATGAGGCCCTGGGTTCAATTCCTCAGCACCACATAAGCAGAAAAAGCCGGAAGTAGGGCTGACACTCAAGTGGTAGAGCATTAGCCTTGAGCTGAAGAGCTGAGGGACAGCGCCCAGGCCTAGAGTTCAGGCCCCACGACTGACCAAAAAAAAAAAAGAAACAAAAATGGAAACAATGCAAATTATGTTTCCAAATAATTCTCAAGTCTAATGGGCCTAAACACTTCTGCCAGAGTACAAAGTTATATTAATTCTTAGCATCTTTTCAAGTAGCACTAAGTGACTCTTCTGACCATCTTTGATTCCTTTCCTTTTCCTCTGTAGGTGAAAATCATTGGCATATGTTTCCTAGAAAAAACATAATAACCTTGACTATGGTGGATGAAACACTTCCTGACTACTGGAGAGTTAGGGAAAGAGAAAACAGTTAGGAAATTTACTGATGGAATAGACCAGCACAGACTTTCTAGAGGTCTTATATCATTTAGAATCTTAAAGCCTAAATAGTAATAACTCTGAATACTTCAAAAAGAAAAAGGCTTAATTTATACTGTAAATATGCTATGTGCAAAGGATAAATGTAAATGTATAAAATGCTGTATTTTTAACATAAATACCCCGAGATTGTACTTGATCTTTGTTTCATATAGACAAATGTAAGTCACAGAGTTTATCTTCTCAAAATAGCTCTTTTCAGCATTACTTGGGCCAAGAAAACATAAATTTAATATCTAGAGGTTCTTAATCCTGCCTCAACATTCTATTTTTCCCCAATCCTAAAGCTCAGAGGATTTTGGTGACTGGTAGAACTGTTTGATATGCCCTTCAGCCCCAATAAGAGATTCTAGAAAAGGGCAGGAAGGGAACGAGGATTAATAAAGCCATCATCACTAAGGGATGAACATATTTGGTACCACTCTCACACTTCACTGGGGTGAAATCTTAGTAAGACTTTCATCTTTCTGGAGCACGAAAAAAAAAAACACAACTACAGGCAACATGAATTTTGTGTTTTCCTGAGGCGAAACTAGAGAGGTTCCCAAATAGCCTTTGGAGGGTAGGTACCTATTCATGTCTCTGACTAGCTCTTAACACAGCACATTCATCTCACTTTACATGTTGCTGAATTCCAGTCCGGTATGGCATGGAGTAGAATAGCAGCCAACTTCTACTCTACAAGTTCTCATTATATTTGGCACCAGCTATTTACTTTCTAATTCCATAAAGATAAAAAGCTCAGGTTCTTCATTCAGTTACATCTTTGCTCCAATCTGCATCTAAATAGGGGAATCAGTTAACTGGTTTGAGCCAGCTCTTTAAATTCTGTAAGCCAATCACCTCAAGCTCTAACAGGCACTGATCCCATCAATTACATCCTACACTGGTGCTCAAGCAGCTCGACCAGGTGAATTTTAGGTGATAGGAATGTGCCTGATGTAGAAGATAAGTATGAGTTAAATTACTGAATGTCTTTGGAAATGTGTAGTTTTCCTGATTTCATCTTGGCTACAATAAACATGTAATGCTAGAAAATCAAGAACTCTTTGAAAGGTTCCAAGATCATTTTACTTAGCCACTTGCTCAAAGACAATACTACCGCTGATTTCCTTGACGTTTGAATCACTGCTTAAGCCTTCAAAGAAAAGGACACTTAAAAGTAACACGTATGGTTCAAAGCGTCTTCAAGTTTTGTCGCACTCATTACCAATTTTAAGATACCAGTCCTCAGACTACATGTCTCCCTTTGGTGCTTCACCTACAAAGGAGGGAGAGCAACAGAACTATCTTCTTTACCACAGTGTTATCTTAAGCTGCAGGCAGTGTCCATGCAAAGTACCTGTTGCAATCATTCAAACTCTATGCTAAAAAGTAGCAAACCTTTTTGTTTTGTTGTTAGTATTAAAAAAAAAAGGTACTGTTAGGGAGGAGACTTATTCCCTCTGGAAAAGCAGCCCAGTTGTACATCTGCACTTTGCTGCTCATCTCCTTTTGTCTAACAATTATTCTCTTTCCTATAGTCTGCCAGTTCTGCCAGTTCACATCCTTCTCTTCCATTTCCAATTCGTGCATGAGCTCGAGTATGATAAAAGGCATCAAAGAACCCTGAATTTCAACCCCATGTATGACTTCATTGAATTATGTAAATGTTCTAAATGTTGGTTTCTTTTCTGAAAAGGAAATGAAATTGATTAGTATTCTTATTACAAAGGACCAAACAAATACAGCCATGTGAAAGGAGGTAGCACACACATACATTATGCAATATGAACTCTCTTCTTTTTTACCTATATCAAATTTTTTTTCTGCCCCTTAATTTCCTACAAGACTGATTTTAAACACCAGTGGGCCTAGGCTTTGGATTATTTCATGCATCTGTTTAATATGTATTAGTTCCTTGAGGGTAGAAATTTTCATCTTTAGCAGTTCTGAGCTACTACAGAGTGCATATGTAAGTCTTTCCGAAAATATGTGTTTTGAAACCTTAATCTCTATAGGGACATTAGAAAGTGGGTCTGGAGAGGGATGAGGGCCTAGAAGAGGAGTCTTTGTGTTGGAATCAGTATTCCTGAGAGATGAGGCAGCCTCTGCATTTTTCTGAAAAGTAAGGACAGAAACGATGTCAGCCATCTGCCAACGTTGACGAGGAATTCTCCAGCCACTCTGATCTTGGACTCACACCTATCAGAATTGTGGGAAATTCATGTCTGCTATGTAATCCACCCAAACTGTGGTACTGTGTTATTCAGTACAAATACACCTTGAATATAACATTGGAAAAGTAAGAAAATGCCCAGTAAGTCACTGACAACATAATTAATAATTCATTCTGGTCTCTGACTTACGCCCTGGCTAGAATGAAGAGCAGAGTACCCACTTTATTTCTCTAGCAAAGTTTGGTCTACTTGCACGTGGAAAGTCCATGTCCTCCAAAGGATTTCAAAGGTCATGTGACTATGCAGCAAGGTGTCTACAACAGTAGAAAAGGCCTGACTGTGCTATTGAAACCATGCTTTGGTTGTCCTGAGGTCACAGGAGCATTTGGATGAATGGAGCGTTAACGCAGAGAGTGGTGAGACCTCCCACCTGGACAGCACAGAGCCGAGAGCTGTGTGCAGAGCCGCATCAGATTTCCACCACCGGGACTTGGCATTCACCAGTGTGATACAAATGCAATAATGGCTTATGTTCTTTTTCAGGGCAACCCAATCAACTAAGTTTACCCCATCCTTAGAAGGCACTTAACTGTCTACTGTGTATGAGGGGAGGACCTTTCTCATCAATGAAACACTTACTATCTCAATGACTGTGTGTCCTTCTGCCCCTATTTATCCATAGCAGTACAATCCATCTTAAATATAATAGTCTGAAGGGCAGAGACCAGCTCTCTGAGATTCTATTTGATTCTTTATACCTAGGCAAGGACTTTGTGTCATTTGATACAGCTTAAAGAACTGAGGATCTTGTCAGTATCCAAAGCAAATGCTGATTTTAAACAAAGGACCCCCAAAAAGGCTATTTCTCAGCACTATAACTAGCAAAAAGAAATTCTGGTGGGGCATTTCTTGCAGATAATTTTCAGTGACAAGGAACAGATCAAAGATAGAAGGAATGTCTTTCTGTGCTCCCCTGAGAGAGGCTGAGTGATTGGGTGGCACTTAAGAGCTGCTGGAAACAGATTAGAAAGCTAAAGGGCTTAGTACCAAACCTGATTTCATTAAAAAGCCTGTGCTTTATTAATCTTGTTATTAGTCTTGTTGTCTGTTACTGTTTAAGTCATGAGCCACACCATGGAAGGCTAGAAGACAGAGGAGTGAGATGGAAGGTGTTTTTAAATTCTCCCTGTGGAGTTACCATGGAAACCTCAGCGTTAGGTATGGGGTTGATGTCTATATGCATGGGTAGTTGCTGCTTATATGCCTAGTCCCACACATTCATCTGAATAATTTCTGAAATGGATACCCTTGTACAAACTTCTGTGAAGCTGTGCGAATATGTGTTATAAACGGAGCATAAGACTTTCTTCATAATAATGGATAATTGCATAATGCAAGAACATGTGTCACTTTGCCTGTTCAGTAAATATCATAGCATACAGCAAATGCCTTGTGTGCATCAACTTTATTGAATGCACAGTGGCAGACATTTGACTTCTACAATAATCGATAAGAAAAACAAGGAATCTCTCTTCTGGGCCATTTGACCTACTGACTGTGAATGCTTCTCTATGGACTATAATCCATAAAGGGAAAGGAATAACACAAAATAATGCTTGTCTACCCTTTGAAATATTTGAGGGTAATATTGTAGGTTTTTTCAAGGCTTTCCAAAGATAACCTAGGAATGTTTTTTAAAGCATACCAGCACAATCCCTCAGTAAACGTGGACAGTGTGGCCTATAACTGCAAGCTTTGAAAATATTTTTCCAAATGTTTTTAATGTGCATAAAATTTAAGAAATATTGCAGTACTATAATACTTCTTATGTATGTTGCAGGTTGACAATTTAGTCTGAGTATAACTTGTAATGTCAATCCCTCACTTCCCCAATTTTAGGTTCATTAGTATATTGAAAGTCTTAGTATGTTGTTCAATTTTGTAATTATTTTACCAGGTAAGTTTTTTTAAATACCAAAAAAGATGTAATCAGCTGTTTTAATGTCAAATTATATTAATACAGATAATAGGACAACAACTTTACATGAAAATTAGTGAACTATATAATTTAATGTAGTAAGCTGATTCTTTGTAATTTAAAACTGCAGTTTAACAATATCAGAACAAGTGTTACCTTGTCACATCTTTGGCATGGAACTTGGGCTCAAGTCTACAATGTGCTCTATCTGACAATACGTTACTAGCCATAAACTCCTGTCACTAGAAATTTATTCTTTTAAGCATATTTTCTTATGTAAAGGCTTAAATTCCAGATATCGTAATATGTCAACTTCATGAAGCTGTTTTTTGGTTATTTTTATAGTGTACTGAGACACAAAATACAACCAACATGGAAAATAGCATTATTCCAGCAATAATGTCTTTCATTTCCCAGATCTTCCTTTAAATCTTTAAACTATGTCAGCTCAATGCCTTTTCCTTGTGGGACTTCCCATTTGCATGCCACTTTACCTTCTCCCTTTTGTCTACATTCTGCTAACTCACTTTCCTTCCAATTTTAATATGTATGAATTATTGCCTATCAAACAGACTGCAAAGTCTTCAACACCAGCACTATGAAGACAGGTCTTTGTTTTGCAATTTGTACTTTGAAGTTCTTACAGACACAGAGTCATTAAATACTCAGATATTTACCATCTTTTTTCTTAGAACATGCCCCCATTGAATACATAGTTGGCCCCAAAATACATGCTTGTCACTCAATTTAGTGTATTGATTTTAGAGCTGCTAAGAGTCTTGGTCTCCTGAGGGAGTTAATTCTTTGATCATGGTTCATTTTCATTGCACAAGTACCATAACTTCCTGGGTGAATTTCTTCATACAAGGATACACACAGAATAAAACTGAAAAGAACTTGCCAGAATATTTTTAATGGCTTGCTGCTTTTGCACATGACTCAGATTTCACTTTGCCCTTGTGGTGTATCTTGTTCTTTGTTCCCAAATTGTTGAGTTGTCCCTTTTCTTGTCTGAAGCTACCTATGTTTTTCCTCCCACTTTAGCTGTCTACCAATATTCCAGAGCTATTCTGTCTCCTGTTGTGATTTCACAGTCAACAGCGGTGGCAGGGAGACTGTCTCTACTCTACACTCATCTGTGAATCTCATTAGTGTGTCTTTATTTACACATCTAACTAATGAAGATGCTGGGTACTGGCTTGCACAGCAGTTGTCTACAGACAACATTGTTTAAGTCTCACTTTATATTATTGTTCAGCTTTGCTCCATCAACTATCCCACAGCTTTATTTTTTATTAAGATTTTATGGTGAAGGTGATGTACAGAGAGGTTACACAGTTACACAGTTCAGGTCATCAGTATCCCTCCCTTATTTTCTCCCACTTTTCCCCCTCCTGACTGGCCTTCCTTCCCTACAAGTTATAAAGTTCATTTCCAACAGTGTCTCCTGACTGAACTGGCTCACCCTTTGTCCCGGCTTTTCTGTGCTTCTCCTTCCCCTCCTCAAATCAGATAAACCTACATACAAGACAAAGGGTACAGAAATCAGAAAGTGACAAAAGGGAATAAACCCAAGGAAAAAAAGAAAAAAGAACTGAAAACAGTACAATATAAAAAAACAAACCTCTTTCCATTTCTTGGAGTTCATTTTGATAAGCATTATTTTATACGGCCATATGCACGTAGTTTTTTCATAAGCTTGATCTATACTTGAGAAGCTAATGTTCTAGAAGACATAATAATTGCACTACATTTGTTCTTGAGGTTTGTTTTTTTTTAGATTCCATAAACAATACTGTTGTAAGTATTCAGCTCAAGGTTTTTCCTTCACAGTTCAAGGGCCATTCTTTAAAGATACTGTGAAATTTCAGGAGCTACCTTAATGGATTACTTTGGTTAGCACAGTGTGTGAATTTCATGTGTATGGAAGAGGCAAAATTTTATTTTTTATCACAGATACTCTAAAATTAACTACATTATATTAAGTAGGTGGTAGTTGCCAATGTGTATTAATGAAGGAGAGTTTTAACATAAAGCTTAAAGGAATATTTTTTGAGTTAGCCAGCAGTTAGAGTTTTCTAACACCATTTGTTCTATAGACTTTGGTTATTTAATTTCTATATTGCATTATTTTATGTAGCAAGCATGTTTCTTTAGGAAGAAAAGAAGAAACATAGAATTACCATTATTCTCTAGTCCGATAGCCATGATGGTTTCTTTTAAACTGTAGAGCTTTCTCAACAGATATTCTTTTAAGATTTTTTTAAGTTATGACAATTTTAGCTACATCATTTGACACATAAACACTGCTTGAATTCTCAATTCTAACTCATCGTTTTGACAATAGTATTCCAATTGTACGCTCCAGCTGCCCAGCAGGTGTGATGTGAAGAAAGGACTGTGAATCTAGAGGTTATTTATAAGAGATCATTATGCACTCACAGAACTGAAGGCCTCTGGGAATGGAAGAAAAGTGACCTGAGATGTGGCAACTACATGATGAGAGTCAACAATTTAAATAGCGACAAAGAAATGAAAGAGCACAAAATGAATACAAAATGGGCAAAGCAACACTGTACTCTGATTTTTATGTTGGCAGAGCAAACTGTTAGAGGTTTTCCTTAATGCACACCACTCTGACCAAGTAAAAAGGATTTAAATAAAGTTTACTTTTTATTATGTTCTTAGACCTAGATGTAAAATGTAATAACTTTGATTTAGAGAGCCAGAATTCCTGTAATTTTAATACTTATGGAATTTAATTTGAAAAAGTTTTCAAATATGACATACCAAATGGCCAAGGGTCACTTGTAGGAAACATCTCATGGATAACTTAAAGCTTGATTTACAAGTATCATATATTGTTTCACAAGAGCTTGCATTTTATTTATGTTTTTTCATTTCTTGTGTTTTTATAGGCAGCAGATGAGGTCATGGTGGGTCAAGAGTTTTATACATGATCTGAACAACTGGACAACTATATAATACCAGTAAAATAAACAGACACTGAAATCACAGGATTAGCCATAATTAAAGACATACTTTAACAGGCTGACTTCAGAGACTCATCTTAAGATCTTGTACCAGACTGTATCTTATAGGAGGCTGTGCTATTCCTCTCTGGTGAACCAGCCTCTTTTCTGCCACAGTGATTGAATAATTACCTCTATTTACATAGTCATGTTGAATTATACTACAACAGGCAGTGGCAACCAATATTTGAACCCTTATAATAATGTGGTTTTGTTTTGTTTTTTTGGGTCGTGGGGCTTGAACTCTGGGCCTGGGCACTGTCCCTCAGCTCTTCAGCTCAAGGCGAGCACTCTACTGCTTGAGCCATAGCGCCACTTCCAGTTTTCTAGTGGTTTACTAGAGATAAGTCTCATGGACTTTCCTGCCCAGGCTGGCTTTGAACTGCAATCCTCATATCTCAGCCTCCTGAGTAGCAAGGATTACAGGCGTGAGCCACCAGTTGTGGGGCTTGAACTCTGGGCCTGGGCACTGTCCCTCAGCTCTTCAGCTCAAAGTTAGTACTCTACCACTTGAGCCACACCACCACTTCCAGCTTTTTCTGCTTATGGGGTGCTGAGTAATTGAACCCAGGACCTCATTCATGCAAGGCAAGCACTCTACCACTGAGCCACCTTCCCAGCCCCAATACTGTGGTTTTAAGGTAAGTAATTTTATTCCATTTTTAACTCAAAGAGAATTGTTGGTTAGATAGTATTATCTGCATTCTGTACTAAAGAAAATACTGCTTGAGAAGTTTAGGGTCTTGTACAAAGTCACAGGACTGGAAAATTTGGAAGTGGGATTAATTCCCATGACTGAATTATTAAAAGGCTAAATATTTTTGTTTGTCTGCTGTTATTTTTTTTTTGAGGTTGGGGTAATGTGGCTTGAACTCAGGGCTTTGCGGCTGCGCTATCTCCTTGCTTAGTGGCAATATACTTCTTGAGCCACACACCAGCCCAGTGTTCTGCTGGTTATTCTGGGTGTGGAATCTTGAGAAGTTTTTTGCCCCAGCTGGCTTCACACTGCATTTCTCTGGCTCTCAGTCTCCTGATCAGTTTAGGATACGAATGTAAGCCAGGAGTGCCTTTCTGTCTTGTCACCTTTTTTTCCCCTTTGTTTTAAAAAATGGTGTCAAGCAGATTAAACTTCTTCCACAGATTTGTCAATAAAAGCGAATGTCCCTACAACATGCAAAGAAAAAGTTACAAGAATCGAAAAAGCCACACTCTTCTAATTCAGTGTTCTATACTCTTTTAGCAATACTGTCCAAATCACTGTACTTGAAAATTGTTTGTATTTAAATGAAGATCTACAATTTATATTTGGCTAAGTGATTCTTAATTCTACTTTATACTTATCAATCACTTAAATTAAAAATGAACTGATCCCCTGATCAATGAAATCAGTATTGTTATTATCTTTATTTATTTTGCTGATCCTGGGACTTAAACTTGGGGTCTGGGCACCATCCCTAGGCTCTTTGTGCTGAAGGTTAGTGCTCTATCACTTGAGCCACAGCACCACTTCTGGCTTTTCTCGGTAGTTTAAGGGAGATAAGAGTCTCAGACTCTCCTGCCCTTGCTGACTTCAAACTGTGATTAAAGGTAACAGTAGCTAGAATACAAGCCAGAGTCTGGTTTAAATTGGTATTTTAATTGTGAAGTTCATCAGTACTATTTTAAAAAAATCTACCTAGTTGCTAGGTGGTGCACACATAATTTCTAGTTACTCAGTAGCCTGAGACCTAGAAGACTGAGACTTAAATCCAACATCTAAGGCAGAAAAGTCCATGAGACTCCTTCTCTAATTAACCAGCAAAAAGTGAAGCTGATGGCATGGTTCAAATGGTAGAGCACCAGCTGACCAAGCAAGCAGAGCAAGTATGAGGCCCCTGACAGTAATATGTTACATGTGCTTCATAAGAGATAAGAGCCTAGTTATAAAAATGGAATTTTCCCCTCAACTTTTTGCAATTTTAATCTGTGTGTTTGATTTGGCTTTGTGAAAAACAAACAGCTAGTAGCTAGCTAAACAGCCAGTCAGTCCACAGTGCTAAGCTCTAAGCAACTGCCATCTTTTAGGCGCTTTAACCTGACTTCTTGGGTAAGAACCTCTTAGTTTATAATTGATCAAATAGATGAGATTTGTGTAAGTAACAGCTGCATCTACACCTAGAGCCATTGCGCCATCTGGATTGCACTCATCCAAGCTATGCATGACTTTTATTATTCAACTTTCTGTGCTTTACTCTCTTTATCTATAAAGTGGGCATAGGGCAATCCTTGCTGTCATTTTCTGTTTAACAAATTTACCTGAATTATATAAACCTTCAACTTGCAGATGGGAAACTGAGACACAGCCAGGTTAAGAAGTGTTCAATGCTATCACTCATAAGCAAGAAAGTTTGGGAACAATGCCAGATAGTTTACAAACCAGGCATGCATAGGTGCTCTAAATAGATACTGTAACTACTCTATCTCTAAGGATGTTTGGAGAAGATTTTTGTGACATTAAGGTGGTTTTCTAAGAGTATTGCGGACTATCTAGATACCTGGATACTCTTTTATTTTGTATTATTGAAACAATAAACCCAGGCTTAGGAGTATTTCAAAGGTCCTCATGTGATTTTGCCTTTTAAATTTTTTCTTATTGAAGTTTGAACTTGGGGCTCTGCTAAGCATGCATGCTATATCATTCAAGCCACTCCATCAGAACCTTTCTGATTGGTTGTTTTCTTAAAACTTCCACAATGCTTCCACAATCCTCTTTATGTGTGCTTCCCCTGTCATGAGAATGACAGGCATATGCCACTATGCCTGGTGGTTTACTGAGTTACAGTTTCACTAAATGTTTGTTCTTGGTCTGGCATTGAACTATGATTCCTCAATTTCTGCCTTCCAAAAAGGTAAGATTATCTACTTGAGCTTCTAAACCCTACGTCTTCAAGTGATTTCAATGATGAAAGTTTGAAAGCCAATGGTATGAAGACTTTAATAAAGAATACTGTCTCTAGTAAGAGGACTGTACTAATTATCTCTTTCCATACAACTTCTATTATTCCTAATGACATCCTTAAAAACTGGTCTGAAGGCAAACCGGTGAACTTTTTCCAAATGACCAAAAGTATGGTGAGAACAAAATGAAATAAAACAAAAATTAAGTAGGATATATCTGTGCTTGCTATTTAGTAGACTACAGGAAGGATAGTGTTTAAAATATTTTTACAGAATAAAACTGTCTCTATTCAGGTGAGTTGTTTCTAAAGAATTTTCTATAATATTTCCAGACTGTGTCACTCTGTAAGGAGATAGAACTTTTAAAGCTCTCAATGATTATTTAAGCCTTATGACTTTCTTCAAATTGACCCACTGTTTATAGTTAATCTACAACTAATGAAATACCACACCACCATGCCAAGTTAGTGTGGCCCTGCATCTGTTTCCAGCTTTCTACGCTTCAGCTGTGGCTTGCTTTAGGCAAGGAAGATGTGGTTGCTAATTTTAGCTTGCACTAGTCAGATTTCTTCAGGCCATCTAACCTGGGTGACCACAGGGATGAGTGTGTGCACGAGCATATATTCAGAAAAAAAGGAAAAATGTTCACTACAACATCCAATTTTATTTACTTGTCTTGGGGGTGGTTGTCAAAATATTGTCATGAAACCTCTTAATTTTCACATGTAATATTTATAAGGTCTCTACATTTTGTAAAACCTATTAGGAGTTTTTAGTCAGAAGAACTGGTGGAAATATTAATACATTTTCTTCTCTTTCATCTCTTTATGGATCTCTATCACATCTGAGGGTCTGTCTAGTCTATTGCTGAAGCCACTGAACTTGCAATTTTCAAGATATGTTAATATGATCAGAACATATACAACCTACATGCAACTGTATTTCATAATTACCATGATGGACACTTCTACCCACAAAGTGATATGTGTCCCTAAAGTATTAAACAGAACTAATGTGTAAATTTCCCATGTAATTTTGTCATGAACAATGTATGACCTAAATACTAGGGTTTCTTCAATTTGATAAAAAAAAAAAATGGGTCTGAGCAAATCAGAATTTTCAGAGCATGAATGCAATTCATTTGTGCCTAGTTACTATGGTTTTAAAAAGTCAGTGCAAATATTTCCAGTCATGTGGACATTTCTTAACAAGAGAACAGTTAGTTGTTTAAGCAATATAAAAATAAATGTGTACATTACCTGGGAAATACATTCTTCATATCAGAATTTGTTCATAAATATATACTGACAGATACACAGTCTAAGACAATTTAATTTGTCCATGAACAGAAAGAGCATAGCAGCTAATGAACTTCACTTATATGTTATGTATACATACGAAAATAATTCTCCTTTTTGGATTCACTAAGATTTCCAATAACTTCCAATTAGTGTCAGATGAGAATGGAGACCTCTTTCTAGTTGGAGTTCAATTTTATTTTTTTATTTGCCAAAATGTTTGGTTTAATGTTTGATAAAAGGTTAATTAAACTTTTTGAAAAATACAAAATAATCAGTTTTATTAGATGAACTCATATACTAAAATATTAAAATATGCAAAAAGATACAACAGTCATAATATCACAATCTCATATAACTAAAACACACAGCAGTGTATAAGAGCCATGAAATGGACCCCAAGATTTAACTCAAAAGCTTCAGGCTTCCAACATCACTGAATCCAGGACAGAGCGTGCTTCTTTACATTACTCAACTTCTTCCTAGTCGTTCCCACTTTCTAGTACCTGCTGAAGATTGGAATATGAGCTTCTAACCTGCGTTAGAAGATAATCTGGGATTATCCTCCAAGACGCTAGAAGGATCTCTCCCTGCTTCTTAACGGCATTTTCACCATCTTTGGCTTTCATTTTTTCAATCTTTTCTTCTCGCTGTTTTGCTTCTTTTTCATATAATACTTATTCTTGGACCAATCGCTTCACCAGCCGGTCTTGATCTTGACCTACCTCACGCAGGGGTCCACCATGGACTCTGGAGCTGGAGTCAAGGCAGCCATGGCGGCAGATCCAACTTTATTTTAACCTATAACACTTGTAAGTGTTGATGCTGATGCTTCTGATAGGTGGGGGCTCTTTGAAGCCATTAGCTGTCTTCTTTGGCAGCAACTTTGACTTCGTTTTTGAGGCAAAGGCTTCTGAGTAGCCCGTGCTTGTCTCTAACTCACCTTCAGTCCACGTGCTCAGCTATCAGATGTGAGCTCACCATGCCTGGTGAGTCATCAATAGTTTTAAATTTTAACTTAATTTGATTGTAAGGGTGATGTCAGAGGGGTTACAGTTACATAAGTAAGGTAATGAGGGCATTTCTTATTGAACATTGTTACCCCTTCCCTTGTTTTACCCCACTTTCCCTCTCCCCTGACTTCCCTCCTGCCAAGTTGTAAAGTTCATTTGCAACATAGTGTCATGTGCATATCACTGTTGCATTGGTTTACCCTTTAGTCATCAATATTTGTATGTGTGCATTTTATACTATTAAAAATGAATAGATAATAAACTGGCAGTATGCCATCATTTTTTCATATAAAAGTGATGTTTAATTATAGTTTTCTTTGAAATTTCAATGATTAGTATATACTTATAGCAAAATAATTCATCTACTCTCCAAAGAATCTCATCATTGATCTTTTTTCTTTTTGCAGTCGTGGGGCTTGAACTCTGGGCTTGAGCACTGTCCTTCAGTCCTTCAGCTCAAGGCTAGCGCTCTACCATTTGAGCCACAGTGCCACTTCTGGTTTTCTGGTGGTTTATTGGAGATAAGAGTTTCACGAACTTTCCTGCCCTGGCAGAAAAGAAAGAAAAACCCATGATCCTTAGATCTCAGCCTCCTGAGTAGCTAGGATTACAGGCATGTGTCACTGGCGCCCAGCTAAGATGATCCTTAAGTGAATCTAAGAATCACAAAAACAAACCTTTTAGTCATAATTCCTTAATCTCAGGAGGTCACTATGATTAGATACAATGATGGGCAGATGGAAGAGGGGCTGCCCGGTCTCAGTTTTGTGTATGATCCTTTGTTTTGCTCCTCCTCTTCCTGATTACTGGCTCTGCTAACCAACAGTGAGCTCAGGGCTTCTGTATTGTACTGTGGGTTATGGACCCAGACATCCATTACCAAAACTGAGAAACAATATTCTCTTTGCTTATGCCCCACCTTTCCATTGATAGCCCTACTTTAATTGTGCTACATGCTTAGCTTCTTATATTTACAGGCAAACTACAATGTAAGCACTTGTACCAATTCTTTGGATGGCAGGGTAGGGGCCACCTCTCATCCTCTAGCTCTCTTTCATTCTTACTAAAATCACACATTTGTACAATATTCACTGTGCTATGCTTTTCCTAGTAAATTCCAACATGTATCCCACACATTTCTAGCATTTCATTATTGTACTGTCACTAAATTTTCTTCATTTATTTCTGGTAAGACTTGATGTGGTAAAGCTTGAAAAGTTTTGACTCAAAAAGATGCTATGGTCTTCTTAAATAGATTCTATAGAGAACAGGGGAGAAGGAAACAGGTAATTTTCCACAAATAATAGAATTTTATGGCAGCCTATAGTTGAAGAGAAGTCTTTGTAATGTTCCCTTTCTTCTTCCTGTTGAATTTTGTATGTACTTTAACGGTTTCATTCAAATATTGTATCTTGTAAATTTTAGAATGCTTATTTTAGTTCACAAGCATACCCACACTGTAGGCATTAGCTAGTAATGAGCTCATCTTGACCTTAATTTAAAATCTGGCCTCTAATAAAGTCTCATATTCAAGTGTTACTAAAATCTTAAGAGTCTGTTCCCTGAAAAGAATAGCAGGCCTTTTGGCTTTTCAAAAAGAACCAGTTGATTGTACTAGCAATGACAAAATATTGCCATTTTTAAACAAGAAATAAGATCCATTTTAACTTTTTCCCTCTATTTGCCTGTTAATGAACTCTAAAAGCATTTTTCTTTTGGCCATTTTCTTCTAAGATCCTATTCTCTCTTGACTTTTGTTCTCTGTTGATTCACCTTTGATCTTTGGTTTTCTTATATTTATCAATTCTTGTTTCTAAGGGACTATAACCAGAGACCTTGAACAGAAGGTCGTAATGATGGAAATAATACCTACCAGTGTGATCAAAGGTTTTGTATTTTTTTCTTATAATAAAAAAAGAATATGCCAACATATACAGGTCACTTATGAATTTACACACCACAGTGGATTTTCTGTGGCTGTATAGAGGAGATCTTTACTCCTTGCTGGCTGTCACAAAGGGACCACTCTCAGCTCCTAGAGGCCTCATCCCTCATTCCTCTGACCTCCTCCCCCCACCCTCCACCCCCGCTTTTGGCTTCTTCCATGTTCAAGCCAGAGGTGAGCAAGATCAGAGGGTACATTACAAGAAATTTGCTTTTCATATAGAATCCTGGCATACCAAGCTGCAGCCAGGCCATAGAAGGCTTTATGATCTATGTCAAGCAGTCAATTGCATGTTACAAGGGGAAAAGGGACTCCTAATTTTATCTCCAGTAGTAATGAGGATTAAATTCAGGGCCTCACTCTTTCAAGGCAAGCACTCTAACTCTTAAGCCATGCCTCCAGCCCTAGGGCTGCTAAGGTTTATGTTAGTAATATTAGAACCAATGCCCAATCATATTTACCCTAAGAAGGAAAAGAACTGGCAGATCTACAAAATCGCCTGGCTTTAGGAAAAGTCCAAGGCCAAAGTAGGAGTGTCTGAGAGACATGCTGATACTGTGATAATGCCAGATGCCACATGACTTTGTGTTGATAACTACAGCAGTCAATGCTGGTGTCAAGGTTGACCTTTCTCTGCCACTGCATTCTAGCAGAAAATGCTAGCTGCAGTTGGAAAAGTAGGCAATGGTGGTAACTCTTAAGAGTCATCTCTACATAAGACAGACAATGATGCAGTAGCAACATAATTTAGTAGCTCCCAGACTACTGAAGGGATAGATGAGCAATGGTATTGTTCAGCATTTATCCAAGCTTACTAAACACCAACATCAATTATCTCTAATAATTTGGAAAAGATGTATATACAAAGGGTGAGTTCCTGTGCTTTCTTATAATATCACCAAGAAATCATGACTTATCAAAAAACAGACATCAAAAGAGAAGGGAAAAAGATAGCTCTTCAAGTAATTTATACCACATTATCTCTTTCTTCATGTTTGCCTCAACCCTTCTGGCTTAGTTCAGACAGAGGTCTATGAAATAGAGTCTTAGAGATTAGCAAAGCCTGGGGACAGATTCCAAATGAATAGTCAAGGGGAAAGAAGAACATAAATTCTTCTGGATTTTTATAACTGTACTCCAGAAATTAAATTACAATGGCACCATTAGTCACAAATATTTTCATTGTCATTGAAATCAGAAATAACTAACAATTTCTTGTATACATAATATTTTCTTCATGAAATATTATGCAGATGTTATTTCTTCCTTTTTCTAACATTTCCTTGCCACTGTAAAGCAAACTATTATTACCCCGTCTGTGATTTACACTGTACCTCCAAAGGAGTCCTTTCTACCCTGCTTTCCCTCTCGAATCCATTCAACAATGATTTATCTACCAATTCCAACACAATTTACCTAGAACACCACAGACTCTACCCTCCTAAGTATGAGATAAAGTTTTGAATATTGTACTAAGTCTTCCAACAGACCTTGACAATGACCTAGTTCTTAAAAACTGTCTCCTTTCACTCTTTCAAGGAAAAACTGTTCTTGCCAAACAAATTTGCACATTGCTTTTCCACATGAATAGATAATGAAACAGAGATGAATTCTTTCACTATCTGCTGTAACCACAGCCTTCTGAGCTGCAGTGTCCAAAATAGTGCCTCTGACTGGCCATGGTTTGCCCTATCTAAGGCTATTATAGTGCTTAAGTGATAAGAATACACCTGGTAGGTTCAAACTCCTCAAACCATTGATTGTGTCAGAGGGGAAATGTGATATGAATACTCTAGGAATGAGTAATAAGTCCAGAATAGAAACTGGATAATTCTGAAATCCCTATCAAATCCTAAAGTCTTAATCTCATCCTATCCTTTAATGTGTTAAGAGTTTATGAGAGCCTACTCCAGATAGTCTTTTCTTATTGACAAATCAAGTAAGTCTTGAGGAGTTTGTGTGTGTATATATGTATGTATGTATATGTATATGTCTGTGTGTGTGTTTAAAGGATGTCTTTTGAAGGTTAACTTTTAGTCCTCTTAGCAGAGAGTTAACGTCATGAATCAAATGAGTTGAAGCACACTGTTTTTACACCTGTCAGCTGTACAAACTCCTCACTTACGAGTCATTCTAAGTGATTTCTGTATCACCTTTCTTGGAGACTCTTATCACATAGCCACTGGTGTTATCAGCTGAGCTATTATGAGGATGACACTTTGAAGCTGTAATAATTTCTAGTTTCCATTTTCAAAAGAAATACATTGGTTAAGTGTGGGCTTTTTCTATCACATGTCATTTCTCAATTTTAAGCCACCTTGCCCTTCAGCCCTTTCTTATCCTGCACTACCCCTCTTTGTGATAGGTTAAAATATAAACCGTAGGTTAGTGTGTTTTTGCAGAGACAGAGGCCATCACAGAGAAATTCAGTTGTGAGGGGCATGGCAATGGAGAAGACTCCATTGGCTTGAAGTATTTCGCTATTACAGAGAAAAACCTGTTTTCCAAGCACTGAAATTAGTGAATGACTATCAACAGAGAACAACTTCACTCAAAAGACATTCATATGATCCACGACACAGTCTGAATTTGCCATTTCATATCATTCTCTTTTCAGCTTCTCGACACCTTCTGTCCATTTAATCACATCCTCAACACCTGAGTTCCTTAGCTCTCACTCTGAACTCCTGAATTTTCCCAGACTCTCTTCCACCTCTACTTTTCTGTCCAGGAAACCCACTTCTTTTTTTTAAAATTTAATTTTATTTGAGAACATACTGTACAGAGGGGCTACAATTACATGGGCAGGATAATGCATACATTTCTTACGGAAACCCACTTCTTACATAACACACTGTAACTTGCTGAGTTCCAAGGCAACATAAATAAAGTATGAGTCTGCTCTTGAAATATGCATAGTCTTCTAAGAAAGGCAATATTTAACTGAATAAACCAATGAGAAAAGCACCAAGATTCGGATCCAGTGGTATCCTGACTGTGCAGAAGAGGGGCATTTGAGGCACTAGGTATTGTGAAGAATGCTAGAAAATAAGGCCAAATCCACTTTCACAGAAGCTTTTTCTGCTGACCAGTTGTCTAGAAATACATATCTCATAACCTTGCTGAAGTTTCACTTGCTCTTTAACATATGGAAAGATTCTGGGTTTTCAACAAATCATTTCATGAGTTTGACAACAGATCTTAGTTGCCCTTTCTGTTTTATATAGGAGGCATGTTAGGAAATGGGGAATTATAAAAAGTTGAAAAACAACTAAAATCACAGTGCAGAAATGCAGGTTTTTATAAAATATGAAAATGTTCAGTGGGGAATTTAAATGAGCTAATTTACATTCTGGAAAAATCTTTCTGTCCAATGAACTAGAGGAAAGAAAGTTCTTGAAAATCTAACTGCTAAGGAAATAACTTCAAACATTACTTTAGGAGCGGGCTACTTGGTTTAGGATGGTGATGTTGAAAAACAGGAAAGAGAACACTACTTCATGAAAGAGAATGTGGGCAGGAAAAGGGGTTTCAACATTGTAATTAATACAGTAATTGGCAAAAAGCAGGACTATTTAGAAGGAAGAAGGAATGAAGGGAAATGCAGGGAGAGGGAAAGAAACAGTTATGGAAGCTAACCTGTTCAAAGTGCTAGCCTAATTATTGCAACTAAGGGAAACCATGGGAAACCATGCGGCCTATGTTTCTTTGGGTCTGGTTTACTTCACTTAGTATGATTTTTCCCCCAAGTCTTTCTATTTCCTATCAAATGGAGTGGTGTCATTCTTTCTGATGGAAGCACAGAATAATTCCATTATATATATATACATATATATACACACATATATATGTATACACATACACACATACATATATATTCATTCCACATTTTCTTTATCCATTCATTTACTGAGGGGCATCTGGGTTGGTTCCATAGCTTAGCTATGGGGAATAATGCTGAGATAAACATAGTTGTACTAGTAGCTTTATTTTTTTTAAGGATTTATCACCTTTATTTTAGAATAATTATTTCACTTTAACTCCACATGATTTTGTTTTAAATACTGACTATGATTAAGTTTGTAAAATACCTAACAGTTATTCTATCAGATGTTTTTTTGCAGTTATTATTATTATTGTTGCTGTTGCTGTGAAAATATCATACAGAGAGGTTACAATTACATGGGCAAGATAGTGAGTATATTTCTTATCAAGCATTGTTGCCTCCTCCTTTGTTTCCCCATACCATCCCTTTCCCTTTCCAACCCCAACCCCCACACCAGCCTACCACCTCCATCCCACACCCCCACCCCCCACCCCACCACAGTTGTAAAGTTCGTTTTTCGAAATAACGTCTTGTATATTTCATTGTTGTAATGGGTCCACCTGTATCCCTATTTAAACACTTTGTTTTTTCCCTTCCCCTCCACAAATTATATTAACATCAAATACAGTGAAAGCAGGGCTTATACCCTGGGCGAGGTACATACAAAGCGACAAAGAAATCATCTTATTTAGTATGGCCTTGCTTGTGCTCATTTGGGTAAACGCCTAGAAGTGGGATTGCTGGGTCATAGGGGAGCTCTATGTGTAGGCTTTTGAGGAACCTCCATACTACTTTCCAGGGTGGTTGAACAAATTTACACTCCCACCAGCAGTGCAGTAGCATCCCCTTTTGGCTACTTCCATTCCAGCATCTGTTGTTATTAGATTTCTTGAGTATAGCCATTCTAACTGGGGTGAGGTAGAATCACAACATGGTTAGCAGATGAGCAGAATAGCTTAATAGCTATGTACATATGACCATATAAGATGACGCTAAGTGAAATGAACTCCAAGACATGGACAGGAGAGATTTTACTTTGTTGTTTTTAAATGTACTATATGATTCTTTTGTTTCTTTTCTATCTTCTCCCCCCTATGGTATACCTTCTGTTGTCACTGTAGTTGATTTTGGTACCCTGGTTTATATAAACATTTATTTGAATTAGGGAAGAGAAGGGGAACAACAGAATGGTGGGCAAAGGGTAAGAGGGAACCAAAGCAACAGCAATGCACACAAGACAACATGTAAGAGATGACCTGTACAACATGGGGGGGGGGGGAGGGGAGGGAAGTAAGAGAAAAATAAGGGAAGGAGCAACAAATTTGACAAGAACTTACTTATTACCATACTTATGTAACTAACCCCTCTGTACATCACCTTGACAATAAAAAAGCCAAAAAATAAAAAGATAAAGTGCTGTCCTGTCATGAACATTAACATAACTTTGAAATAAATGTGATTAGACCCAGCTGCAAAACCCACTTGGGCCATAAGAATGGAGTGATTTCAAATGAGATAGAATTATATCTTTGCTTTGTTTTCCTATGTCTCCACAGCAATCAGTCTTATTATTTTACAGAGAAGGTAATTAAAGTAACTTTGCAACTTCAAGGCATATTTTGTCCAAAGATGCAATTTTGCTATCCTGTTTTGTTAAACTATTCCATTGTATTGGAATTATCTGAGGTGAATATTTAAAATTCAAATTTATGATCTGAGATCCACAAAATCTATCATGACGTTATAATCACAGGTGAATATTAGGCGTGCTAAAATTGAGAGAAGAGCTGTAGGATCTACAAAGCTAGCCTACATGCAAATTCTTGTCAGTCACTACAGCTGAGAAGAATGACCTGCTCACCTCCAAGGGCTGGGCTCTCAGTGAGCAAAAGTCCTGAAGTCCATTCTTCGTGGTGTTAAGTCCCCACTTCATGTTGTCTACCTGGATTCAATATCTACTCCTGTGAACATCAGCAGCTCATTCTGAAGAAAAGCATGGCTTCCTGAAGGAGCAATCAAGGCTTTACCAAACCTTCAGAGATGACTCACCATTTTGGCTTTCTATCCTTTACTCTGGAAAAAAATATAGATGACTTTCATTGAAGTCATAAGGCCTCAGTGGTCTTTTAGAACCCCAGCCTATTTTCCTCATGCTGACATTTTCCCTTGTGGAGTCTAGCATAGATAGTTCCTACTGGGTGTGGTCTACTTGGACAATCCAGATGAACACCCTTCTTTCTAGACTGAATAAACGATGCTAATAATTGGCTAGTGACATTTGGTATATGTTCCCATAACATGAATAATTCGATGTCTTTCTTGTTTATTTTGTGTGTGTGTGTTGGTCGTGGGCCTGAACTCTGTGCCTGGGCACTGTCCCTCAGCTCTTCAGCTCAAGGCTAGCGCTCTACCACTCTACCACTTGAGCCACAGCACCACTTCTGGCTTTTTCTGTTATGTCATGCTGAGGAATCAAACCCAGGGCCTCATGCATGCAAGGCAAGCGCTCTACCACTGAGCCACCTTCCCAGCCCCCCAATAATTCGATTTCTTCCAATCATTGATTCGGGGTATTCAGTCTAATTTTTTGTAATATTTAAAATTATAAAGACTCTTTTGACTATTCACGATGGGCAAGTCATGTGCTTAGTCCTTTATATCCCTTAATGTAATTAGCAGTGTGCTGGTAAAAGCTTTAAGAATCATTCTCTTGCCAAATTTTGTTGTGTAAATATTCCCACACAGACATCATTATCCACAAAAATACCTTAAAACATGTAAAATGAGGCCTCGTTTTTCAGATTAAATTGTAGGAGACTCATAGCAAGTGACTGTCCTAGGTCATACAGGGGTAATGTTTAGGCTGAAACTGATTCCAAGCTTAGAGCATATTTTACCCAACTCAGGTGGTTCTACACTACCGTATTTTTCCATCTTGAGAAAATAATAATATTTTCAGATCTTTTCATCTCATTTGCTTCTTCTAGCTAAAACCAAGATGTAAATGCCATTTGTTAGGCAGTAGAGCCCGTTGCTGGATGTTGAGCCAGCTGGAAAGCAGCAAGACAAGAGCTAGCTTGCTGGCTGTGTGTGATTAGACACCTTTGCGCTACCTTTTGCTAAGCTTTCTTTCCTTCCAAGGCTAGCCCAAGGCCTCTTCCTCCCAAGGCTTTACATAAGGGTCACACAGACCTTCCTCATTTCTCTAATGTCCCAGAAGGTGCAGGTGCTATATTGATTCATTCACACATACTTCTTGAGTTCTGTCATGTTCCAGGCATGACATCAGTCAGCCGAAAAGATAAAAGTTTCCATCTTTCTAGAACTTACGTTCCAGACAGTATGATGAGTTATCACCTTTTCCTTTGAGTGGTGTTTACTGGGAAAGACATTTACTTCCCTCAACTTCAAGTTCTCATGAAACAGAGAAAATTCTATTAAAGTATCTTTTGATTGGTATGTGTTAATGGTACATATCGATGGGACTTAATGTATTCCCACCAGTTTACACTGATAAACCACCATTTATCCACCTTCTCCTAGATACACTCTTCCTAACCACCATACGTATAAATCAGCTCTGAATAGGACAAAGACTCATACATAAGACCAGAGACTTTGAAACCTCTAGAAGAAAATGTAGTGGAAATATTTCAAGACATTGATACTGGCATGATTTTCTGAGTAGGACCCCAAAGGCACAGGACAAAGAAGGAATTACACCAAATAATTTCTATAATACAGTGAATTGAATCAGTCCACTGTGAAAGTGTTGGCCATTTAGTAATTTGAACACTGAATATTGTTAACAGAAATAAGTAAAATTTTAGTGGAAAAGGCTAATTTTAACATGGCAATTTTAACATGTTTCAATTTTAAACAAATAAGACTGTATGCTCCTTCTCTGAGCCACACATATTGAAAATATATTTCTGAATTCTTACCAATCAAGAAGAAATACTATAATTACTGCCCAGCTAGGAAGTGTTCAACTAACTGAAGCCAGATTAACACTCTTCAAACATTTATTGGTTTGTAAGCTAAGTATCATAAAATGACTCATTTTCATTGGTGATGTCATATAAGACAGAGCACTTCCAATGTTCCTTACAATGGACTAGATGCATACTAAATTAACAATATAGATGGATATACATATACACATGACCATAAAAACAGCAAAAAGTTTCTCCTAGAACCTATTCTGTGTCTACTGAAAATGTTTTCAATAACCTAGGCTCTGAGTGTGAGGTTCAACTATCAAAGATGCAGCCTACATAAAGTATTGCAGTTCAGAGTCTAGTATTATATCATGGTCCATAGTAATTCATACCTACACATTTGTACATTCTGAATGATGGAAATTTAAAAGGTTATAGTCTGAAGTTGAAAGGAAACTGATCCTTACATACATTCAAACAGTGTGTGGTAAGGAAAGGTTAACAGAGAATAATGATTGGTGAATTTGATCCAAGTATATCATTTGCATTTTGTAAATATCACAATAAAGCCACTTTGCACAATTCATTTACACTAAAAAGTTAAAGAAAGAGATGCAGCATTGAATTTTCAAGAGTAGCTTGGAGCTACTCAGATGTACCTAGATTCAAGTATCAACTCTACTGAAGCAAGCTAATTGACTCTGGCTGAGTGTTGTAGCAAGTTCAAAACTCTTGCCAATAAAAGTTAATAATCAAATCTTATTAATCTATTAATGTATTTGTGAGATATTCCTGTTATATAACAATTCTTAAACACACGGTCTAATTCCATGATTGTGTCTAGAAACCTGAATATTTTTCAGGCTAGGCAATGTGTTTTCGTTTAAGAGCCCAATGACAGTATCCAAATCCTTTGAACAACAGAGTGAGTCAAATAAAGACAATTAAATGCTCAGTCTTTGTGCCATATTAACAGTGTGTTTTACCTGCCTGGTAATCAACAGGTCATAACTTTGGTCACAGGCCTTGTCTTCCTATTAGTCTTCCCAGAGGGAAAACTGTCCCTGATTCATACTTCTATCTAAAACACTAGAAACCCTAGTAAGAGTTCTCTGAGATTTAGGAACTCATAGTAGACCTGATGCCTAAAGGCAGTAAATGGATTTAGGAGTTATTCAGATGCAGCAGTAACAAGAAAAACAATACATCTCTTTCTCTCAAATCTGCTGCTCTATTCACCCTCTGGAGCAGCACATTTGGTAAATATGCAGAATATATTATACTTAAGAAAGAAAACAAAAATAAAATATGGTAGTTTATTTTCTTGGAGATCATTTTACTCCTATTAGTCCAAGTGTTGATTCCACAAGTAAACAGTGATGCAGCATCTCAATCGCACACAAAGCCAAGTTATAACTCGGAATAACTGGGCTACTCATTAAAAGGATTAATTCAGTGCAAGGACTAATTCAGTGCAAGGTGCAGCAGGCACACACAGCTGCTCAGCAGGGGATTAAGTAAGTATATTGTGGTTGGAAGCCTCAGTAGTGACTCATATAGTGAAACCTTAATTAGTAAGCCAGACATGTTTGGCCATGTACCTGTGATCACAGCTACTGTGATCTCAGCTATTTGGAAGACCATAGATAAAGGAACTGCAGTCTGAGGCCATCCCATGGCAATACTGTGGGACTGTACCCAAGAAAATGATGATGATGATGATGATGATGATGATGATGATGATGATGATAATGTTTTGCTAGCACAAATAATGTTCAATGCCTATGTAAGATGTAGCTCTCCAAGGTGTCATGGATGATGGCAATCATTTAAAAATCACTATTCACTTCCAGTCCTTTTAATCAGCCCACTCTCTATGGGAGAATGGTACAGTGTCCTGAACTAAGACAATATATGATGTTGAATATCATTTCACATGCTCACTTGGAATCTGTGTATCTTGTGTTAGAATATGATTCAGAACTTTCTGATTTGTTGTTGTTGTTGTTACTTTTAGATAGGGTCTTTCTATGTAGCCCAGGCTGGCTAAGAAGTGATGATGCAGTCAAAGCTGGCCTGGAATTCCTATGCCTATTGCTTCAGCCTCCAGGTCCTGAAATTACTGGAATATACTAACCATGTTTGGTTCTTCTATTGATATTTAATCAGTCTGTTTGCTTTCTTACAGTTGAATTTTTGGATAAGTATATTTTGGATAATTGTACTTTGGCATATGAGGCTCTGGCAAATGTTTTTCTTGGTCTGCATCTGGTCTTCCCATATTTTGATATTTTCCATTGTAGGGCAGAAGTGTTTTAATTTTAATTAAGTCAAGCTGGTCAAGAAACTTATTCTATTTATTTATTTATTTATTTATTTTATTGTGAAAATACCATATAGAAGGGTTACAATTACATGGGCAAGGTAATGAGTGTATTTCTTATCAAGCATTGTTGCCTCCTCCTTTGTTTCCCCTTCTCATCCCTTCCCATCTCCCCCACGCCCCCCTTAGTACCCCCCCAAAGTTTTAAAGTTCGTTTTTCAACATAACATCTTGCAATGGGTCCACCTGTATCCCTATTTAAACAATTTGTTTTTTCCCTTCCCCTCCACGAATTATACCAACATCAAATACAGTGAAAACAGGGGTTATACTGTGGGGGAGGGACATAAAAATCTTATTCTATTCTCTAAGTTTTCTCCTTCTAGGAATTTGTGGGTTTTTTTCCATTTAGGTGTCTGATGTGATCTATGTCTAGATTTATAGTTTTGTGTGTAGGTGTTCAAGTATTATAGGACAATTTGTTGAAAAACTCTTTCCTGCATTGCATTGTCTTTTCTACATTGTCATAGATTAGTTGACTATATTTTTGTGGATGTACTTCTGGGCTCTCTTGTTCTCCATTGATCTTTTGTGTCTTTTCTTTAACCAGTACTGTGTTAGCTTTATTACTGAATCTCTACAGTAAATCTTAAAGTTGAGTAGCATAAGTCCGCTGACCTTTTCTTTTCTTTTTTCTTTTTCTTTTTTTTTGTTGGTTGTGGGGCTTGAGCTCTGGGCTTGGGCGCTGTCCCTGTGCTCTTTAGCTCGAGGCGAGCACTCTACTGCTTGAGCTATAGCGGCACTCTGGTTTTCTGGTGGTTTATTGGAGATAAGAGTCTCATGGAGTTTCCTGCCTGGGCTGGCTTTGAACCTCAATCCTCAGATCTCAGCCTTCTGAGTAGCTAGGATTACAGGTGTGAGCTACTGGTGCTCAGCTAACTTTTCTTTTTGAGTTAGCTATTAAGTACCTAAAACTTTAAATCACTTTGTCAATTTTCACAAATAACTTGTAGAGATTTTTACTGAAATAGCATTGAACCTGTAGGTAACTTTTAAGTAATATGTGTCATGAGAAAATTTATATTAAGTGAAGTAAGCCAGGCCCAAAGAAACATAGGTCCCATGGTTTCCCTTATTTGCAATAATTAGTTTATGTCTGAGTCAAGCAGAAAAGGTAAGATAAGTTGATGTTAGGGGAATGAACCCCAAGATAAGTATTCAAATGTTTTTTTGCTTCCTTTCATGCAATTGTTTCTAACATATTTATAAGATTATTTCTTTGTTGCTTTGTATGTCCCTCACCCACAGCATAACCCATGCTTTCACTGTATTTGATGTTGGTATAATTTGTGAAGGGGAAGGGAAAAAACAGATCATTTAACTAGGGATACAGGTGGACCCATTGCAACAATGAGATGTACAAGTCGTTATGTCAGAAAACGAACTTTACAACTTTGGTGGGGGGGTAAGTGGGGGATCAGGTGGGGGAGAAGAGGAATATACGAAGGGATGGAAAGGGGAAACAAAGAGGAGGCAACAATGCTTGATAAGAAATGCACTCATTATCTTGCCCATATAATTGTAACTCCTCTGTACGGTATTCTCACAATTAAAAAAGAAAAAAGAAAATTTCAGTAAGAATAACTATAACGTAACAATTGTAACATTACGGATACATGGATATTCTTTAACAATTTCATAGAAAAAAATTAAAGTTCTATTGAAAAGATGTTTCACATGTACATACATATATACATATATATATATATATATATATATATATAGAAAGAGATAGAGAGGCAGAGAAATGAAACAGACAAAAAATGAAAGAAATTATGTAGATGTTATGAATTTAATAAGACGAAAAGAGATAAACAAGATTGTGTACACTAATTCTGAGAAGTATGTCAACAAAAGACAGGCACGAATACAATTTTTATCACAAATGCATTATTTTGCATAACAAAAAGGTATGTATTAAATTTTAAATCTAAAAAAAGATGCCTTTTTGAGTTGCAAGTTTTTCAGAATAAAATGACAAAGTAGAAGTAAAATAACAGATTAGAGACCTTCACATGATAAATTGATTCTAGCTCAAACACACTAGGGAAAAATAAGGTTGCAGGCATTCTATGTGAAAGAGATAAATTTATGAGTATTTATGCTGTTAGTAATTGTCTGTTCCCCTGCGGCACCATGACCTCTGCCAAGTCTCATTCACAGCACTAACTCATAGGCCCAGCATTTGGAAGGAGACTAAATTAAGGATAAAAGAAAGCTTTGGGGTATTAGTATTGATGTTCATTTGGCCTTACCATAAGTGCATTTGCTAGGGATCTGGTTTCAAACTCATGTCTAAAATTTATATTGTTTCTGCTTGAAAAAAGATGTGTACCAGGTAACTCGTAAAAGAGTCTAAGCAAAGAGGTATTAACATCACCTTCCTAAGAACATTTTCAGGCCATGTGGGCCAGGGAAATATACAGAAAAGTATATTTCAAAAAAAGTCAGTGGTCTTTCTTCTTCTGGCAGGCTCCTTCCTGGATATATATCTGACAGATAGCTGTGGTGCTTCTAGTCTAGAGTACAATGGTCTTCATTTGGCTTGAATCCTGAATGTCTATCATAAAGAATCTCTACAGGTGTGCTCAATATGTGTGTATTTGTAAGCTATATGCATACATAAATACGTATGTATTTCTTTGCTATACTAATTATGCTATGTTAAATTAAAAATGAAAGGTATAAGATTAAAAGTATGTGCAATATATTGAAAGAAAGACCTAGGGGGCTGGGAAGGCGGCTCAGTGTTAAGAGCACTTGCCTTGCATGCATGAGGCCCTGGGTTCAATTCCTCAGCACCACATAAGCAAAAAGAAAAAAAAGCCAGAAGTGGTGCTGTGGCTCAAGTGGTAGAGCGCTAGCCTTGAGCTGAAGAGCTGAGGGACAGTGCCTAGGCCCAGAGTTCAGGCCCAATGACCAGACCCCCCCCCCCAAAAAAAAGAAAGACCTAGGAAAAATCAAGACTCTTTTTTTTTTTTTGATTCAGCAGAACTAGATTATAAGAAGCTTTTTTGGTACTGTTATACTATTTACAGAAGACATGGTATCATATGAATAAAATGCACATTTGAAATTCCTGAGCTGTAATACTGTGAACCCCTCTGATATGCAAGCCGCTCACTCTGGACACCCCTGGTCTTGCTATATTGCCATTTGCTTAACTGATAATAAACTGTATTTTATGCTGGAGAATAGTATTTGGAAACAAAGAAAAAAACATAAAAGTTTAAACAACTGGTCAAACATTTTGAGGTTAATACCATTTTTCTCTTCTTCATTGATCTCTTAATCATTAACAAAACATATACTTTACTGCATCCCCATACAGCAGACACTGAGCCATTTGCTGGCCAAAGCAACTCTAGTTGACTGAAAAATGAAGTGATCTGATTTTTCATTCTGGTTGGGCTATTAACACACTTTGTGACAGTCGTTAAGTCTGCTTAACATAAACTGAATATAAACTGAAATGTGGGCAGACCTTGCATTTGTGCAAGGAGCCCAGGCATTCTCTAGCTTTCTCACTGGTAGAAATTCATCTCAAGTGATGTCTACTGTGCAGTCTCTCCGCCAAGGGGAGCAGAAGTCATGTATTTGTACGTCCTTGTACCCCCCACCCCCAAAGCCTCCTCTCTTAATTAGCTAAGTGAGTGACCACCTGTACACCTCCATTATGTGGCTTCTGTGCTTTGAGAACTGCTTGCCTTGCGGCTTGGCTTCCATAAAACATACCAAGTAAGTCAGAAATCTCCTGATTTGTCCTTAGACTTGCCTAAAGACAAATCTAATTGTGGGGTGGGAGGAGTCAGAAGTGTAGAAGTAGAAGGCATAAATATGGTTGAGGATTTAGGGTCCAGATTTTTAATATTATTTGAACAATGATTTCAATTCTATGTTAATAAAATATAGTATAGGTATTGGATTTAGGAGTCCTGAAGGTCACAGGTGGTAATAACTTTAAAACAAAACTAAGATGGACCTCACTCTTCTGCTCTAAATCTTTTTGCCATGTCATTAAACATCCCTGTGTTTATCCAATAGCACAACCAATCAATAGCACATGAAGCTTTCCAGCCACTTTAATATCTCTTACATCGACTTTTATCGAACAGTAGTAGAACTTTGTAATAAACAATTTTTGAACTTGTTTTATGTGGTTTTGAGCATCCAAGAGATAATCAAAATTTAAGTCAGTGTCTAAGAAGGAAGTAAAACACAGCTCAAGATTATTAAACCAACTCAGTTCAACAGGCAATTCTGAATACCTACTCTATGCTAAAGATTGTCATTGGTGCTTTAAATAAAGTATAATATTTAATTCAGAGTAATTGAACAAATTTATATAGCTAGATATGATATGGAGATGAGTGTGAAAGATAATCTTTGCACTCAAGATTATAATTTAGTTGTGATGAACGGAGAGTGTTTGTGATGACATAGCTGAAAAATAGCCAGATCAAATATTTTAAGTGGCTTTACAGAAGGAAAGTTAAGCATGAATTGTTTTTAAGTAAAGATGATTACATTAAAAAGTCAATAACCAGATTTAGCAGAAAAATAAAGACAGAAACTAGGAGTGGATAGAAATGTAAAATATACATATTCAAATCAAATGCATAGCCAGCCAAGAGTAAGAAATGTATTATAGATGTTTTACAATTGATTGTTCTCTAGAAAAACAGAACCAATAAGAGGAGGAGGAATAGAAGGAGGAGGAGGTGATAGAGGAGAAGGGGGGAGGAGGAGAAGAGGAGGAGGAAGAAGAGGAAGAGGAAGAAGAGGAGGAAGAGGAGGAAGAGGAGGAGGAGGAAGAAGAGGAATAGGAGAAGGAAGAGGAGGTGGAAAGGAGGGAGGGAGGGAGGGAAGAAGAGAAGGCAAATTTAGACGGATGGGTAGATAGATTGTGGAAAATTTGTTTATGAGATTAAAAGGGTCTCATTATCTGCCACCTGCAGGCTGGATACATAAGAACCATTGGTGTCACTCTAGTCCTAGTCTAAAGGATTGGGAGCTGAGAGATTCAGTGGTTTTAGTTCCAGAAAGTTGAGAAGAAAAGGGATACACTAGTCAGCTAGGGACAGAAGATTATTCCTTTTGTATTTTTCAGGCCTGTAATAGCTCAGACCATCAATATTGAGTCAAGCAATCTGATTTAGTCTAATAACTCAAAGGTTTTCTTATTTGGAACATCTCTTTCAGACACTTCCAAAATGATTTTAGTCAAATATCTGGGTTCCCTGTCACTGATTTAAATTGATCCATAAAAGTTACACTCTCGACAGGGGACAGACTAAAGGCAAGCAGAATAGAAATTTAAGGTGTTTGTTGTTTTGTTTTTGTCTGCTTAAACAGAGATCACTGGTGCTTTTCCAACATTCCCCTGAATTATCCCTAAACATATAGACTACTTACTAAGATTCTACATCTGAGGTATTTTATTCTAACCAATGAAACACTTTGCCTGCAAGCCAGAAGGTGTTGGGAAGTTAGAATCCCTAGATAAGCTCTCAGGGAGTGACAAGTGATAGATTTAGTCTAGCAGAACTTTGAAGAGCATAGTCAGCCTTCACCAGGTGGAAGGGGGGACATGGTCTGAAGTGAGGCACAGAAAAACTCCAGTGCATTGGTTTTCTACGTTATTCAGGGTCTGAAAATCACTGGTGGTATATACAGAGATAAACAAACATGAGCAAAGAATTCTCATGTCAATGCCTATCAATGCCTGGCAAGGATATCAAACAACTATTTGAACAGGGCTTTGCCAGCTCAGCACTTCCACTGCCGGGCCTGTTAACATTCTAGCTGTAGTGGTAAGATGGCAGCTGTGAATGGCTTAGGAAGGCTGTCATTCAGCAAGGGGATCTTTCCGGCCTAGAAAAGGTTGGCATAACCTTAAGTCACTATGTGCCATGTTTACAATCATGCGTGTGGAATTGTGACACCACCCCTAACCACCCCCCCAAAAAAAGGAAAGATAGTCCCCTTCACGTGTAATCCCAGCACTTGGAAGGCAGTGTAGGAGGATGATTAGCTTGAGGCCAGTCTGTGCTACATAGAAAGATGTTATCTCAAAGGAAAAGTAAACAAGGAAAAGATGCTCTGACTGCTTGTTAGGATGCATATGTGAGTGAATCAAGAGGACCAACCAGGAGTGACTCTCATCACCATTTTGAGTGACCTACTTGAAATTTGCACTTAGCCTTTCCTCAAGTTCTATTGGACTTGAATTCTCCTTTATGACAAAATATACACAACTAGGGTTTCATTCAATGAGGCTACGATGACTGCACCAGGTTATTTTACAGAAGGAAATCATATGATAATCTGAGAAGTTTAGTTGATCCTGATTATAATGTGGCATGAGACATAATAGGTGGGTCTCAAAAAATTGTCCATGAAAACAGCTTGTGTTTACCACTGGCAAAACTTGTGAAACAACCTAATTGAAAAGATGAGAGTGTTGGAAATCTTATGTTGTTTTAAGGCTTTTGCTTTTGCTTAGAAATTGTGATGGGCCAGTTTTTTGAACAATCAGTTTCAGGTCACAGTGAAAATGATATGGGGTACCAGTGGGTCATGCAAGGAGGAAATTGTACAAATGTTACTTTTCTTCTCTACATCCCTTAGTAGTCACCTTTACATGTTCAGATTATTTACTGCAATTCTCTACTTTTAAGGTTGTGTGTGCGTCCAGAAAAGTATGTCTTTACTCAATTCACTGTGGTCTTGGTGCAATAGTATGTTCTCCAACCACAAGACTGTCTCTCTGACAGAGAAACTGATTCAGGGAAAGGGACCAGACACAAACTGATCCATAAAAATGTATAATTGTCTGTAACATGAGGTACATAACTGCTTAAATTTTTCCAAGAAGCTATCTAACAATGGATTTATTCTTTGTGACTTATAATAGTATTACTGTTATTAAAATTGGCTTACTAACTTTTGTGCCCTATAAAATGATACTTCATTCTACTGGAAGGATTACATAGATGATGGTTGTTTCATAAGTTCATAATATAGATTGGATATATTTTACAGCAGACTAAAAACATAGAATTAAGTAAGCATACCCTAAACAATGCTAACCCAGAATATTACTTAGTAGATCACTTCCCAGAATCTGTCCTTATAAATAAGCCATTATGAATATATTTATAGATTTTTATTCTATTTAAATGTAAAAATCACTTCATTTTAGAACTTGTTTTCCCACTCCACCTGGGCTATAAGAATAGCAGATTTGAGCAATGGATAGGACATGTACATCTATGTACAGAAGTTGGAAAATCTCAATGAACGTTAGAGAAAATGATTATGATTTGCTGACATATTTTCAGTATTATAGTAGAATTGGAAACAGGGATAAACCAGCAAAACTAATCTTCATGATTACTACAGTTCAGACATGTTATTTATACAAACTTATCCCACATAAACAGAAAACTAAAGCCATATAAAAGGTTGAGGGAATAAGACTGTTATGTTGAACAATCATTGTAATGAAAAATGTCCACAGAAAATATAGCTTATACATTTTACTGAAGGAAAGAAATCTTAGTTAATTGAACTGAATCTAGAAAAGATTTTCTTAATTATAATGTAAGAAACACCAATATGCCTTTAATTTCTTACAAGCATTATTTGAGTTAAGACTGCATTCTTTTTCATTTTTATGAAATTATCATTTCTGCTGGTCTGTTGGACTAACTTAATGGCATTTCTTGACTTATAATAATATAGCTGATTAATACATGAATTGGACAAAATGGTCTTTTTAAATATTGGAAATGATTAATTAAAAAGAAATCAGGAGACCTCGTTTTTGTAAAATTGCCTGGAAGTTTCTATGTACTTTAAATCTCAAGTATGATTGGTTGTAATTGTTCACCTTAACAGATCTCAATAGGAACCTCAGAAAGGAATTCATGGGCATTTCTGACTTATGGTCTTCATTTTCCCAGATAATGCTAATGTAATCATCACAACACACACCCAGCACTGTACAACAGATATGTCTCAAGAAAGCATTGTATTAAAAACATATATTTTTATATCTTACCCATTTTGGCAAAATGACTCCCCAGTGGCAGCAAAACTTACCAGCTTTACTTCTTGGATTGAAAAAATAATATTAAAGAATGAATCTAACAGCCAATTCTAAAATTTTAATTTTTATCAGATTTAATGGAAGTTTTTGGCCAATGATTCCTTAGAATATTCACCAGCTTGACTATAAACTAAAACTCACAGTGGAAAATGTGTAGCTCATCAAATATATGTGAAATTATTTTTTAAAGTATTTAAAATAATCAGGAAAATCAATTTTACTTATTCAATGTTCCTAGCACTCATATTGTACACTTATTAATTGGTCTATAAAGACCAATTACTCTCAAGAATTCATAATGACAATCTCTGTGCAATGGATAAGTATTAGATATAGGCTAGAGGCCTATCAAAAAATTATTATCATGCCAGATTTTTCTTTGGGGTTATGTATATTTTTGAGCTCAAATTAAGAAACTGCAAGGAAAATGGCAGATTAGAGACACAGCACTTTCTTTCCTCTTCACATTTCTAAAGCAAAACATCAGCTTTGTGTGTCTACAGGGACAGTTGGGGGCATGGAGAGGCTCAGCAGGGCAAAGGTTAACAGCAGACAGACAAAGTGAAAGCCAGAAATACTGAACTTCATACTTGGAAAAGAAACAACTAAACTCTTAACACTGTGCAACAGTCAACATAGGAAGAGAGAGAATCCATCAGTAGGGTTTAAACAAGAACAAAAAGGGGCTCTCTGCAATTTCCACTGATGCACAATCTAGCACTCTGCAAAACACAATGTAAGATAGGTAAACTGCAGTCAGCCCAGTGGGTAGACACTGGACAAGGGCCCCCCTCGATGCCTTAGCTTGTTCACTAATCCAAGTGAGGAACCATCTGCAGAGAAGTCTTACTGTCAACCAGGGCAGAAGCCTTTGTATGTCTACACATCCGAGCTCCTTAGAATTTCTCTCTTCACTGGCATCCATGGGGAGCCAGGTCCCAGGGTCTGACTAGGATCCAGAACTGGGACCCAGGTCTGCACTGTGAGGAGTGTACACTTCTCCGAAAAGGGAAGCAAGAAGCACTTCCATTCCAGAGAGGCAGCTTGACTTCTGGGAGGGGCAATCCCAGCTCTGTGTGAATATTAAGAGGGGAGCTGGAACAGAGACTGGCCTGGCCTAGACAGGCAGGCAGGCAGGCTCACTCAGCGCCTTTACTTTGCCTCCTAGTAATTGATTAGTTTTGACAGTTGTCTATACACTCAGTCCAAGCAAGCTTTGATGAAAATACAGCCGCTGCTCAGGCATGTCCGTGATGAAACAGAGCACCAGTTGTGGGAGGGATAACCATTCAATTAGGTGGTCCGTGGGCTCAGCTGACAGACGCTTGACAGTGGTGCCTGATCTCACCCTGTTTGTAGGGTCTGTACATGGTAACTATTGGCAGGAATTCAGCCCAGCAGAAGTTGCAAGCCCTTGGAAGTAAAGGCAGAGCAGGATCTGCCAATAAACAGCCCTTTTTGTTCTGATCCTTTAGGGCTGCAGAGATAAAATGATTCACCTCCCTCCTGCCCCAACCAAACCACAAACAGAGAAACCTGAGGAAAAGAAAAGCATCCTCCAGGTCCCAGCAGGAAGGATATATTGGCTGAACTTTGAAAAAGTCTTTTGTTTTATTCTAGATGTTCTATTTTGCTGTCTATCACTATTATTTCTCACAGCTTTGTCACATGTTCTTTAACTTTGCTTCCTAGCTTACTCTGCCTCCCGTCTTAGTCAGAAGTTGTATTACTTAAATATGAGTATGTGTAGCTTTACCAACATAAATTCCTGGTTAATCCTCTAACCTTAGTTCTTTTTTTTTCTTTTATACTTACTGATGTGTTATTTTCGAGATTTTTTTTCTGTATTTAAATATCTAGTTTGTGTAATGGCTGTTGTTGTTACTACGTTAGTCTGTACTGTCTCCTCTAAATGGTACTGGAGAATTAGATTCAAGGGAAAGCTATTTACATGAAAAACACTCTATATCAAAAAAGAAGAGATGTCCATTCTAACTGATGTACAAATTGAAGGATAGAAACACAAAATGTTAAAATCAAGGAATTAATACTTCTCCAAAATTTCCTATCTCTTCACTAGCTCAGTCAACAGAAATGGTTGAAATACCAGCAACTTCAAAAGCTTAAATTCAGAAAATATTCTATGACTTAAAAGAGGAGACACATATATGGATAAATAAATGAATGAAATAAATCAGTTGAGGATCTGAATAAGATATTTATCAAGGAAATAGATTCTGAAAAAAGACAATATTTGAAATAGCTTGATAAATCAAGTTAAAAAAAAAAACTCCGTAGAAAGCATTACCAAATAATTAAAATCAAACAGAAGAAAGAATGTAAAAGATTGAAGGCAAAGATCAGAGACCATTATATTCAGAAAAACTAAATAATCAGCCTGAAACTGGTGGATCATATCTGTAATCCTAGCTACTCAGGAGGCTGAGATCTGAGGATCACAGCTCAAAGCCAGCCTGGTCAGGTAAGTCAGTGAGACTTTTATCTCTAATTAACCACCAGAAAACTGAAAGTGACACTATAGCTCAGGTGGTAGAATGCTTGCCTTGGAAGAGCTCAGTCAGGGACAGTACCCAGGCCCAGAGTTCAAGCCCCACGCAAGAAAAAACAAAAAACAAAAAAAAAACCTACATTGAAAGAATTCTTTAAGAGAAAATGTGATAATTTTACCACCTGTTTCTGTTCTTCGAAGAAATAGAGCATTGGATCTTTCTGTTCATATATATATATATATATATATACATATATATATACACACACACATATATGTATATTTTTTTCACCCTTCTGAAATTATTCTACAATTTCATATATATATATGAACAACATATATTAATGTTTAACATGGAAGGTACCTTTATCACATATATTTCTTTTCTTGTGTTAGTTTTCCTTGTGATAAAATAGATTAGCAGGCTGGGCAAAGGTCAAAACAATTCAGAGTAAAAAGAAATAGAGCTTCTTTTGTGTCAACCTTAGGTAAAGAAAGTACTGCTTTAGATCAAAGAACTGCTTTAGAGATTCACTGAAGCTGAAGTTCAAATAAAACCACAGCATCAGTCAAAATACCTGGAAATGCAATAACGGCTCAGGAAGTGTATGTGTGTCTAAGAAAAGGTACACAAAGAACACGAATCAGAGACAGAATACCTAGAAGCACCATCTTCAATAAATAGGGAGTCTAAAAAGACAAAAGCCAGCTTTAAATGTTTTGTTAATGTAATAGCTAGAGTTTTTGTTCCAAGTTACGACTTGGAGGAAATGACTTCAGATAAATCTTGATTTCCAGAGGTCATTTCTTCAGCTATTGAATAAGGGATTGGCCTTCAAATTCTATTTCCTAGCAAGTATCCCATTGTGTTTCAGAATTGTGGCAGCTCTTAGCTCTGAGTTGAGACTTAGCTATAGCTTGTGTACTAACACAGTTCCTTTACTGGCAAATGTGCTGAGAGAAGGCTCAAGCAGTTCACATATCCACAGATTTTCAAAACTCAGCACTCATCATCTTGGAGAGGTTCTCTTGTCTTTGCCCTGAACCTATTCACTGCTATGAAGTACAAAGGAAACAAGACTTCAAAACCAGCGGGGTCTACAATTGTTTTATTGCCCAAATAGCATTCCAGCCCCTTGCACCGCCACCCCTTCCCCCGCCCCACCAGCCACCAAAAAACAGATAACAAATTCAAGTAGTTAAAATTTTAAAATTAGGTATGCTGACACACCCTTTTAATCCAGGAAGTTGAGAGGTTGAGTCAGGTGAATGAAGAGTTCAAAGCCAGCATGGATTTTGTAGCTAAATACTGTTTCAATGGAAATATACACAACTAATTAAAAAGGACATAATCTTTAACACATTCTCACCCTGCTGAGCTTGTTCAATGAGAAGAATGGAGTGGAATCTAACCAGTGCCATAAATTAACTCCAGGCAGAAATCCTTGTTTCTATGCTCAGTTAATAACAATAATTCTACTTAATGAACCTCTGTATAACCTTGGGCAACACAAGTTCAGACCTTCAGTGTCTCTCATCATCCATAAAACAAAGAGATGAGTCACTGGATAGGATGACCATTATGATCTTTATAGGCCCAATAGTGGGCCTAATTTTAATATAATTTTGTCTCAGGGAATAGAGAAGCCCAGGAATGGAAAGGAATGGAGGACAGTCAGAACTCATGCAACATTTATTTATTAAGTTTTCTGTCTTATATGTTCAAAAACAGTGGGGCCCAGAACAACTATAACAGCATCAAAGATCACTCATTACAGATCACCATAAGAGTAATGAAAAAATGGGAAGGATTATGAGAATCACAATGTAACGCCAATGCAGGAAGGGAGCACATATTGTTGGGAAAATGGCTGCAAAGGACATACTGAACACAGGGGTGCCACACACACTTGTTTGAAAAAGTGCAAGATTGAAGTGAAAAAACACTGTGGTATTTAAATCTATGAGAAAGATTATGATTTTCATATTTGCATCATCACAGGGCAAATATGAGAGCAATTTATCTTTATAAAGTAGGCAATTAAACTTGGTGTTTACACACCAGTTCTGTGAGCCTGACTAATGAGGAAGTCTATGAGAAGCTGACCTATCTCTAGGGCACTTGTCCAAAGTAGGATTTTTAGCTTTATTTAATATGTGGCAGTGTGTGGCATTCAGGCAGCGCTCCTTCAGAACAAACCAACTTTTTCTGGCCCCTAACTTTCCTCTCCAGTGTCACCTTCACATTGATGTGTCAACTTCATGAATACTTGAGGCACCACACAGGGCTGCCCTCTGCTTCTGGCACCCCGTGCATTCCATCTACCCTCCACTTACTGGTTTTCTCATTTCCCTTTTGAACACATCCCAGGCCATTGCTCGCTCTGAGATGCTATCTTTGGTTTCTTATTTTAGTGACTTAGCTTCATCCTACATGTTTTTAGTCAACTTCAAACATACTCACACTCTTATTTTATCTTTCCACATCCATAATCTATATTTTCTCATTAGTGGGTGACCAAAAACAATTTTCCTGTGTATTAATTAGAAACTCTTAACTCCTAACACAGAACTTTTGTTAATCTCTTCCTCATGGCAGAATCCTTAAAAGTTTAGAGATTTATTAATTTTTAATTGAATAAATATTTGAATTGAATATTTACTGAATGATTAAATGACTTTAATATTTTTTTACCTTTATTTTTTTGGGTGGGTCCAGTAGTGGGCCTAAACTCTGGGCCTGGGTGCTGTCCCTCAGCACTTCACCTCAAGGCTAGCACTCTACCACTTGAGCCACAGTGCCACTTTCAGTTTTTCTTTTTACTTATGTGGTGCTGAGGAATTGAACCCAGGGTCTCATGCAGGCAAGGCAAGTGCTCTACCACTGAGCCACCTTCCCAGCCCACCTTTATCTTTAAGTAGACGTACAAAGGAATAGCCATTCAACACAGTCCTATATGAGCACTATGCATCTTGATCAATGCCACCCCTTCCCTCATCCTCTCCTCTCTCCAGCCCCACCTCTTCCCTCAATCTTCTTAATTTTGTAGAATATGCATTGAATGGTATGATTGACTTATTTATAGTTATGTTAGAAGATAATATTACAGAGTTTTAAAAAGAAATCTAGTCATGTGTTCAACATAGTACTTTGTATCCCCAGTTATTAGTATTATGTGAATACTATTTAAATAGTTCTTACAGTTTTTCCCTAGAGAAAAATATCATTCATTTTATGAAACAATGAAACATATGCAAAGTTGTTTTTTTTTGGTTGAGCTATAACATAATCACCATCATTGAATGATAGAGATGGAAAATCAGGACTGAATACAAGACAGAAGACTGAGTAAAAATATGGCAAAATGCCCAGACAAATCTCAATTTACAGACGCAGAAATGGACTGTCAATTAGACTCCTGAATCACATCTCCAGTGGATCTGTTTTCCTTTGTAGTAAACCTCCCAGTGGCGTGTGAGTGAGGGTGTGAATAGGCTGGTTTTTACTCTCTGGAGTGAGACTTGTTCAATTATTTAAGAGGTCTGTCATAAAATAATTGTTTATAATTGCATAGGACACAAATGAGCATGTTGTGAGCATATGTGAATGCAAACATGGATAAAAGGAAATGCTAATATCTACAGAAATGATAATAATGGGCAAATCCATACGGGTCACTCATAATTTTGATGTTAAGAGCCTAATCCTTTCTATTTAAAAAAATAGTCCCATAATGGATCTACCATATATTTTCAATGATAAATGACAATGTGCTTAAGTTTGGAAAGCACAGAAGAACAGGAGTGAACATTTTGAATATTTGAAGACTTTCAGAAAGTGTCTGGAGCCCTGCATAGCTGAATGGTGCTTTTGATATTCACTGTCCTACAACACCATGACTTAGGCCTTTGACCAAAGCTTTACTGAAATCTTATTCAAGTTATTCTTTTCTTTGTTGGTGGTTGTGGGGCTTGAACTCTGGGCTTGGGCGCTGTCCCTCAGCTCTTTAGCTCAAATGTAGTGCTGTACCATAAGTCCTCTGCACCAATCCAAAAGCCCCAAGTTGTCCTTGATCTCTGCTGCTGGGCCAATCTTATGCAGTGGGTTACTGCTCTATGATACTCAGCCTCATGCCTAACAAGGAAGTCAGCTGACTTCCTGTGCTCACTACTTTCTTTTACTATTGGTCCTCAAGGGGCTTTTATAACTCATTCTTGATAGGATGACAGAATTTGTAGGAACATGCCACCACAATCTTTGGTGGTTTTGTGAGTCTTGAGTAAATGAATAGTAAATTGTGTGTTACACACCTCCAAAACTATTATTCCCCACTGCCAGTCTCTGTAGCAGAGAATCTAAGTGTCTGTACAAACGTCCATTTGCTGGTCTTCAGGTCTAAACACCATGAAATGGAAATGGAGATTCTTTTATTTGGTGAGGGTATTACTATGAGCAATTTCACAGGATGCTCATTAGTTCTGTGTTTCACATAAGCGGAAGAAGACTCAACAATTAACTCAATGGACCCATGTTAGTATAAATGTCCCATGAGCACCTCAAGTTTGGGCTAACAATGATCCCACCATCTCCTGTAACCTGTGTCTTCCTTCTTATGGGTACATCACTAGCGCAGATCTCTCACTTTTTAACTTATTCAAGAATTTTTCTTTCCCTCATCCACTAAATTGTTTGAAACTTAATCTTTGCCTTACTTCTTATTTTTCCCTTTGCCTGAATAAATCCCATCTTTTTTTCCTCTAGTTTTACTTCATATCTATTTGATTCATACTTTCAGAATGAACCACTTAAATATAAATTTGACAATTTTACTACTGCCATAAATACTATGACTGCCCCATACTTATTTAACAGTCCATACCTTCTAAAAACACATACAGGAACCATCCTTACTAGTCACTGTCACTGCAAGCTACCTTTACCCGTAGTATGTCCCTGACTTCACTCAGTGGATAAAAATTTCATTTGACTTTCTCTACACTTGATATGGTTTCCTGTTTCAATGAGTAGCCAGGCTTTTCTGCTATTTTCCTTTTTAGGGATGTCTCCTTCTTTTCTTCTTGGGTAACTTGCAGTTACCTAAAATATGACCTGCAGTTCTAAACTATCTTCTCTGTTACAGAAGGGAAAGATTGCCCTTTCCTCTCTCTGTTATAGCATTCTTTTTTCTGTCTGTTTACAAAACACTTGTTTAACATTTTCTGGTGTGATGCTTTCAGTTTTCAAGGGATGAAGCAGTCTCATTCATATATTAAACTACAGAAACAAAAAATGGTGACAAGAAAATAGTAATAATAATGAATATAATTGTAAAATAAAATTATGCTAATATTAACTATTATTTTGTTGAATCAGGATGTGTTTTTGGCCATTTTCTTTTTTTTCCTCTGAAATATATTTATGAGTAGAGTATTTCAGTTGAAAACAGAAAATACTATGACACTGTAACCCATGATGAAATTATATCTTAATGCTAATTAAGGTGATTTTGACTTTACAACTTGAACCCTAAAACATTAACTCAACCCTCAAGCTCTTTAGCTTCTCTATTAATTACATGAAGAAACTGTGCTAAATGATGAATCAAAGCCTTTCTTGGAAAAATCAGATAGCATATTTTCTATTAGTTGTCAGAAAAAAAAAGCGTACTGTGAAGTTATCAGCAAGTAGGCAGTTTGGGATATTAGTAGTGAATTCAGGCTTTTCTTTTCCCCGAAGAACAAATAGAAAAGTATTTAGGTCCAAGAGGTATGACAAGAAGAACACCTTGACTCAGTTCTGCTCTCTAAGAATTTGTCTTTAACCAAGATTTCATGACAAAGGAAGGTAAGACCATTTGCTTTCCTTCTATGTATTAGTTTTGAGATTATGATCAAGGTAATATGCAAATATTTTTAACACTTTTTTATTGATATAGATGGTAGCAAGAATTTCAATTTACTGTAAGCACAAATATTTGTCTACTTGGGAAAACCGTAAGGTAAAATTTAAGAATAATTAGGTCCATTTCCCTAACAAAAGCAATTTCAATATTCTGTATGACTCACCAAGCCAAGTATTCTCCTGTGACCAATTCACAATTAACAGCAATCCAATGTATTAGTGATAAAAACAATTTCCTAGCGTTTTAATTCTTCCTTCATATTCTTGTTTCCAGCTGCCAGATTGATTTTGGACAAATCTGCTCATAGCATCAAAATAAAAACAAACCTCCAATTTTATTTAATTAAAATATAATCTGAATTTATATTTTTTCAGACTCATACCAAACATATCAGCAGCTACTTCAACTCGTAATAATGTAGATGCTGATCTAAAGAGAATTTCAAGCACTATTTATCATCTCATTCTTTGGTGCATATGGAATGGGTTCAAATATGATACAGAAATACTAACATTTTAAAATTACAGATGAATTCTTAACATGTTTTCACTACTTTGATTGTTGGACTTTATTTCCTCTATGGGGTGTGTGTGTGTGTGTGTGTGTGTGTGTGTGTGTGTGTGTGTGTGTATGTGTGTGTGTGTGTGTGTGTGTATGTGTGTGTGTGTGTGTGTGTGTGAAAGAGAGAAAGAGAGAGAGAGAGAGAGAGAGAGAGAGAGAGAGAGAGAGAGAGAGAGAGAGAGAGAGAGAGAGAGAGAGAATGCACACAAGCTTATAAAACTTCCCCAAATTCAGAATACTTCTACTAGAAAGGAGGGCGAGTGGGAAGAAAACCTTTGTTATGATCAGTATATACTTGTATGTTTTTCACTTTACAACTCAACATTAAGGAAGCAGTATATTTGTTTTCTAGGATTGCTTCAAAAATATACAGTGACTATTTGATGGCTTAAAATATGAAAAGTTCATTTCATCACAGTTCTCAAGGCAAAAGAAAATGCACACTTCATTCTCCCTCTGAAGGGCGAGAGATAAAAGTCTTCCTTCTCTCTCGTATGGTCTTCTGACTTTTACTGTCTAACTCTTGGTTACCATCTTCACATGGCCTTTTCCCTTCTAGTCCCTTGCTTTTCCTCATTCTCCTACAAGGGTATTTTCATTGGATTTACAGCCCATTTGTAAAAGCCAGGATGATTTCTTCTTTAAAATCTTCAATGTAATGACACCTGAAAATGCACTTTATTTCCAAATCAGGTCACATTCAAAGTTTCTGACAATTAGGAGGTGGACGGACATAGCTTGTGAAAAGGGCCACCATTCCTCATACTAAAGCCTCAATGAAAGACTGTAGGATAATATTTTCTGCTTCTCTGTGTTTGGCAAATAAGTATCTTATGAAAATCTCCTTTTATGAGAGAAGTCACGGAGAAGTCTCTGATTACTCAAGAAAATCTCATTTTAAAAAATTTAAATAATTGATTGTAATAGATTGCTCTTATATCTTCTATTTCTCTGATGCACTCAATGTCTTTCTACTTTTTGCTACTCCTGTCTCAATCACAATTTTCTTTTTGCTTTATTCTGTGCTTACATTTCTAGTTTTCTCTGTTGTTTTCTTATAGACATTGAGCTTATTGTAGCTAGAGAGAAGAGAAAGAATTATATATACAAAGTCAAATTTATAAAAACAGAATAGAGTTTAAAATGTGCTGATATGTATGTACAAGAGAAATAAATGAAAATAAGAGACTAAAAGGAATAAAAAATAAACAAGAATAAAAAGAATGAAACTTCTTGTGAGAAAGTTATGAATTAAATTACCTCAACCATTATTGACAAGTTTATTCATAGCCTTTTCCATATCTATAAGCATTTATTGAGTGTCTACTATGTGCTGCTATTTAGTCTATTTAACCTGTTATGAACTGAGAAGGCAATATATGGTATCCCAAGTATGTGTTTGGTAATCTAGGTTTAAATATTCATTCCTTGGCTTATAAATACAAGGAAGAGTAATTAGCTTACAATATAAAAACAAATGTGGAAGAGCTGAAGCGAATATGCCTATGAAAAGTATTAAATTGAGTGTCATAAAAAGTATAGTATAAATCTGTTTGCATGATTTAATATGTTTAAAAATTATATAACTATCAGGGCTGACTTTTTGACTTTAGAACAGTGTTCTTTATGGTGTGCATTTTAATAAATAAATAACCATGTTGTAGGGAATCATAAAAGTGGCTCGAGTAATAAATATAAGATAGCAAGGTTCTCATTCTGAAATAAGAACACTATGATTAATAAAAACACTATTTCTTGTCTTGATATTAAATGAAAACATTTTTTTGAACTTACTGAAGCTCTAACAATATACAATATTTTCAAATACTTATTCACATTCTGAATTTTTGTTAAATTGCTAGCTATATTCAGTATAATCCTCAAGCCTTTGCAATTTAGCTCAGGTAAGATGTAGATAAAAGCCAACATTTCCTAAAATGGTAACAAATTTGAGATGGAGGACAGACAAAACTTTTTTCTCCATTATTGTTTTTGCTGCTCCTAGAATTCAGGTTCTGATTTTCACTACCCTCTCTTGCCTAACCAACATGTCAACAAAAGAACATAAGGCTTTACTAGTAAAGGCTTTTCCTGTGCCTCTGATTCTTCTTCCTATTTAAGCTATTCCTTTCTGTGTATTCGATCAAGCTCCTAAGGCTAATAAATTTCCTAATCTCTATCATCCTAAATATAAATGTTCTGACTTCTAAATCCTCTTTGGACATACTTGTTGTTACCTTCTGTATAATAACATCAGATTAAGTCTCATCAAAAGGAAGCTTTGAGGAGCAATTTCAAAGCCTGCTAGTAGCTAACAACTTGTTTGCTCTGCCCTTTTCTCTTTCTGCCCAGAATAGACAGTAAACCATCACTGATGACATTTGCCATGTTAGACAACCTCCAAGAAAGCATACTGGATTACTTATTATGAGTCCAGGGTTCTGAAAAATTTCATATTAGTTGACCTCAACTGCTGTTGCTCAAGAATTGTAGAAGCATATGTTTCTAAAACAAGTAATTCCCCAATGACACTACCATTTCGTCAACATAATTTCCCTATACTATGGGAGACTATTGTTTTGCTAGAAAAAGTCTTTTTCATTGAGATATGAAAAATAAATTGTAAGACAGTGACTCTGTGAAGAGCTTTAGCTAGATCACTGAGTGATAATAAATATAAGCTATTTTTAGAAGCATACATATTTTAAAATAGGTTAAAATTTTGCATAATTTCCCATTTTGGGAAGGCTTGCTGGATTCTAAATATTACCTATTGTCTACTGGAGAACAAACTTCTTTAGCTCTTTGTAAGACTCAGGCTATTTCTGGATCTCAGTTATAAGGCAAAGGCTGAATCATTCACATTCTTCCTAAAATTTGGGATGGCTCAAAGCCAAGACATTCAGGGGAACTTCCACTTATCTTATTCTAGTCTTATCTTTGTAAAAGGCCATGAATTATCTTAATATAATATTTGCTAAGAAATAGGTAAGACCTCAGCTTTTAGGTCCATCACCCATCTGAAAGGAAATATAACTATAAAGGTGCAACCTTTTGAGTGATTCAGATTTTACCCTTAGAACTCAGTTCTGAATTCAAATTCTTACTCTATCACTCTAGCAATCTGTTTCTAGGTGGAGTTAATAAACCTATTTGACTTTGCTCCTAGAACTAAATAATTTTCTCATTTCTTTTCTTTTTTTGTTGTCAGTCATAGGGCTTGAACTCTCTGCCTAGGTGCTGTCCCTGAGCTCTTCAGCTCAAGTCAAGCACTCCACTACTTGAGTCATGGCATCACTTCCAGTTCTCTTATGGTTAAGTGGAGATGAGAGTCTCATGGACTTGCCTACCTGGGCTGGCTTTGAACCGCGATCCTCATATCTTAGCCTCCTGAGTAGCTAGGATTATAGGTATGAGCCACAGGCACCTGGCTAATTTTCTCATTTCTAAAATAAAGATATGCATGTTTACAAGCTCATAGGATTGTGTTCACCATTCAAAAAGTTCATATCTATGGAACCCTTAAGCAATATGTTTGAAACAGTTTATAGATAATACTAATAAATATTAAATCTTTTGACTCATATATGTAATCCTAGCTACTCATGAAGCTGAAATCTGTAGAACTGCCATTCAAGTCTAGCCTGGGCAGAAAAGCTCACTGGACTCCATCTCTAAATTAACTGGCAAAAAGAATGAGTAGTGGCATGACTCAGGTGAAAAAACACTTACATAGCAAATATGAGGCCCTGATTTCAAACCCCCAGCTCTGTCAAAATAAATACTAAAAAAAGAAGGTTTAGTCTACACAGAATAGTATTTTTGAGAAGATTTTTATCTTTTCCTATCTATTGACATAATGGTAATTTTCTGTTCATGTACTAATTATAATAGCAAGTAAAGAAATTAAAGTACAATTGCGACAAAGGGCTAAACATAGAACTTTTCTTTGTGGTTAAAGGATCCTGCTGAAAATTACAATAGAAATCTCCTTCATCAGAAGAACCCACCAGTGCAGCTATTGTTCTGTAGTTTTTTGTTTGTTTGTTTTTGGGTCCGGTCATGGGACCTGAACTCTGGGCCTGGGCGCTGTCCCTCAGCTCTTCAGCTCAAGGCTAGCGCTCTACCACTTGAGCCACAGTGCCACTTCAGGCTTTTTTCTTTTTGCTTATGTGGTGCTGAGGAATCAAACCCAGGGCCTCATGTATGCAAGGCAAGCGCTCTACCACTGAGCCACCTTCCTAGCCCCTAAAATATATTTTAATTAGCAAAACTTCACAGATGAGAGACATAAAAGTGACTTTAGCAGTTAAATGTTAATATGGTCAACACACTTTATGTATATGTGAAGATGGAACGATGAAGCTTGCTGGGATTGGTTTGGGAAGAGGGGATGGCTGAGATTGAGAGTAATGGAGGGCACGGGTCTGATCAAGGTCCCCATATGGACCTGTCAGAATGAAAATCCTTCTTGCAACTAACTGATGATAATCAAAATGTGGAAAACAAGAGTCCTGAATTAGCATAAAATATACATATTATTTTCCTAATATTTCCCGGGATGTGTTCTTGACCTACCTTTTCTGCCCACTTTGCCCTAACTAGGTTATTCTGGGCAGACTGCTAGCATATGATAAATGTGTACTATGAGTAATTTACTATTTGTAGGACTAACTGAACAAAGACAAAAGACTTTTTTAAAAATCAGCTGCTTCTATGGTGTCTCATGACCCTAAACTTGAGATACTAATTAATGCCTTAAAGAGCTATACTTTATTTCTCCTCCTACACAAGCAGAGGAACAACGTATTTCTATGATTATATAAACTACTTTTCAATGATACATAATTAAATTCTGTTCATAGAGTTGTGCCCTTCTCATATTGTGAAATTTATCAACAAATAAGCTATCATCAGTTTTAACAGAACCTTCCCACAATTCTATAGGTGCATGGGTCAGCTGTAGTTCTCAAAGAATGAAAGAGCAACCATGTGCCTATCCGAAAGCGATCTTGTAAAACTCAGCAAACAGAATTCAAATGCTTATAGTTCATAAAGCTGACCAAAGGATTAAACCATTAGAATATTCTGGGAAGTCATAAGAGAAATTAGCTCCTGTTTCACATCCTTTCTGTTCAACATGTCAGGGTGTTGGTTTCATTTGAAGGGAAATAAACTAAAAAATACACAAAGATATGAGAAATTGTTGAAAAGACAGAACTATATCAGAGTTGAAGTTAAATAAAGTCCTGTAAAATTTTAAGAGTCTATGCAACTAAGTTGAACATGGAATACACAAGAACTAACAAGTGGGCCACAGATATATGGATCAAATAAAATATTGACCAGATGATATAAAAATTATACACAGAACTAATGTCCATAAAAATGTCTTATGAGTAACAAATAATATGCTTAGACATATGAAAATAATTGCTAATATTAATTAATATATGCTAGGTAGCTAGAGCAATAAGTAAATCACTTCCACAAAATCTATTTCCCTAGCCTAAGAAAGTCTAAGGTAATATTTAAGCCCTTACAATGAATTAGCTCTTTTTCTCTTATTAACTTTAAAATTATCCCTTGACAACAAAGTAGAATTATAAAGCTATCAAGCTTATTTCAATTCTATACAAATTTGACTTACCACTTCTTTTACTACTTTTATGTAAAAAAGTTATTGTAAGTTTTAGGTTATAGGTCTAATTGGGGTAAGAAAGGATAAAAACAAACAAAGCAAAACAAAAAACAAAAACAACTTTCAATTCATTCTGGTAGTCTTAGGCCAGATAGTTCTCTTCAAGGAAAATGATTTGAGCCCAGGTATTAGCACATGGCTTTTCCTCTGGTTCCTAATTTTAGTCTCATTGAATCATCTTTCAACCTTATAATACATAAGAATTACTAGGGAAATATATGCCATGCACATTTAACTTCATAGACAATTTGCAAAGTTTTTTTATGAAGAAAATCATGCCTAGTAGTATGCTTTTTAACCTCCCAAAAAATTTAGGTTGTAATCTCCATAGAACTATAATTCCTAATGGTAGTGTGCTATAGAAATTGTTTACATAGCATCTTCATGGCAGATTACAAGCACAAAATTTTTGTCCAATTTTTGTTTTGGTTGGTTGTGGGCCTGAACTCTGGGTCTGGACACTGTCCCTCAGTTCTTCAGCTCAAGGCTAGCACTCTACTACTTGAGCCACAGCACCACTTCTGGCTTTTTCTGCTTTATGTGGTGCTGAGGAATTGAACCCAGGGCCTCATGCATGCAAGGCAAGCACTCTAACACTGAGCCACCTTCCTAGACCAAACAAATATTTATTGAAGGCCTACTATGTACCACTTTGAGTTTTTTTAGGGGAGCGGGGGTTGGTCATGGGGCTTGAACTCTGGGCCTGGGCTCTGTCCCTCAGCTCTTCAGCTCAAGGCCTAGAGCCCTATCACTTGAGCCATAGCACCACTTCTGGCTTTTTCTGTTTATGTGGTGCTGAGGAATTATTCAATTTGTTCTTGCAGCTGAATGCAATAAATACTTCATGGGTAGCCTATGTGCTACTGTATGTCATCAAGTCTTAAAAATAACATCAAAGCTTATATTTTTGTTGAAATTCCAGCTTTAAGATTTATAGTACAAAGGAATCTTTGCCAGGGGGTTATCCGGTAATACAAGGGAGTACATATACAAATCTCACTTAAACCTTGTTCTTTCAAACCAAAAAATAAAGAAAAGCCGGCACAAAAGAAAACTTGTAGGCAATACTTACTCTACCAGTCAAACACTACATTCCTCCATCTTTATACTTCCAAAAAATAAAGCCATTAGAAAGGACTAGAGATTTTACCTTTCTCGGCTGTATCAGATTTTCTCCCTGCAGCACTCGGGTACTGCCAGGAAACACAGAATGCAGAGTCAGGACTTTCTTACCTTCTGAATGGCAGAAAGCATTGCTCCAAGACAGAAGAAACCATCTCACATCTGAAGTCTGGTATTGAACTTCAACCTGCTGCAATGAGGAACATCTGCTACTCTCTGAGGCATGACATCTGAGAAAGACCAAGTGGAAAGTTGTATTTCACAACCTGGAAATAGCAGAGTCCACTAATCCACTGCAACGGTTATATAAGGGAGAGTAATGAGGTTCTCATCCCCATCCCTGTCAGGGTAGAGTCAAGACTTGACAGAGAACCTAAACTCACTTCCTCAACTGGTTGTCATCTCTAGTTCCCCCATTGCCACAGCCCATCGATTGGGGAGCCTTCGTTTAAATTCTTCCATGGCAAGAATATGACAGTGACCCTGCCCCACTGGGCAGTCTCTGAGGAACTAGCTAAAACACACAAGTTAAAGAAGATTTGTAGTTTTATAACTCAATGCTCCCATACGGTAATAGTTCAATAAAAATCACTCATCATGTCATGAGCCAGAAGCATCCCACTTGAATGACAAAAGCCAATCAACAGAATGTTGACCTGGAGATGCCACAGATGTGAGAAATTTTTGACATGAATTTCCAAACATTCATTATAAATCTATGCAAACCGTAGAGGACTTTGATGTGATCAAATAATTATAATCACGAGTTTTATTTTTTCATATTTAAAGGGGATAGGCTTTCTTCCAAAGCTGTCAAGGCCCTTTTGCTTATAATCTGTCCCATTTGGATTGAAGTTGTATGTTGTTACCATGTCCAAGCTTTCCATTCATCTATAAATCCAGTGTAACCTCAATAAAAATCACAGTAAGTTATTTTGTGATTATTAAAAAACATTCTGAAGTTAATGGATACACAACAGTTAAATCCATATTGAAGGAAGGCACAGTTAAAGGATGCCACTATTGACTTCAAGACTGACTGTAGAGTGTTAGTGATCATTCCAGTATCGTTATCAGTGAAAGAAGAGACACACTGGGGTCTGGAACAGACTTAACACAGTACAATAGAGGAAAGATAAAATTGTGTGGAAACAACTAAGTATCCACAGCAAATGCGGAAAATGAATGTAGACACTAACCATAAACTTTTCATTGACATTAACTCAAAACTCTTTATAAATCTCAACACACTACGTTGTAACAATGAGAAGTACAAGTTGTCATGTCAAAAACGAACTTTACAACTTTGGTGGGGGGGGGAGGATTGGGTGGGGGGGGTGAGGGGAGGCTGGGAAGGGATGGGAAGGGGAAACAAAGGAGGAGGCTACAATGCTTGATAAGAAATGTACTCATTATCTTGCTCATCTAATTGTAACCCCTCTGCACAGTATTTTCACAATAAACAAAAGGATTTAATCTTTAAAAAAAATCTCAACACACTAAACAATAAAATTTCTAATATAACACAGGAAAAATCTTAGAAAATCTTGAATATGGAATATGGTGATATTGTAAAGAAAATACCAAAGCATGATCAATGAAACAAATCATTGATAAAGGTATTTTATTAATACTTATAACTTGTGCTCTGCCAATAAAGTGACAGGAGAATGAAAAGGCATGGCGCATGGTCTGGGAGAAAAGATTATATATGCTTATTGAAAGGTAAAAATGTGGTACTGAATCCTCACCTGATATTGTTTAATTATCTATATCTATAAGGTATCTTAATAGTAAGACTGATTTAACTGAATGAATCCTGTATTTCCACCTAGATGTTAATCTCTCTATTGTCTTCTAATGTATGTTAAAAAATGCGAAAGTCAGAAACAAAATATTCCTTCTTCTGAGTCCTTGCAAAATTAAATTCACCATGATATTCATTACAAATATGAAAAGATGAATTTCATCAGTGGAATACCTTTTATATTAACAGCTAAAAGGATATTTCAATACCAAAACATACATATTACTCACAAGCATTGTAATACTAGTTAACTGTTTATCTTATTAAAATTAGAAATGAGTTTGAATCCTCCTTATCTTTAAATTTATCAAACAGATCTTTGTGATATTTTTGTAAAGATCAATATTGACATAGGCATCCGTGGCTCATGCTAGTAATCCTATCTACTCAAAAGACTAAGATCTGGAGAACGGAGGTTCAAAGCAAGCCAGGCAGAAAAGTCCATGAGATTCCATCTCCAAAATCACCAATAAAAAGCTGGGCTGCAGACAGGGATCAGGTAGTAGAACTCCAGTTGTGCAACAAAGCCAAGAAAGTACGAGGCCCTGAGTCAAATTCCAATACCGCTAAAAACCAAAACCAAAAATAAATAAATGCATTATCCACAGTCATTCTTATCTAGGAATATTCAAATCACTGTGAAGAGTTTTACATTTTTACCAAACACCATGTGTCTCTAAGCTTCCCTTTCTGTATCGCTGGAACCTCATGGTCAGTAGCTTCTGTGTATGATGAGTCACAGTACCAGAAGGCACTGGTCATGTGGTCAGTTACTTCTTGGTCAACAACAAGATCCTTTTGCTTCTAGTAATAGTTGGCTGTCGTTCACAGGGCTTACTCTCTCTGTTTTGCTGGATCCTCATTTTATTTTTCTTCCTGTGAAGAAGTATAAAGATGAGAATAGCATCACGTGCTGCTAAAAATTGCATACAGTTCAGACTGCCCTTGGCTGGGAATACAATGCTACTTAAGTCATCTGTCTTGTGACCTGTGAGTGCTGTGTGGGTAAAGAATAAAGTTCAGAATGGATGTGAATGGATTCAGGCTTTCACTGTGAGAATTACTGTTTGCATTTTTTATGCTTTTTTTGTACATTTTTTAAATTGTGAAAATGCTGTACCAAGGTGTTACAGTTAAATGAGCAAGGTAATGAGTACATTTCTTATTGAGCACTGTTGCCTCCTGCTTTGTTTTGATGCTTTTAAAGACTGTCTATTGTAATTAATTATGAAAAGTTATCTATTACAGAGATCCAGATATTGTCTAAGATTGAGCAAAAGTAAATTAGAAATCTTCATCTGTAGGAAGCAAAAGTGAGCTTATATATACATGAGCTACACAGCCTGGCTCCGAAGAGAAACATTTCTCTTCTTCTGATAAGCCAATGTGTAGTCAGCTCTTCATCACTATAATCAAATAACAGAGAAAATAAACTTAAAGTAGAAAAGGTCTTTTTGGTTTACAGGTTTAGAGATTTCAGTGAATGGCTGGGTGGCTCTAGTGATTGTAAGCTTTAGTTGAGGCAGAAATACCATGGTAGAAAGGCATGGTGGAAGAAATGTGTTCTTTTCATGGAAGCTGGGTGACACTAAAATGCAGAGCCAGAGACCCAGGACCAGGTATACCCTGGACACTGCCTAGTTGACTCACTTTAGCCAATTGGGTCATACCTCTTAGTTTCCATTAAATAATAATGCCATCATTAATGGAAAAATCCATTAGTTAGGCTAGACCTTCATGACCCAGTCTCTTCCATGAAGCATTGCTTCTGAATATTGCACAGGGCTGCACACAACGCATGAACCCTTCAGCACATACCTCTTTTCCCAAGCACAGCATCATGCAATTAATAAATTAATTCATGCAATTTTTTTTGTAAATAGTTACCCCTCTAACAAATATATGTGAGTGTTAATTGTGTGTTGCTTTATCAAACTTTCATGATTGAAATCCAGTGACCATTCTATAGAACTGTGCTACATATTCTTGAGCTCACAGGGTAATGTGGAGAGATGGGTTAGGAAATGATAGTAAGAGAAGGAGTATGTGTATTCTTTGGAGTGTGTTCAAAACTACCTTCCTTCCCTCTCTTAGCAACATTTTAGATGGTCATACGGACATAGCTATTAAGCTACTGTGAGCCTTTCTAGGACTATCCTAGACATATACTAATTATTACAAATGAGAGATTTCTTAACACTCAGGAATGTGATCTATTATAGTTTAAAGGCATCTTAGTAATTTTGTCTATTATTTAATTTTGATTCCATGTTTTTCATACTACAATATTATTGTATTGTGATGTATATATATATATATATATATACTTTCTGTATATATGTTAGATAAATGTAAATAATTTGTTTATTGAGCAGTTCTAAGCCTTACTTATATAGCAATAGGAATAATACTAAGTAAAAAGGATGATAGTTAAATGTTTTAACTTTCTTCTATCTAATTTATTTATAATCTGCATCAAGATGTTTTTCCAGCACTGTCAAGCACTGAGATTCTTTACGTCTTTCTTCCTCCTATGAAAATTACTTTTGCAGTATGTCTATTGATTCCCTTGCCTAGCAAAATATGTTTTATCAGGTTAATGTGAAATATTTTCCATTTCCATGCAGTTAATATTGTCCTTTTGATCAACTGCATTGTTTTAGATTTTGCCCGAGGCCACATTGCAAATCTGTAGGCAAAACACATTCAGGGAGTTGCTTTGCTGTTGTAGTTACATCATGTGAGCCAAGACTTTGCTGTGTGCTGCAGAGATGTGATAGACAGGACAAGCGATGGGGAAACAGCTAAGATCCCCTGGTGCTGATTATAGGGTCATCACTGGCTCCCTTTCTGTTGGTTCAGGAAAGGATTTATCACAATCAACTGATTTATCACAATACACTGAATGAAATTCTGCTAAATTAATTTACCAAGACTTTCATAACTGAAAAATATAAGTTCACTTTGTATGTTCATAAAATGATAACATGCAATGCCCTCACAAACTGCAAGCTTTACAAAGTGAGAGAAAATCTAGATTACTAGTTTCAGTTCAAAGTAAATTAACATGGCATATTGGAATTAAAATGTCTCTTAATACTCTTAACAACTCAAAATTCATTGTACATTTTAGATAATTGTTACAGAAAAACTTTGCATACACTCATTTATCTTAGAAAAGTAAACTACAGGGAAGGAAAAAAGGGATTGGTCTGAATATTAAAAACACAAAAATAGTAATAAAATGAAAACAAACAATTCCATTCTCTTTGTGTGTGTGTGTGTGTGTGTGTATATATATATATATATATATATTTATTTATATATATATATAATTGTATAGCACACCTAATTATTCTTTTTCATTGTTCTAGATAGTTTTGCTTTTCAACCATGTATAAGTTACTACAAAACCTAGGTATAAGCTGTTGTGGGCATGTTTTGTTATGAATTCAAAACTGCTGCCAACATGTGCTTAGCACTAATGCATCAACAATATGACAGTCCTTGTAATGAAAAATAAGGAAATGCAGTTCTATTCTTTTAAATATAGTTCTATTTTTAATTAGAGAATATACATCATATTAAAATTTAAAAAGAATTTCTTTCTATTCCTAAAATTGTAATATAAACAATCATGAATTTCTCTAGTTCACTCACCATTTTAAAACCATGAAACAAACCATAGACTAAAATGTTGAAGCATGTCCATACTAAGAAACTTAGAGAAGCATTAAGAGTCAAGTCACAAGAAAACAAGGGTGAGGTATTTTTGTCCCAGAGAATTTAATTTCTTGACCTCTGAGTCTATTATTGAGATGCAAAAAGGTACAAAATTTTGTTGCCAGATGTGATGCTTAAGTTGCCATCCAAACAGCCTTGAGAGGTGCAAAGTCAATTGCTTTTTAAAGGAACATCCTGTTCAAATAATGATTATGTACTTCATATTCACTCTCATACCAGAAAAAGGTTATTATGAGCTATTTGTTTTCCTAGAAAGAATATCGACACCTCAATTTACATTACCTTAAAATGCATAATGAATCTTGTGGGTAGCACAAAGAGGGGCTGGCTACATGACTTTGAAATAGAATAGTTGATGTGCTAAGTAGTTGGGGTCATTGAAGACTTAAAGAGAAACTTCTCTGAAGAGGAAATAAGAATGGCCAATAGATATGTGAAGAAATGCTCAACCTCCCTAGCCATAAAAGAAATGCAAATCAAAACAACATTGAGCTTGCACCTCACCCAAGTTAGAATGGCTATAATCAAGAACTCTAGTAACAACATATGCTGGAGAGGATGTGGACAGAAGGGAACCTTACTGCATTGTTGGTGGGAGTGTAAACTTGTTCAACCACTTTGGAAAGCAGTATGGAGGTTCCTCAAAAGACTCCACATAGAGCTCCACTTTGACCCCGCAATCCCACTTTTGGGCATTTACCCAAATGATCACAACCAAGACCATACTAAAGCTACCAGCACAATTATGTTTATTTCAGCATTATTTACTATAGCTAAGATATGGAACCAACCCAGATGTCCCTCAGTAGATGAATGGTTCAAGAAAATGTTATCTATCTATCTATCTATCTATCTATCTATCTATCTATCTATCTATCTATCTATCTATCTATCTATTTATCTACCTAGGAATTCTATGCCTCCATCACAATGAATGACATTGCCCCATTTGTCAGGAAATGGAAAGACTTGGAAAAAATTATATTAAGTGAAGTAAGCCAGGCCCAAAGAAACATAGGTCCCATGGTTTCCTTTATTTGCAATAACTATTATAGGTCTGGGACAAGCAGAAAAAGGTCAAAAGCTACGTACATAGGACCAGGTAAGATGATGTTAAGTGAAATGGACCCCAACATAGGGACACAAGTGTTTTTTTCTTTCTTGCTATTTTGTTCCTAACGTATTTATAATGTACCGTGTGATATTTTGTTGCTTTGTATGTTCCTCCCCCATGGTATAACCCATTTTTACTGTATTTGGTGTCGATCTAATTTGGAGAGGGGAAGGGAAAAAGCAAAATGTTTAAATAGGGATACAGGTTGACCCATTATTACAATAAGATGTACAAGACACTATGTTGAAAAACGAGCTTTACAATTTAGGTGGGGGAGGGAGGAGTGTAGTTGTGGAGTGGGAAGAAAGGGATGGTAGGGAAAACAAAGGAGGAGGCACTAATGCTTGATAGGAAATGTACTCATTACCTTGCTCATGTAACTGTAACCCCTCTGTATTTTTACAATAAAAAACATTTAAAAAAAAGAAAAACATGGGAAACTCAAGTCCTTGTTTTCTAATTAAATTTTAATATTGATCAGTGTAAGGATGAAATTCCCACAGTGTAATTTCCAAACATCTTCCTCTCTTTATTTATTTATTTATTTATTTATTTATTTATTTATTTATTTATTTATTTATTTTTTGTTGGTTGTGGGGCTTGACCTCTGGGCCTGGGCGCTGTCCCTCAGCTCTTCAGCTCAAGGCGAGCACTCTACCACTTGAGCTACAGCGCCACTTCTGGTTTTCTGGTGGTTTATTCGAGATTGGAGTCTCACGGTCTCTCCTGCCCTGGCTGGCTTTGAACCGTGATCCTCAGATCTCAGCCTCCTGAGTAGCTAGGATTACAGGCGTGAGCCACCAGCGCCCATCAATCTTCCTCTCTTTAATCTGACATGTTAGTCATGGAATAATTGTAAAGGCTTTTTCATATTTTTAACTTAAATTTCTCCTCTAATTCCATACATCCTGAGATAAATTCAATCCATGGATCTACCATGATCTATTGACCAAAAAACCTTTCATCAAACTTGGATTTTTATGCATTAAAATGTGATTGTTTCTAACATTTTTATAAGATGATTTCTTTGTTGTTTTGTATGTCCCTCCCCCACGGCATAAACCCTGGTTTCACTGTATTTGATGTTGGTATAATTTGTGGAGGGGAAGGGAAAATGCAAATCATTTCAATAGGGATACAGGTGGACCCATTGCAACAATGAGATGTACAAGCCGTTATGTCGAAAAATGACCTTTACAACTTTGGTGTGGGGGGGCATGCTGGGGGGGCAGGAGGGTATGGGAAGGGAGGGGAAGGGGAAACAAAGGAGGAGGCAACAATGCTTGATAAGAAATGTACTCATTATCTTGCCCATGTAATTGTAACCCCTCTGTACAGTATTTTCACAATAAAAAATAAAATAAAATAAAATATTAGCAAAAAAAAGCCAAGTACTATTTTTACACCTCTGAATTCTGAGCTCAGACTTTTTCTCTGTGTCAGATTCGTGGATTAAACATATGGTCTCTTTGAGTCTTCATATACCTTCCTCTGCCTTGTCTCTTACTGGAACTTAAGAGTGCGGTATCCATTCCCTACTTACATGTTTATCTAAGGAAATGATGCTGAAAAACTGGTATGCACATGTGCAGAGTCCTTTCCAAAGGATTACTACATTAGATCGAGCCCGAGGAAAGAGAAGGAACATGTTGAATACAATTAAAAATAGGCATGAATTTATTTAATTTTCTATAATATAGGAGGTCTGGAGTAAACAACCATCCTGCTTTACTCTTCAAAAAGCTGGGGAGAAAGAGCATGGATGCCAAGGCTTTGTTTTCTAACAAGGCCTGTATCTGAGGATAGCTTCCAGAAAGATGTCTGTTTTCAAACTCAGCATTCTGTTATGTGGCTAAGAGCAGGGAAGACAAAGGGAAGCAGAAACAAAGATATGGGCAAAGGAACCCTCTTTGACAGACATTTGCCTGTTCTACTTGGCTTCTTGATCTGAATGTCCTGCAGAAGGACAAGGCAAAAAGCCAAGTAGCCCACTGAGCTTTGAGAAGTGTAGGTCCAAATCTGGGAGGATCTGGGACTAGAAACCTCATAAAGAAGACCTGGGAGGAATTCACTCTTCTCCTGTGAAATCAGGATTTGTGTGTTGAATGAACCTGAGTGCTCCGTAACATGGAACGTTGATGCATCTCTAATAAACAGATGACAAGGGAGAGCAGAGTGCTGTACACATTTGTATAAACACAGCTGCACAGTTCTGACAGTGTTAGAGTACAAGGAATGAGTCCTCCAGAAAAATAAGAAAAAGAGAAAAATCAATTATTCATAATTTTTTTTCTCTTGAACCCCCTGAAACAATGTAGAAGGAAATGGATGGGCACTTTCATGATGCACACATAAATTATGGCTATTTCTGTTGTCAAGTCAGTAGACAAAGACATATTCCATATCCTGTCAGTAGAAGCACAAAGCTAAATCAGAAATGGGCCGGCAAACTTTTGACTTACACTACCATTTTAAAAGTCCCTACGATTAGCTAAATTTTTATTAATTACAGTACTCCAGTGTCTCATGTCTTGTCAGCAACCTAGAATTCTAAGTTGGTTTCATTCTATTGCTCTAAAAGTAGAAAAACTGCCTAGGTTATTTATTGAAATAAGCTTTGTAATATTTAGCATTTGGTACGTATTGTAATATTTCTTACAGATCTGAAACAAAACAAAGCTGGCAGACACGAAACAAGCATGCCTGAATGCTACCAAAGTCACTGACATGTCTCCTTCCTGTGAAGGAGAGCTGAAATGAGGGAAAAGTACCAAGGCGAGAAAAGCACTTGCTGGGTCTTGAATTTAACTTGCATCTGGAGGAGAAAGGAGAGCCAAAACCAGGTGGCCCTGAACAACAGCTCTGCCAAAGCTCTTCAGCCTTCCTTCCTTCACAGGCTAGCATTATTCCCTCAAACAACAAGCATCTGGTTTATCATTTTAAAGCCTCCTACATGGTGATTTATGCTTCATCAGAAAAAGGCAGTGGAATAACAAGAACTCAGCTTCCTTGTTATCTCAGAGGAGATCCTCCTTAGGAACTTCCCACGATGAAAGAGGCCAGGGCAAGGCTCCATGCAGATATTCGGCATCAGATCTGCTGTGTGAGCCTCCTTACTTCCATCATGAAGACAGGGTTCATTCTGTGTTTTCTCTAATGGCATTACAATTATTTGTGTGCCTCAACCTCTTGCCCCCCATTCCCGTCTTTCTGGTCATCTCTAATTTCCATCATGTCCCAAATATTCTCTCAGCAAGCAGACAAAGGGCTTCATACTAACTTTGTAGAGAAAATGAAAAGGGAAAAAATGAATACTACAAGCAAACGATAAATTAAAATTTCTAAAGATTTCTATTCAGATAAGTATTTTTGTCACCACTATATTACTAGAATCTGTAATAATGTCTGGCACACAGAATTTATGTTTACTAAATATCTGAATATTCTTATTGAATGAATCATTGAAATGATTCAAGGTTTTGACATGGATACATCCAATAGTTATTGACAAATATCCTCTGTGTCAGATACTATTTCACTAACTTATATTTACTCCTGAAATGCAAAAGAGTACAGGGTAGGAATTACTCTCAAACCTATTTGGCAGATGAAACTGAGGCAGTTAAGTTTCTTGCCTAAGATCAGCAGTTATGGTACTATCTCAGTAATTTTGATTTGAGTCCATCTTAATCTCTATAATACACTGTCCACTAAAATACAGCTATCTGAAAAGACAAACCATGGGTAAGGAACATTTTCATTCCAAAAAGTAAATCTGCTTCATAGAAACAGCCACCATTCCTGTGTCTGGAGACAGCCATCTCATACCCACTAGATTGGCAACTATTAAAAAACTGGAACTTTCACATTAAAACAGTATGCTGATTCTGTATACCTAAACCTGGGTACTTTGATCTGTGATAAATCTGTTTATAGACAATGTTTCTTACTCTTACATTGCCTACTTGATTATGTTTCCCTTCCAAATCCATCAAGATCAGTGAAGGCCAGGGAGAATTATAGAATAATTGAGACAGTCTTTCCCATTACTCCTTCGCTTTTTGTTCAGGATTCCTTTGTCATCCTTATAGACACTCGGGTGCACTCAGCTGCTGATATCTGCTGTGCTGGGAACCAAATAAAGCCTTTATTCAGTGAGTTTTCAATAGCATTGCATCTTTGCAAGAACCTCATCTATATTTTGTAGTACTGTCATCGGGGTTTTCAGAGCCAGATCTACAATTACTCAACACAATAAAGCAAACCTTCCTGGAAAAGCAATAGAGAAGGCCCAGGGCTGAATACCCGATTGCCAGCAACTGAACTTTGACAAAACTCAAGTGTTCCTAAAAACATTGACTGTGAATATAGGCAAAGTGCACACAGGCATCAAGAGGAGGGCTGTGGCTGGAGGAGGAACATGGCGTGATGATACTACGTGGCTCCGTACCTCCACACAGGGAGATGCCCATTCGTTCTGCATAGTTCGCCTTTTCCTTCCTATCTGGTAATAAATAATGGAGTATTATCTGCTAGAAGACTCAGGAGGGTTTCTGATTTGTTAGATCTTGCCAATTCCTGAAACTTTTGTCATAGACTGCAGAGAAGGATCAGATGCCAGGAATGAAGACCAAAGCATTTACTGGATTTCTCAGGTTGGTGCACTTTTGATGAGCCCTTCATAAAGTTAACATGAAATCTAATGTGCTTCTCTTCCTCTTTGGAATTTATTACTTGTAAATGGTGGGGTGGGGGTGACTGCATACACATTCCAAATAGAGAATGGGAGAGTTTTCAGTATTTCCTCCCTCAGAAGAGACACATGCCACTGACAGGAAGCTTCCATTTGTGACACACCAGATGCTGGATGAGGACTCTGCGTTGCCATCTGATGGTTGTTTTTGTTTGTTCTTAATTGAAAGAAAACATGCTTTCTGGGTGTTTGGTGGTATATTCTGAGGACAACAGCACCAGCTGAGGTTAAACAGGACTATCATTAACTGTATGGATGTTAGAGGAATCTCCTGACCCTTCTGAGGTACCATTTGCTCATATGTACTGTGGAATGAACAACCAATCATCTAAATGTTGTTGAAAAGAAGAACTAAGCTTGTCAAGGGCTAATCCAATGCTTGCAGCAAAAGTTACGGCTTGATCACTATTGTTCCATTTATTCATAGAGACACAGAGCAAGGTATTTGATAAAAGACAAAATCTGGGGAGTTAGAATAATATTGTAGAGATCACAAATCATTTTATTTTCTTTCCTTTTATTTTTCTTTTGTCAGTTGTGTGGTTTGAACTAAGGGCTAGGGCACTTTTTGAGCTCTTTTGCTCAAAGCTAGCACTCTTACACTTTGAGCCACACAGCTCTACTTGAGATAAGAGTCTCACAGATTTTCCTGCACGGTCTGGGTTCAAACCATGATGTTCAGATCTCAGCCTCCTCAGTAGCTAGGATTATAGCTAGGATTATACCAGTGCCAGGCTAGGAATCATTTTCTTTGACTTCATGAATAATACAAAACTTAAAAATAACAAAATCAAGGTGGTAAATATAGTTTAGTACAAAGTTTGGAGCCATATAGACACATCCATTTCAAGGGAAAGATTCATTTTAGACATCAGTCAGAAAGTGCAATTGTTTCAGATAGTTACACCTTGAAATGGATGATCAACTATCCCATGAAAGGAACTATTAGTGACAAATACTCAGTGTAGTGGGAAAAATAATCTTTAGAATTGATAAGTGATTGTTTTAATAGCATTTCTCCTCCTGGAGTATACCATTATAAAAATGATAAAAATAAATAAGGCTCCTAAGCAGCGACCTCTCCTTTTCCAGCAATACATATAATTTCCAAGGCAAGTACATCCTTTAGATGCTATCTTTTTTTATTTTAACTACTTATTCATGAAGCTAATCCATGATGAAAGGACAGTAGAGATTTTTCAGGAATTATTTGTTAAAAAATCAGGTAGGGACACAAGTGGTTTTTTTTTCTTTCTTGTTATTGTTTCTAAGGTACCATGTGATTTTTTTGTTGCTTTGTATGTTCCTCCCCCACGGCATAACCCGTTTTCACTATATTTGATGTCGGTCTAATTTGGGGAGGGAAAGGGAATAAACAAAATATTTAAATAGGGATACTCAGAAGGCTAAGATCTGAAGATCTCCATTCAAAGCCAGCCTAGGCAGGGAAGTCCATGAGACACTTACCTCCAACTAACCACCAGAAAACCAGAAGTAGAGCTGTGGCTTGAGGTGATAGAGCACTAGACTTGAGTGAAAAAGCTTAAAAACAAGTGTCCAGGCCCTGAGTTCAAGCCCCATGACTGACAAAAAAATCTAGGGTTGTAATATTTCAAAATTGCTGAAAATGCCCAGTAGGCAGCTAAGATGGATTCTGTCTGTAATACACTGTTTTTCAGAAGGGAGCTATCTAAAACAACTATCACAATAATAACTAAAGGTATGATTTTAGCAAATACTAACAGAGCTGCAGGAAGAAGCAGAGGGAACACTAGTTCTCTCAATCACACTTCATAATGAGTAGAAGCATCTTTGTTTAACTTTCAATGTATTTTCTCACTCCTTTCTTGTCTCTACTCCCTTGTCTCTTGTCCTAATTGTTTCAAATTCTGGAGAACTTTCAATAGGAGGGTTTCCAGTCTAAACCTCTGAAATCTGACTATCTCTTCACAGAGAGAAACATGCACACACATGTATGGTGAATTTCTCAACATATGTACACACCCTTCCTTTCTAGGAAGATCAAACAAGCTTTTACTTTCATTTTACACCCGATGGTAGAAGAAAGCGATGGCTGGTGAGTTTTCTACTGGGGGAAGACAGTTTTGGGGGAAGAAATAGGTCTGAGAGGGCCTTTTTTTCCTGAAAACTTTTGTTGGGCTGTGTGGATGTGTAGGAGAACAGAGCTGAGGGAAAAGCAGGACTGGTGAGGAGGGAAGGGGTTCAGAAGATTCTTGGAGACACGGGAATTGAAAGGGAAGGAAATGAAGCTTTTTTCAGCATCCTGCAATCATTTTGCGATTATAACTCTTATCTGTCTTTAAGTTTGGCAGCAGGAGCAGGGTGAGAACAAGATGAACACCTGAAACAGTGCTCTTCCCCTCCAATGAAAATGTGCTATTGTGATTTCATTCTTTCATTAGTTAAAGTTAAGTAAATGTGAGAGAGGATTTTCAGGCATTGACAGAGGGCTGCATTCCCAGTCTTCAGGACTTTGTGAACAGACATGGGTAATACCAAAGGGAAAATATGGCACATTAACAGAGTAAAAGAAGGGATTAGGGTAGTGAATGGAGAAGGACAATTTGCTCCTTTTTACTCTAAAAGGGTCCATTTTCTTTCAATAATGAAAGAGGAAAATGAGGCTGTTTCCATGACTTGATAAATCTTTGTGCTCTAAATAGACAAGTTCCTGAAAGAGAAGAGGAAGCACTTCATCCGGGCCGTAGGCACCGGTACAATAAATGGCTTGCTGGATGAATTATTAGAGAAAAGAGTGCTGAACCAGGAAGAGATGGAGAAAGTCAGATTTGAAAATGCCACAGTGATGGACAAGGCACGAGCTCTGGCTGATGCTGTCATTCGGAAGGGGCCACAGGCATGCCAGATCTGTGTGGATTACATTTGTGAAGAAGACTGCCATCTTGCAGAGACACTGGGGTTCTCCTCAGGTAAGCTTCAATGACTTAGGACCAAGTTCACACAGGCCCTGTGTCTAGCTGTGGGCAACCTCCTTATCTCTGACTGCTGAGGCCTTGTTGCAGGTTCCCAGACTCCTCTCTTCCTCCTCCTTCTGCCTCAGTGGCCTTTTGATTGGAGCTCCTTCTTATCCTGTGGATGTGGGCATTCATTTCCTAAGAACAGTCCTAACAGTGTCTGACTCCCTGCTCCAGTAGTGCTCATTATTATTAAGGCTACTATTATTAATACATTTGTTTGGTTTTGTTACATCCAGAGCTCCTTAAAGTGTTTTCATCTTTTTCTGACATTGTGTTTTTTAAAATAAATTTTCTCCATAATTTTGCTTTCTGGAAAAAAATAAAATATACTTGAGAGATGTGATGTTAGAACCCCAGAGAATAAATGAATACTATAACAAAAATCAGAATGTCATTGGTGTCCTTGCCCTTCCTTTTGAGTAAGACTGTCTACTATAGCTCAGCACTCCCTGGCACTGGTCTCCATTACACTTCTCCAAACCACTGCAAAAGGAGAGGTTCTCAAAAAGTGGGAAGCATTGTTCTAGGGATTAGGGAAGGCCTTTGCCTGTGCAATCTACACTGCAGGTGTTTTCTGTGTTTATGTATAGCCAATGTTTTTATTTTTCTTCCATTACTTCCTTTTACTTTTATACTCATCCCCCTCAGTAAAAGGCAACTAATACATTACAGGAAGAGTCAGAATGACTGTAAAATGACCAAGGTATCTACTTCCTTGCCCAATTCCTGGTAATCTATAGCCTCTGAATCATAGACAGGCTTGCACAAACTCCTGTGGGTCATTCTAGAACCTAAGGTCATCTTCTCTAGGGACCAGAGATGTCTCCTCATTCAGGATTTTACCATGATCATGATCATTGGGTGTAATTAGAGGGACTTTATGTGTGTACTCTAATGAGCAAGGAGAAAGGTTATCAGAACACCTGCAACAAATCTTCTAGAATCTCAAGGTTGTAGATACACCCAGAAAGTCAAGAATGAAAAACTGAGAGAAGCTACGGCTGTTCCCTGGGGCTTGAACTCCTATGGGCCATGGTACAGCTGTCTCACTAAGACCAGGAAGTCAGACTACACTTTTCCTGTACCTACAATGGTCCTACGTTCGATGGATATTCTGAAATAAAGACTTAGCGAACTCATTTCTTTATTCATGGAATGCTAAAAGCTTCTGGAATACATTTCTCATGTAGGTATCACTGTATTGAGATCTTTTCAAACTATAAATAACACAAAATCCTTTTCTTATCTTTGATATTGACAACATTCCAGTTCTTGACAGGAATATTATCAATAGGTCTGGAGAATTTTCTACAACAACATTGCCTCATCTCAAGTTTAGTTTGTCTCCTTAGAGCAATGCAGATGACACTAGCAGGCAGACTGCCTTTACCTAGGAGAGCAGACATTCTGGTCAGTGCTCGTGTCACTGACACTAATGTGTAGCACACTTTGTGGGCTACCTTGAAGAATGGCTGGGCCATCAATATCTCATACTAATAATGAAAGCAGACTTAGGTTCATATTTTGTTCTACCAGTTTTCCAACTTGTGACACTTACAAAATTGACTTAATGCTTCTGATGTTTAATGTGCTACTGAGGTACTGAGCTTGGAAAGGGCTGGTCCACAAATACCTAAACTACTTATTGTTATTAATTAATTTCTATTTTGTCACCATGACAAAATATAGGTAATATAAAGAATAGAGGGTAGAGTATAGCCAACTTACAATAGTTTTATTAGATTGCCACATATTTTCCTGCCACTATCATTTCTACTCTGCCAGTAAATTTTATGAACGTTTTCATCTATGCTTCGGGAATCTCATTGGGCCATGGGGGTCTGACTCATTCACAGAGTGTGAGATTATTAATATAAGTGAGGAACATATGGAAATACTTATGGAATTTTGCAAGGAAAATGTTATTGACTTTGCATAAATAGCTGTGATTCTGAATTGATGAAGGTATTTTTATTATCCTTCTAATTCTGAAGACTGATTAAAATATCATCTAAGTTGGAGAGCTTTAGATACTCCATCCTTTCAAGTAGATGAAGATATTCACCTAAGAACTTTATCTCCAGTTTGAGGCTCAGGTTAGCTGTCCCTGTACCTCACTGTTTTCTGGTGTAAAGTATGTGTGTAAAGCATTGACACTTTGCCATCATAGTTTTCCCTGCCTCTAGAATCAATTCTGAGTTGGCAACTTTACACTGCAGTAGTGTTTAGCTCCAGAGCCATCTTCATATACGCCCATCAAGAAAACTGGCTTATTCCATAGCTGATCATACCTCCATTCCATTTTGTCAAGGTGGTGTGATCAAGGAAGTCGGTTAGAAATATTCTTTGTCTTTAAACACTGAATAAACACCCAGGCATTTATGCATAGGAACTTTGTTTCCCAGGAAGCTCAACCTGAACAGATTGATTATCAGTCAGGCCAGAGGGGGAAAAATTCAGTGGGGAGCATTCAACACAGAGGGACAAAGTTCTTTGGAGATAAGTGATTTTTAGTGTGCTTTATCTTCTTTCAGGTTCAAACACTGGAAATTATGCTAATATGCAAGACTCCCCAGATGTATTTCCTTTTACCTCAGGTAACTGTGTTTTTAAATATTCGTTGAATCCCCATCTTTCTAGAAATTAAAGGTCATGGGGTAAATCTAGCCTGAGGGGGGCTACGAGTAATTTGCCATGGGTGGGAAGCTACTCTTTGTTCTAAGTCTATTCTTCTGTCCTGCTGTCCTCCCAGCTTTATTATCCATATTTATCCTACAATATTCTGATCCTGTGTCCTAATCCCCAAATTTCTACCTGAATCAGCGCCTGAACATGTTCAATCACTGCCATAGACATCATGATCTAGACAATCACATGTCTTCATGTATTTTGAAATGCATGACCAGTACATTCATTTCTTTAGTGAGTACATCACATGGTTTGGAGGAACTGAACTTGCATTCAAATAGAGGCTAATGGAATTTTTTTTTACATCAACCATTGAGGAAACTCTTCCTCCTATCACCTGTGAATCAATGTTTAGTGACACAAATCTATCTAGTGTTCACCTTGAGTTTAGCATTCATCATTGTTCTTTAGTCTAGTTCATTTATTTGATCTCACCTCTTACAAGTGTACACAGTACAAAGTGTACTTACAAGTGTACACAGTACAAAGTAATCCTGAAGATAAGACAAAGGCTTATTTTCCAAAACATACCCCTGATATCTACAATTGGGCCTATTAAATAAGCATATAACTTTTTACAAAGCATTTCAGTGGAGCTAACTGAGATTTCCCAGAACCCTTCTGAAATTTTTTGAGATTTCCCAGAACCCTTCTGAAATTTTATCCTATGCTTTAAATCGGTAGGATCAGATTTATCAAAAAAAATTTTCTAACATGTTGAGTATCTTCTGAATGTCTTTATCTATTATAATAGATGTTTATCTAAAGAATTGAGTAAAATGCTGATCTCTGTGTAATTCACAGTTAACTTATGACCATGTTGGCAACTATACCAGAGCGGTCCTTCTAGACCTGATTTCCTCCTCTGTGGCTTTACATATAAATGATGCCAGGAGGAACACAAAGTGGGATCGCAGGGGATGTAATTACTCACACTGTTTATTGTCTCTTGCAGAACCTCAGCAACTGCATGGCAACCAAACTATGCTCCCATCCCATGGCCTAAGAGGGAGTCTCAAGCTTTGCTCCCTAGAAATGGTGCAAAGGATTCAGAAAGCAAAAGCAGCAGAGGTGCTGTGTTCAGAACACAAGGACAGAGTGGGCTAAAGTTACATTTGGGTCTCTCCTGAAGTACAGTGGCTTTGTGTCAGAGCAATTTCTTTTAGATGTAGAAAATCAATGGCTGTTTCCCTACGCAAAGGATCTATCTCACCTTCTATAATTCGGGCTTATATAGAATGTACAAAGTTTGGACTAATTGCCTGAGTGAAAAATAATAGTAACAAAATCATTGGCTGATACTAGATTCTACCTATTCAATAAAGACCATATTAAACATCTGGCAAAATCAATGTCTTTAATCCTCAAAATAATCAATTCACTTTAGAGAGTAGAAAACAAAAGAATTGTTAAAATTGTGTCCATAATCAGACACTTTGAAAGTGGAAGAATTAATCTGAAAATTCAGTATCCTGACTTCAAATCCTGTATATACTTCAAATTTTCACTTGCCAAAATTAAAGGCAGATGCTGAATTGCCATCTGGGCTTGGGCAAACTCCATACCTACTCCCAACTTAAAACCCAAATCTCTTTCCAATTCTTCAGCTATCACTGATGGGATTTGGATTTTTTGATAGGGGAGGGAAGGGAAGCCGTTCTAAAATGAGTACTAAATTAAAGCAAACCAGATTGTTCATCCCGTCTACCTTCTCTACAGATTTATCCAATCATGAACAAGTTGACCCGCAAACGCCTTGCCCTCATTATCTGCAACATAGACTTTGACAGTCTTAATAGGAGGGATGGAGCTGATGCTGATGTTGAAGGAATGAAAATGCTGCTTGAACAGCTGGGATACAGCGTCATTGTGAAAAAAAATCTCACAGCTTCGGTAAGGGTTTCAAAACAGAGACAATGATTATGTCCTAGCTAACATTAGATAGAACGTTCATAGCACAAGGATATCTAATTCTTGAAGTTTATAATAAACACTTTCACTTAGAGTGTGTCTGATATTCCATATCCCCTTCAAATGCAAGAGTCCCTTAGCAAGCTTCATGTATCTTGCTGGGAAGTATTCCATGAACTTAGTAATGCTCTCTTCATTCACTCAACTCAGGATGACTTCCCATTAGCTTCCTTTCTCACTTTTCAGAGAAGACTTCAATTTTCTTTCCTCTTTCATTTTTGTGGACTAGTCAAAGCTTTCATTAAATGTCTTTTTGTTAGTTTCTGAAGGTATGACGATAAACTTATAGTGTTATGGTTTCCTTTAGGAAATGATCGAGGAGATGAAGGCATTTGCAAACCGCTCAGAGCACCGGGTCTCTGACAGTACCTTCGTGGTGTTCATGTCTCATGGGATCCAGGAGGGGATCTGTGGGAAGACATACTCTGAACAAGTACCTGATGTATTGAAAGTCGACACTATCTTCCAAATGTTGAACACCTCAAATTGCCCGAGTTTGAAGGACAAACCCAAGGTGATCATCATTCAGGCCTGCCGTGGAGGTGAGTGCTGATGTCTTAGAACTCAAGCCAATCAAACACTGAGTGTATCATCTGTTGACATCTTTTATTTCTCAATGTCTTCATGTCTGTCTATAAATGTTAAAGGACACCTGTCTTCATGACTCAAATATAGCTTTTGTGAACTATTTCTGGCTGGGAGACACTTGTTTCATTATTTAGATTGGAGAGATACCCTTTGCAATGGTAAGACCTTAATGTGTCAGTGCCATTACAGTTCATTTGAGTGTTGCTAAAACAATGGCTCTTGAGTTTGGTGGAGCCTTTTAGGAGCAATTATTTCTCTTGGGAGTTAGTAGTAACAAAAATCAAATTTTTTTCTTTCTAGAGAACAAAGGGGTGGTGTGGCTAAAAGATTCAGCAGGAGTCTCTGAAGATGAGCTGTCAGCAGATTCAGAAGGCTTTGAAGACGATGGCATTAAGAGAGCCCATGTAGAGAAGGATTTTATTGCTTTTTGCTCTTCAACACCAGGTAATGGATTTCTTGCAGAACACCATTGTGGAGATTACTAGTAGAGAGATTGACACTCAAATGCTAGAGCATGGACATCTGAACCAATTCAAGGTTCTCAGGAACACATTTAATTACCCTCATCCACAGAGTGGATACTTACAGATTCACTAAATTAGTAATTAGAAAACTCCTCCATGGTGTAAAGTATATTTTCTGAACCAGTGAGAGACAAACAGAATTAATTAGAAGACTTTCCACACTAAGACAAGTTAGAATCTGACCTCATATAGGAAAGTGAGAAATCTTGGCATTGCCCAGCAGCTTAGTTTTACCAGACATCATTACTTCGAAAAATGAGGACGGGATGTGCTGGCAGAATGTCAGACAAAGTACACTGCAGCCTTACATTTGGGTGTGTTTTTAACTAGAAAGATGGCATGTGTGGGGTGAATAGATCTCAATGACTTTAACCATAAGTTGTGATAAAATTGAGATTATATCCTGACCTTAATTTAGTACATTTTAAACTACCTCCAGTTGTTTAGCCTCTCTAGTCTTGGAATCTTCACACCCACACCCACATAGACAAACAGTAGCATTCTTTGCCAAGACCCTGCCACTCTTCTCTGCTAGATTCTGCCTTTTCTATTAGCCTTTCAACTCCTTGGACTTAGAGACTATAGCACTTTAATATTTGCTTTTTTGTTTTCTTTGGTTGGTTGTGGGGCCTGAACTCTGGGCCTGGGAACTGCCCCTCAGCTTTGGCGAGCACTCTACGTGAGCCACAGTGCCACTTCCAGGTTTTTCTGCTTATGTGGTGCTGAGGAATCGAACCCAGGGCTTCATGTATGCAAGGCAAGCGCTCTACCACTGAGCCACCTTCCCAGCCCCCACTCTAATATTTGCTTTGTACAAAGCTCCCTTCAGCTTCAACAAAAATATACCCACTTAACTACATTCACTGGAAAATGGTAGTCATCAAGTATACAGAAGATAAACTGAGTAACATGCTACAGCTGGGATAGCTAAGCGATCCCTGTGTTTCTAGGCAGAAGCCAGTAATACGTTTTGAAATCCTGTATTTACAGGTAATGTTTCTTGGCGCCATGTCGCTAATGGTTCTCTTTTTATTATGAAACTTATTGAAAATATCCAAGAATTTGCCTGGTCTTGTGACTTGGAGGAAGTTTTTCGTAAGGTAGGATTTTAAGTGTTTCTCTCCTCTACTTCCCTTTATTTTGACCCTTCCAGCCAAAATCTCAGACATGTCCAGTAACATCATTCTTTCCAAAGGAATCTTGGTGGTTTTTGGTGAGTCAGTGAATCTAGGAGCCAGATCAAATCTATTACAAGCCACAACCTGTAGAAGACTTTAATTCCTATCCTGCTTTGTGTAGACAAATGAATAATGGCCTGTGTCTGTCACAGCTATCAGATCCAGCAACTGTCATATCCTGCAAAGATAGGCCTAATAGATGTAAAAATCTTATGTTTTTATTATTTATTTTCATTACATTAATTTGTTTTCCCAGCTTAAGTCGAGATTATTCATTCGGAAAAAAATAAAAAAACCTCTCCGCACTTTCCCTTTTAGGTTCGATTTTCATTTGAGCTTCCAGATGGCAGGACACAGATGCCCACCACTGAAAGGGTGACTTTGACAAGATGCTTCTATCTCTTCCCAGGACACTGAGTAAGCCAGTTGTATCAGCATCTGTGTGTAGATGGGTGTGTGGGAGGTCAGGTCTAGGGGAAACTGGGGGAAAGCTCTGCAATCCCATTCTAGTTTCTAGGATGGTTTAATAAATGGGGAGGAAATGAAGGGACGGCTTTTCTGTCCAGAGCACATTGCAATGTTAACTTTCTAAGAGGTGGATGGCCCTTTCTCAGTGTTGGCTACTATAAACCAAAGGGTAGTCACAAGATTACAAAAGGATGTTTAGGCCATATTGAAATGTCGCAAGGGCTTTCCCTTTTGTATGAGTGTGTATGGCCCAGTAGAAGATAGTATTATAATTTGCATATCTCTTAGCTAAATCTTTCTTATATTTGTGCTATTTCCTTTCCCCATAGGAAGCCAGGAGTTCTGCCATTTTCTGTCTGTTGTGAAATCCTTTCTTTCTATTGGTTAAAACATTTGTCAATTTGTTCATTGGAAATAAATATTTCTTTAAATGATGCAATAAAGCTGAAGACTAAATATCCTGTGATGTTTGTTTGTTGGCATGCTGGGACTTAGAGCAGGTAATAGGTTTCTCATTTGTTAGTATGACTCAGGAATGAATTTGCATATGGTGCCAACCTTTCTTTTTAGATACTGTTTACTGGATTTCTGCTCTAGTGATACATATATCAAGTATGCAAGTTGCACATTAGATTTGTGAGTTTCAAGAATGTAGAACTGGCTGGGAGCTGGCTACTCAGGAGGCTGAGATCTAAGGTCATGGTTCAAAGCCAGCGGGATAGGAAAGTCAATGACTCTTATTTCCAATTAACCACCAGAAAACTGGAAGTGGTGATGTGGCTCATGTGGTAGAGTACTTGCCTTGAGTGCAGAGCTGAGGGACAGTGCCCAGACCCAGAATTCAAGTCCCACGACTGACAACAACAACAACAAAAAAGATGCAGAACTCAACATTAGAGACCTATAGAAGACATACATTTTCCCTGACTTTTTACAGTCCCTGGAAAAGGTGAAACTGTCAACACAGGTGAAACAATCAACATACAAATAGGATACCCTGCTAACCTCTTTCTCAATGTAATGAATACTATAGTTGGCGATTAATCATTCACTCAGTTGTGTTATGCTTACATAAGAACTGTATTTCCAGTTGCATGCATGTATTCTTTCTAATCCTAAAACCCCTTCTAAGTCAAAATGAAATTTCTGACCTTTTGAGAACCTTCAAACTGGACTGCAATCTGTTTCTCTCTCTCTGCCCTTCCCTCCCTTCTTTTCTTCTCTTCCTCCCTTCCTCTCTTTCTCCCATTCTCTAATCACCCCTCTGTTCCTCCCTTTCACTATTTGTTCTGGACATATCTATTTTGTACAATTATGCATTTAATGCATTTTTCTATTACAGCTTGAACTGCTTCACGGAAATCTTTTTTTAAAGAATGTCAAAATGTAGAGGTAAACAATCAAATATTAGGTCAGTTTTAAGCAGTGAAAGTAAAGCATGTAGGGAAGAGGAAAAAAGAGTTCCTTGGGGATATCTCAAATATGAAATAAAGATTGTACATGTGACCATATAAGATGACGCTAAGTAAAATGAACCCCAAGATATGAACACGAGCTCTTTCTTTGTTGTTGTTGTTTTAAATGTACATGTGATTTTTTTGTTTCCTTTGTATGTTCTTCCCCTGTTGTCCCTGTATATCCCCTGTTGTCACTGTACTTGATTTTGGTACCCTGCATTTGTATATACATTTGTCTAATCTGTGGAGGGGAAGGGGAATAACAAAATGCTGAAAAAAGGACACAGGATGACCCATTGCACCAGTGATACCCACAGGACAGCATATTGGAAATGAACTTTACAACTTCTGGTGGGGGGGATGAAGATGGGGGAGGGAAGGGATAGTGGGAGAACCACCAGGGAAGGGGTAACAATGCTTGACAAGAAATGTACTCATTGCCTTACTCATATAACTGTAACCCCTCTGTACAGCATCTTTACAATAAATTAAGAAAGATAAAGATTGTAGCAGGGCAGAGAGGGAAGATGATTTATACATTTAGACAGAAAAAAGCTAAGAAAACTAAACCAGATTCAACTTTTTTTGATTCATGCTTTTAATGAGCAGAGGTAGAAATACTAAGAGATCATAAAAAAATAAAAGAGGTGTGGGTGAGTCAGAGAAAATGAAAAGGAGTAAACAATCCTGAGGTGCCAGCCATCAGGACAAGGTTTAATCATTATCTTTCAAAAAAACTTCCCCTAAGGGAGACTAAATTTGCTTATGACAGACAGGTCAGTGTCATGACTACAGGGGTTTTCCCAACAGGAAACTAGTTCTGAGTTTCACAATGTAACCAGAAGTCCCACCCCCTGCAACTCAGGAAACTCTGGCAGAGAGACTTTCATTTTTGGGTAGAAGGCTCTCTCCAAGGCTGCAGGAAGGATCTAAGGCTGTTTGCTCCCTCATGGCTGGTGAGTTGGGGTCTCTTCCTGAGCTTGGACCAGGAATTGGGTTTTAAAAAACAATCGATTCATTGTTCTGTAGCAGGCAGAATCAACAACACAGGACCAGACCAGCAAAAAGTAGAATTCTCTCTCTTGTTGCTTGTGTGTATAATTCACTTGGATTGAGATGCTGAGGAGGTATGGTTTTCAGTTTTATCTGGATAAGAGAGGAGCTAATCCCTGTTTTTTCGATTTATGGCCATCAAAGGAAGAGTGAATATAGTAGCATCATGTGTGTAAGAGAGAACTCTGAAAATTTCTAAATGTACTTGGAAAACTTTCGCTTTCCCTTCATTCTGAATTAGTCATTTTGGTCCTAATCATTCTTTCCAGAAGCAGATCTTAGACCTTTTGGGCTTCTGCCCCACCTTTCTCTTATAACAAATGGTACTCTTTATCTAGTTGAAATTAACTCCATTTTCCTCACCTTCTCCAACTGGTTCTGGTATAAGTAAATCAGATACAGGATTTGTTGGATTGCTATCAGAGATGCTAAACTACTGTCCCCCTGTCTGCATGCTACATTCATGAAATTTGTCATAGAAACAGAAACTACAAAATATTATGAGACAGGAAATAATTTGGTATGTAGGCAGCTAGTATTCAAACACAGCATCTCCAATATGTGGCTTTATTCTTGTTAGTTGGAAATAAAAAGGATGGATTAGATCCAAGTTCTGTAATGTCACTAAACATCTGTCATCATTTGATAAATTCTGTTAAAAAGTCTTCTTCCTCATGTTGCATAGCTCAATCTTAGCCAGACTGTGGGCATTTGAAATCTTTAAAATAGCTGCAGTTAATTCCTCTAAAGATGGCCTGGCATAGGTTTATCCTGGAAGTACATGTTTAAGAAAGATAATCAGTTACTTAATTCTCAGTTCTCACACTCTAGGTAGCTATTAATGGAAATTTCTTACTTGAAAAGTAAGAAATTCTCCAAGAACTTTTCCTGCCTTTCAAAATATATTTTAAAAAATCTATCTACTTTTCCATGAATCCTTTTTAGTGTGATTTCACATACATGAATAAAAAAATTATTTACTGCACTTTCCCTAGTAATACTTCCTTATGATTATTTCTCTTTACTCCTTTTTCTCTATAGTAGAATTATTTCAGGAGTTATATCCTTTTTTCTTTTGCTTTTTTTCCTCGTCATTTAAAAATTTATTGCTATTATAAAGGTGGTGTATAGAGGGGTTACAGTGATTTAAGTCAGGTAAGGAGTAAAAGTCTTTGAAGAAAATGTTACCCCTTCCTCCGCTATCTCCCAGCTTTTCCTTCCTGTCCCCACCCAAAAGTTGATAGTTCATTTTCAACACAGTGTCCAGTGGTTACCATTTCTGCATTTGTTCCTCCATTTCTGTGCCCCCTTTCCACTCACAAAGACATATAAATGAACAAACAGAGCCAAAAGTAAACAAAAATAGCAAAAAAGAACAAAACAAACCTCTTGTTTTCATTTTCTGAGTTCATTTCGACAATTATTGTTTTGTATGATCAGATGCACATAGGCATTGTGCCTTTCCGTTTCTCTCCTGAGAGTATCCTCCTTTGGTCTCATTGTCAGGATTTATGTTACCTAACAACTGAAGCTCCTAAAAGGCAGGGACAGATTTTTTTTTCTTTTCTTGTTTGCTTCATGAATTAAGGCATTTGTCTGTAAAATACTAAGTTAAATCAATATCCTTGGCTGCCTCTAAGCCAAGGAATCTGGCTTACCAGTTACTAGAGTGGATAAGGGACCATTAGATAATAAATGTGAAAAGGTTGAAAGATACTAGATAAAACCAAGAGGCTTTATGAATATAAACAACCTAGATTCTGGCAATTGTTAACTAAAATTCCCAAGGAATAATCTCCAGTAATATCTCAAAACATTGTATCAGTCTTTTTTTGTTTCATTGCAACCTCAATTCAGTATCTTTTGTAAAAAAACCCACAAATATACCAAAATAATTTTTTTAATTGTATTTTATTTTATTTGAGAACATACTGTACAGAGGGGCTACAATTACATGGGCAGGATAATGCATACATTTCTTACCAAGCATTGCAGCCTCCTCCTTTGTTTACCCTTCCAAAATAATTTTTGATAAACTTCCTTCTGCATGACCGCCTCTTTATTCTCTTAAGTGAATATTTAAAAGTATGCAATGGTAAATATGCTGCAATGAAAATGGTTGTGGTGGTCATTTTAGTGTGGCTCTGTTTGTAGTCCACTGGATAAGTGTCCAGGACTGGAACTGCTGAGTCATAAGGAAGCTGTATGTTTTAGACTTTTGAGGAAACTTCATACTACTTTCCAGAATGTTTAAATAAGTTTACATTCCTACCAACGATGTTAATAGAGTACCCTTTTAGGTATATCCATGCCAGCATTTGTTATTGTTAGTTTTCTTGAAATAGCCATTCTAACTTGGGTGAGGTAGAATGTCAATGTTGTTTTGATGTGCAATTCCTTTATGGCTGGATCTTGAACAGTTTTCATCTTTTTTTTTTTTTTTACATCTTCTTATATCCTTTTACGTCTTCTCCTGAGAAGTCATTAGCTTATTAATTGGGTTGTTGTTTCTTTGAGGGTTTAGTTTTTGGAGGTTTATTTTTTTAAATTTTATTTTATTGCACAGATGCTGTACAGAAGGGTTACAATTACATGAGTAAGGTAATGAGTACATTTTTCTGAGCTCTAAGAATAGTTTGCATCTGAGGCCCTTGTCTGATGCATAGCTGGTAAATATCTTCTCCCATTCTGTGGGTTTTCTACTTACCTTGTTAGATATGTCCATTGCCAGGCAGAAACGTTTAAGTTTGATCCAGTCCTTCTTTTACTTGTTGACATTCTGTATCTTTACTTAGTAAAGTTTTACGCTGTGTCTGGGAGCCCTAGTGTTTCCCTTACTCCTTTCTGTAATATTTGCATGATTTTGGGGCTTACAATGAGGTAGTTGATCCATTTTGAACTGATTCTAGTACAAGATGATATATAAGAATCCAACTTTAGTTTTCTGCATGTGGATAGCCAATTTTGCCAGCATTATTTACCAAGGTAAGATATGGAATCATCCTAGATGCTCTGAATCAAGAAATTATAGTATAAATACACAATAGAATTCTATTCATCCATCAGAATCACATTGTACTATTCATAAGAAAATGGAAAGACTTGAAAAAAATTATAAGTGAAGTAAGCCAGATCCAGATAAAAATAGGTTTCATGTTTTCCCTCATTTGTAGTAGCTACAATGTGCCAATAGATCTCCATGTAAACACACTGGATGGTAATAAATAAATAAATACATTGGGGCCTGATAAATTATACATGTCTCTAGGCATTCACATTCAGTTAGACCAAAGGAGAACATTCTTACATCAGGAACACAAAAGTGGGATCCCTATGTGCATCTGATCATATAAACTGATATTGACTGAAATGAACTCCAGGAAATGGAAACAAGAGTTTTTTTTTCTTTTTTGCTGTTTGTTTTTTTCAGTTATCTGTCTTTGGGAAGGTAAGGGAGGCACAGAAATGGTGGGACAAATGCAGCAGTGGTAATCAACTAGTTACTATGTTGAAATAAACTGTACAATTTGTGGGTGCAGAAGGGAGGGGAAAAACTGGAAGAAAGTGAGGCAAAGAGTGACACTTCAAAAACTGTACTCATTACATCACTTAGACAACTACAGCCCTTCTGTATATCACTTGTATAATAACAATAAAAATGCATAAAAGTAAAATTATGCAATTGTATTTTGTAATTACCAACTGCAAGAAGATACTGAGAGAAAAATGATAAAATTTGTCTAAGGTAAAAGGTACATTTGGTAGAGTGATCTCAGGTTGGCTTGATTAAAACTCTAGCTTATCTCTATTGTCTGCACAAGTATTCAAAAAGCAATGTGCATCTGAACATTGCCATTTCAAGTTTGTGCCATATATTTCTGCTTTTATTATAGTACTCTTTTAAAGCTCAGCTCCACTAGCTTCCTGACAATATCAAGATTTTGTACTTTTGCTCATACTACTCCCTCCAGAAATAGGTTCCCTTCAGAATATAAGCCTCTGAGCCTCCACTAACCTTTCAGGTCTCAGTTTCAAACCCAGCCAACTGCCACTTGATGAGTGCTATTTAAAAATGCTTTTCTTGTGCATATGCTAATAATAAAATTAGCTTATTTGCATGGCACCCATCTCTCCATCTACTTCTAAGCCTTAATACCTGGGAATGTATTTACAAAAGGGTATTTACAACACTATCAGATAATCATTTACAAATAGGTGCTCATTGATTATCCTTAAATGAATAGGAGAGTGAGTGTAATGTCCCTGTACCTCAAATCTTACAATGTACTCATATTCAGTAATCAAACTTACTTAACTTGCCATTAAACATAAAGAGTTTCATTAATAGTTGGATCATGCCTACATTTTATTCATTTGTGCTTACATCAATGTGTGATTAAAGAGTGCATTACTGAAGACCACTTGAATGCCACAAGTAATGTAGACCTAGTTTAAAGGCTTTGACCTTGCAGAGCTTAAAAAATAATAGTGGGGTAATGACAAGTATATTGGGAATTATAATTATGTGGAGAAAATTTCTGGTCTAGGGAAAAGCAAGGTACCTCAGGAGCACATACACTTGTCCCTCCATGCAGCCAGGGGGCATCTGGAAGGATTCCCTGAAGAAAGTACAATTAAAACTGAAAGATAAACAGAGGACACAAGAGGAAAGAATGAGTTGGGTAAGGAATTTAAAATGTAGGTAAAGCCCTTGTAGGATTTTCTAGAAACTTAAAAAAGGGCAGAATATGTAAAATATGACAAGCAAGGTATTAACAATATTGGAAGAATGAAAACACCTTAGATGATATTGATCAGAAAGCTTTGTGATCTAATCTAGGTACTGGAATATCCTGCTTCATTGTAAAGAATAGAAAAGGAAATAGGGAAGAGTTTATAAGCTTGCTGGAGTAATTGAGAAAGGAAGTATGTTGGCCTGGACAGAAAGACATAATCAGGATCAAAAGAAATTGTCAGATTCTGTAAATATTGATCAGAGAAAGCCAATACAATATGGATTGGACAGAAAATGAGATATAGAGAAATGAGACCAATGGGTGTGCTGTCTGTCATCAGGGCTGCTGTTTCCTTACAGGTTAGAAAGTGTGTACTAGCAGAGTACAAAAGAGGAGAATTAAAGTGTACAGTTCTGCTTTAAGTGTTGAATTTAGGAAGTTTCTGGGTAATGGTAAAAAGATAACTCATTGATACTGAGAATACAGTTCTCAGAGTTAGGATCTATGTCTAGACTGACTTCATAAATTTGAAAGTCAGTTGTTTCTTATTTAAGGCTTACAATTGGTACACTGAGATTAAGCAGTTTATGGAAAGAGGATTTTAGGCAAAATCTCATTTAAAAATTCTGTTATTGCAGTTGAAAATAAAAAATGCAGGTTTATGATGTAAAATATGGCATTTTAAAATATTCATATATTGAGTGATACCTAAATGAATTTAATTAACATAGGTGTTACCTCCTATAATTGTGTGTGTGAGAGAGAGAAAGAGAAAGAGAGCTGAGAATACTTAAAATGTACTCTCTGAACAACTAACAATACATCACTATTAACATATTTCTTCTAAGGAAATGTTTCCCGTAGCTCACATCTCTCTAACTTTCTTTCCTCCACCACAGACCTTGGTAAGCACTATTTTACTCTTCATTTTTAGTTTTGTATTTTTAAAATGCACATTTGATAGATCATGAAGTATTTAACTTTAATACCCTGGCTAGTTTATTTTACTCCCATGTTTTCACAAATGACAATTTCATTTTCCAATGGCTGAATAGTAGTATCCCATGAGTACATGTACTACATTTTTTAAAAATATATAATTTTATTGTCAAGCTGACGTACAGAGGGGTTACAGTTACATACATAAGGTAGACAGTACATTTCTTGTCAAACATTGTTATCCCTTCCCTCATTTTTCTTCCATTTTCCTCCCCGCAATGCACCCCCAACATTGCAAAGTTCATTTCCAACACGTTATCTTGTGAGTATTGCTGTTACATTGGTTTGCCCTTTCTTCTTTGTCTCAACATTTTGTTGTTCCCCCTTTCCTTTCCTATTTGTGATAAATGTATATAAACTATATAGGACACCAAAGTCATTCTTGCTTTTTTTTTTCACCTATGGTTTATCCCGTGTTGGCATTGGGCTTGATTTGGTACCATGTACTACACTTTGACAAAATTTTTTTCATGGTATTTCAGTGAGATTTATGTAACGCACAATAGGTGCTCCATAAATTTTCACTATTGTCACTAATGCAATGTCATGGTTAACAACAGAATATGATACACCAACAGAATTTGAATCCTAATAGATATAATCTGGTTTTATGCAAATTAGGATTTATGCAACCGTAATTAATACATTTAAGTGATATTTATATTTATGATTTTTTTTTAGTTTAAGGTAGGAAAAATAAATATCCTACTGGTTTATTGTAAGGGTATGGTATATTTATATTTATAAAGAAAATAGAATATAATTGATAAATAGTGATTATTTGAAAATGATTTTTGCTATGGGTATTTAGTATAACTATAAAAGTTAATACACATTTTACAGTTATATTACATGCTGAGACATCGTCTTTTTTTAAATCAATTGATATTAAATAACTTGTTTCAAACCAAGTATATACTATATTCTGGTATTAATTTAAACAGGTGAAAGGGTTCTACAGATACAATGAAAGATGTGTGTACTTTGTTGCTGAGATGGTAAAAGCAGGATGCACTTCAAGGGCATTTCACATCATAGAAGCTGTGTTTAAAGTTCAGGAAAAATTTGCTAGTTGTGCATATAGTGGAACAAATTTTCCTGTTTCTTACAGAAAACAACTTTAAGAAAAATCCATTTAAGATGGCAGAAGTTGTGGGCAAAAATATCCTCACTGGTTTTTTGGAAAATTTGGTACAAAACAATAAGGTGAAACTTGAGGAACAGGACAAGGAAACATTTAACAATGCTGAGTGGAGAGATAAACGTTGGGTCTTTGTGGACGCTTTGCAGCGGAACCCTGATATTATTACACGTCAAGTGCTAAGGGAAACAATCCTTAAAGAGAAGCCAAAAGGCAATGATGTCAACGGTAAGTCTAGAATAACTTACAATGGATAACTCAAAATTCCGGATCCTCAGTGTCTTCTCGATTTTCTGATCATTCTATTATTGAAATACCATTTTCATTAAAATAATCACTGTCTTTCCTACAGCCTTTGTCTTTAGCAGGGTGAGAACCAATTCCCAAAACAGAGTCCTTTTGTTTAAACAGAAATAATTAATATAGAAACACTGTAGGAAAAACCCTAAACTTAGAGATTCTGTCATCCTGTGAATTCAGTAACTTGGCACAAGTTTCTTAACCTCCTCAGACATCAGTCTTAGGATCTGTAAAATAGAGACAATTCCAATAATTCTTCTTATAACTTGTAAAGTTGCTAACATAGTAATGCCAGGTACCTGATAAATCCCAACATACTAGCACTCATCTCAGGCTCTCTATAATGAACTCTATACATTCCAGAGTCATTTAGCTCTACCTTCATATGCAATATTTCTGTTCAAATATTCTAGTAGTTCCATAAGCCTACCTAAAATTATACTTACTTCCTTTATTTTGTTCCACCTTATTCCTTTTACATCTCAGTGAATAAGGCTAGCATCTAGTAAGTTTCTTCCACTAGATCATAAATCTAGTTTTTTCAGTAATCATGTAATAGTAATCATTAGAATAACTAACACATAAGACATATCTACTTAATATGGGATAAATAGGCAAATGAAGGCCATGCATGCAATAAATATTAGTTATCATTATAATTATTATGTAGGAGCTACAATTTAGAATTTTCTAAGGCTTGCCTATTTCTGTATTTCCAAAAATATAAAAAAATCTCCATGCCCAAATGTTAAGTTTTATACCTTTGCACAACTTCTGAACCAAATTGAACTATATTACTAGAGTCCAAATGTACAGATACAAGTTACTGGATGACAGACAGTTTCCCATAGAGCCTAAACATAAATCTTTAGCCCTAATATTAGATACTACTAATGAGTAATTACCAGTAAGCCATTTTTTTATAGAGAAGGGATGTGAGCATGCTAGATGTCCAAGACTATATCCCAGGATACATTCTCATTAATATTTACACTAGGTCTTCTGAAGATTAATTGCTTTTTTCAATATTTAGACTGCTTGAAAAGTCTCACATTTAAAATAATCACGGGTAATACAGAACATGATAATCAAATTTTAAGTAAAAGGAGATTCAAAGTGAGTTTAGCAACCACAAGGATCATAATGAACATTAACATCTACAAACTACTTGAAGAGCCAAGGCTTTTTGTAGAAAGGAGTACCCTGTAGGCCCTTTTGTGAGTGGTCTGGTGGACCCTTGGACCTACTGGCATTGTAGATTCATCAGTAATCCCTGTAATCTGAGTGCACTAGCCCTTTGGAATAGGGCACTAAGTGAGATATTAGAATAGGTAAAGCCTCACAAGTTCTTTAGGCAAAGATATAATTTTAAGGATTCTTAGCCAAGCCTGGAGGTTATAGAGTAAAGAATATAAAGAAGACAAACTGTTTTTGTTCAATTTCATTTGACAAATGCATAAATACATACATATAGACTGCATGTGTGAATGCACACACATGCACTCTTATGTTCTGAGCACTGTTAATTATTAGAGACATGAACACTCAAATTTCTACCTACCAAGAAACATGGCTTTCTCTTGTTCTATACGTGCTCTCCCTTTTTGTATCAGTTTCAAGGGACAGAGTTTCATAAGATTAAGAACATAAAATTTTTGTTTAAATTCCTTCTATTGCACTGATTGGTTATGAGAAATTTGGGGCGTGGACTCCTCTGTATTTTCTGTTTTGCAATGAAATAATTTTTGATTTTAGAATTACATATACATAGACATTTTCTCTAGTACCTAAAATTATGTCAGCATACCTCTATCTCTCCAAAAAATAAGAAAATAAAATCTTTGACCTGAGATAAAATATCACTATCATTAAAGAACATTTTTCCTGCTGGGCACCGGTGGCTCATGCCTGTAATCCTAGCTACTCAACAGGCTGAGATCTGAAGATCACGGTTCAAAGCCAGCCCGGGAAGGAAAGTCCATGAGACGCTCATCTCCAATAAACCATGAAAACTAGAAGTGGTGCTGTAGCTTAAGCAGCAGCGCACTTGCCTTGAGCTGAAGAGCAGAGGGATAGCGTCCAAGCCCAGAGTTCATGACCCATGACTGACAAAAAAAAAAAAAGAATACTTTTCCTGAGCATCTGACTTTAACATTCAATGACAGATAACTGAAACCTATTTCTTCTAGAAAGTGTAAGAAGTCAAGCTGTTTCTGAAATGAGTAATTTCTGAATGATATAGAATTCAAGATTTCAAGTGTAGTGGTGTGTTTCTATGAATCACGTGGATTAGGTGAAGAGACTTATTGCAAAATGGCATGCAAAATGAAGTACCAACTGTATATGCCCTTGAATTATGGGAAGTAATGCAATGATAATATTTTTGATACATTAAATAAAACATATCGAAGTACTTTTCCTGCTTATATTTACTTGGTAAATTGTGGATCTTAGTAACTTTTAAATGTGGATATAAGAAAATTTTGAACAGACCATTTCAATTCATAGCATTTTCTAATGAATAGCACCCTGAGAAATACTTAATATATTTTTGCTTAGAGACATGCAAATGTACTTTGATGAGTAAATGCTACCAAAGTAAAACAAATGGAAAAATAAAAATGTTTCTGTAGAAGATGCAAAAGCCAAGTTTGGTCTCAAATAGTAGGTTCCTCAGAAAGGTGAAAATCTATTGTTTCATTTTTGAGAGTTTTTTACTCTATCAATGAATTCTTTCTCAGTTTTTACCCATCTCTTTATTTATACTGCCTACATATTAAAATGTCTTCTTGGGATTCCTTTTTCTCTTAGTTCTCTGAGGTACTTAATTGAGTCACAAAAGCAGAAATCATAAATTACCTTTTTTTTTCATGTTTCCTTACAGTTCGTCCTATCACCGAGACTAAACCAGCTGAGTCAGCAGGGTCTGATGTCCTCCAGCTTTGTCCCCGTGAGAAATTCCTGAGACTCAGTGCAGAAATGGCAGATGAGGTACAATGCTTGGTGCATGGAAGTGAGGGCAAAAAACAACTGCTCCCACTAAAGACATAATTTCTTAAATCACCATTTTGGGGAAAAGGGACAGTGGTAAACTTTCTCATTGAGGCTTTCAAGGAATTGCTGAATAGCTTCAACCAGATTCCAATTCTCCTTCAACTTGCTGATAAAATGTCTGGTGCTTATATTCACTTATTGCTTCTGTTTGGAATTTGTGGGAAATTTAGTTATAATCATAGTATAAAAATGTTTACTGAGTTGAAAACACTAGACATGAAGGATTTTTAAACAATATCATTAATGTTTGAAAAACACTGATGTGCTAAAAACTGTATCATCAAACCCAAAGGATCAATTTTGTTTATTCTTACTGGAGCCAGTGATGAATAACTATCACTAACAGTAAATTTGATCTGCAGCTTGAATTCTAAGAAAGATTTAATTAAGTGTAGATAAATTTATAGAAGGTAAAATTATTCGAGTTTAGTTAAGATTCTTGAATAACCATTCCAGATATGTTCTGTTCCTAGCTCTGGACACTAAAGAAACAGGAAGGCAATGTCTTCTGATAGAGGCTGGGGAGAGGAAACTACCTAAGACCTAGTAAAGCAACACTGATGGGGGTATGCTGCTCTTTGACTAATTACTTTTGTGGCACTTGGGACTGAATTAATCAAGTAATGTAGCACTTGTGATCCAAAGTGGATCCAGGAATATAAGAGATTCAGAGAATGCTAGTAAATTAACCTTACTGAATATCCGTTTTTTTGTAGATCTATCCAATAAAGGAAAGAACTGGTCGCACACGCCAAGCTCTCATTATATGTAATATAAAGTTTGACCACCATTCTCTGAGGTATGGTGCGGAAATTGACATCAGAGGAATGGAAGGGCTGCTTGAGGACCTGGGCTATACTGTGACTGTAGAAAGGAACCTTAAAGCCATGGTAAGAGCTCCTCACTCATTGTAATCTTAATATACATTCAGTACAGCCAAGGTAAGAGCTCCTTACTCATTGCAATCTTAATATACATTCAGTACAGCCAAGGTAAGAGCTCCTCACTCATTGTAATCATAATAAATATTCATTACATTTCCTTGCTGTCTGACAAAACTCTTTACAAGCATAGGCCACATCTGTATTTATATTGTGTGTGTGTGTGTGTGTGTGTGTGTGTGTGTGTGTGTGTGTGTGTGTGTGTAATATACAAATTGTGAAAATAGACAAATGAATCTCTACATTTTAGGCAGGTATTTCTCTTTCTGCTACCAATATTTTTTTCTATCATGTAAATGGAGAAGTGGAATATGTATCCACACAATTCTTAGTTCTAAAGTAGGATAATTATAATTTATTGCTAGTAATTTGTAGAAAAATTAATGCTAACACAAGTATGAGCTCTGACTTGGTGTGAAAGTTCTTCCTAAAACTGGGAATGATTGTGTAAATGAGGCAGTTAATGTCCAGCTTGCATTGGTCTAGGTTAGAGTGAAGAGAGACAACATATATTAATATTTGACATAAAAAGAATAAAAATAGCAATGAGAGATGTGAGAGCAATGCTTGATGAGGTTCAGAAAAGCTTCTGTGAATAGACAGCATAAAAATGAGACAGGATTACAAAGAATGACATGCTTTGGAAAAATGAGTAGGAAAGGTTTTCCAGACAGAGGGAGCTATAAGTGAAAGGGCTAACTTGAGACTTCTACATGCATGGCCAGGCAGAGGGAATAATCTGAAGAAGGGAGTAATCAAAAGTGGAGTATCAGTGCTAAGGTTTGTTTTTCCTTAAAGCACATGTGAAAAGATACAGAGAGAAAGTTTTGTGGTTCCTTTATCAAGGCTCTCATTTGGTGAGAAAATGTAGTATGAATAACATAAATAGATGTATAATATATCAAGAAGACTGTTTACAGTATGTCAGAAAGAGCACAAAGATGGAAGACACAAATCAAGAAAATAAAGTATTATTATTGATTAACCACTCTGACAAGAGCCTTATGCATGTTTCCTGCTGCTGATGGCAGATTTAGAATGCCAGATAATTTTTACTACTTGTTCTACTGCAGTAGACATTGTCCTTTTCCAGGATATGGAGTCAGTGCTGAGAGCTTTTGCTGACAGACCAGAGCACAACTACTCAGACAGCACATTCTTGGTGCTGATGTCTCATGGCACCCCACATGGAATCTGCGGAACTATGCATAGCGATAAAACCCCAGATGTGTTATTTTATGACACCATCTATCAGATATTCAACACCTGCAACTGCCGTGGTCTAAGAGACAAACCCAAGGTCATCATTGTGCAGGCCTGCAGAGGTGGTAAGTTCCACGATGAGAAATCTAATGGCTATGAATGGGGTTGAAGAAGATCCCGCACACATCTTACACTGCATCTTGTTCAAATATTCTAAATTTAATTACTAGGAAATTCTAATAGATATGTCATGAGATAGATATGCCATCCAGACAAAAAGTCAACGAAGCTCCTTTTGAGTTTAGATACACTACTTACCAAATAAACCTGATAGATGGCTACAGCACAGACACAAAGTATACAAATAGCCACAGAATAGATATTCTTTTCATCAGCACATGTCATCTTTTTAATAATGACTATATATGAGATCAATTGCAAATCTTAAAAAATTAAACAACAGTGAATTATTTCATTACATCTTATCAGACAACAAAAGAAAGCAACCAGAAACCATCAGTAAGAGAAACTATAAACACATGACAATTGAACAACCACTTGAGGAAAAAAAATAGTTATTTAAGAAATTGTGGGGAATTTATTTTATTGTAATTGTAAGGGTGATGTCAGAGGGGTTACAGTTACATAAGAGAAGTAATGAGTACATTTCTTGTTGAACACTGTTTTCCTCTCCCTCATTTTCTCTTACTTTCCTTTCCTGGATTCCCTTTCCCCCACAAGTTGTAAAGTTCATCTGCAACCTAGTGTCTTGTGAGTATCACTGTTTACATTGTCTAAGTATTTTGCTATTCTGCTTCCCTTCCCCAACTCAGATAAGCTTATATACAAAATATAGAGTAACAAAAATCAAAAACTCTGACAACAGATGATAAACCAAAGGGAAAAAGAAGAAAAGAAAGAAAGAAAGAAAGAAAGAAAGAAAGAAAGAAAGAAAGAAAGAAAGAAAGAAAGAAAGAAAGAAAGAAAGAAAGAAAGAAAGGAAGGAAGGAAGGAAGGAAAGAAAGAAAGAAAGAGGAAGGAAGGAAGGAAGGAAGGAAGGAAGGAAGGAAGGAAGGAAGGAAGGAAGGGGAAGGAAGGAAGGAAGGAAGAAGGGAGGGAGGGAGGGAGTGTAGGAGGGAGGGAGGGAAGGAGCGAAGGAGGGAGCAACGGAGGGAGAGAGGGAGAGAGGGAATGAGAGAGAGAGGGAGGGAGGGAGGAAAGAAAGAAAACAGAGAAAGGAAGGAAGGAAAGGAGGGAGGGAAATAAGGAGGGAGGGAGATGAGGAGGAAGGAAGGAAGGGAAGGAAGGATGAACTTTATTCAGTATATTACATACTACAACCTTGGGCTGGGAAAGTGACTCAGTGGTAGAGTGCTTGCCTTGCATGCCTGAGGCTCTGGGTTCGATTCCTCAGCACCACATAAGCAAAAAGAAAAAAGCCGGAAGTGGCGTTGTGGCTCAAGTGGTAGAGTGCTAGCCTTGAGCTGAAGAGCTGAGGGACAGCGCCCAGGTCCAGAGTTCAGACCCCATGACCGGACCAAAAAAAACAAAAAACAAAAACAACAACAACATAAAACTACCACAACCAAAATACCCCGTTTCCATATCTTGACTTTCATTTCGATTAGCATCCTTTTATATGGTCATATGTACATAGCTATTGAACTATTGTGATCCACTGCTAGGACTATCCTAGAAATATACTAATAATAACAAATGAGAGAAACCATGGAGCCTATGTTTCTTTGAGCCCCTCATTTCTCTATTGATAAGAAGTAGGATTCCACCAGTGCCCAGTTCATACACTGAATAAAAGACAGACTATTCAATAAATGAGGCTCTTAAAACCAGTTATCCACATGTAGAAGACAGAAACAATCTGACCCTGCACAAATATTAATTCAAGAGATATCGAAGATCATAAATAAGACCTAGAAGATGGTTATATATACAAGTATCACTTCATGATTAAGCAGAGGCAACAATTTCCTGAATAGAAATCCAATATATCAAGAAATAAAACAAAGACTGACAAATGGGATTCTATCAAATCTAAAACCTCTGTCCAACAAAGGAAATAATCACAGAAAGAGGAGTCAGCCTACAGAATGGGGAAAACATTTGGCATATGACAAGAGGGTTGATAATCAGATTTTTTAAAAACTCAAAAACTTAAACAAAAGAGCAAGCAATGCAACAACAATTTGGCCATTATCTAAAAATAAAAAATAACAAAGGATGACAAGGATGTGTATACAAAATGAACCCTTATAGTACAGCCAAAATCCTCTCAAAACTTAAATTAGAACTACTATATGATCTTATAAAGCTACTTGTAGGTATATACCCAAAGTAATCAAAGTCAGTGAAATAAAAATTTGTATACCTATCTCTATAGAAGCATATTCACAGAAGCTGATATATGAAATCAGACAACAGGTCTATTAATTGATTACTGGATAAAGAAAATGTGGTATTTATACACATTGGAGAATTACCTACTCAACAAGAATAACACATTTACAGGAAGGCTGATGAACTTGTAGAGCACTGTGCACAATAAAACAAGCAAGGCACAGAAAAATACCACATTTTCTCTCAAGTGAGGAAACAAATAAACTAACAAATATGCCTGTAAAAGTCGAGGGTAAATAGCAGTGAATGAAACTGTTCCTTGGGGAAATGGAGAGAGAGACAGAGAGAGAGAGAAAGAGAGAGAGAGACAGAAAGAGAGAGAGAGAGACAGAGAGAGGAGGTAAAGAGAGGGTGCATATAACCAAGGCTTACTACATTCATGTATGGAAAAATCACATTAAATTAATACATAAAATTAATATGTTAATAATTATAAAAAATTAAAGGGAACAGAGGTCATTGAATAATAGCAGTACATTATTATCTCTCATACATTACTTATGGTTGAACAATAGGGTGTTTATAGAATATGGGGGGATTGTATTTGAATTTTCGTTTGATGCTCAACTGCTTCATGCCTACTGGAAGATTCATTTCATCTTCATTTGTGTTCATTTTTTAAATAAGTTTTTATTGTGAAAATACTGTACAGAGGGGTTACAGTTACATGAGCAAAGGAATGAGTACATTTCTTGTCAAGCATTATTGCCTCCTCCTTTGTTTTTTCCCTACCATCCTTTCCCTCCTACCTCCCATCTCCACAACTACATTGCCCCCTTCCCCTCCCTCGCCTATATTGTAAAGTTTGTTTTTCGATATAGTGTCTTGTAGATCTCATTGTTGCAATGGGTCAACTTGTATCCCTATTTAGATGAATGGATCAAGAAAATGTGGTATATATACACAATGGACTTCTATGCTTCCATCAGAAAGAATGACATTGCCCCATTTGTTAGGAAATGGAAAGACTTGGAAAAATTATGTTAAGTGAAGTAAGCCAGGCCCAAAGAAACATAGGTCCCATGGTTTCCCTTATTTGCAATAACTAGTATATGTCTGAGTCAAGCAGAAAAGGTTAGATAAGAGGATGATAAGCAAAATGAACCCCAAGATAAGGATACATGTGGTTTTTTCTTTCTTGCTATTATTTCTAACATATTTATAAGCTATAAGGTACCATGTGATTTTTTTTTGTTGCTTTGTATGTACCCCGCCCCAAGACAGTATAACCCCTGTTTTCACTGTATTTGTGTTCATTTTAAATTGAACAATTTAGCTAAAATCTGGAAGCTAAGGTTTGTGTGTTACCAGGTAAGGAGTTAAGTAGTTATATCCAGAGTGTACAAAGAGATCAACAAATTAAACAGCAAAGCAACAAACATCTCAATATGAAATAGGGTAAATGAATAGAAGAGACAACTCTCAGAACAGGAAATGCAAATGGCTAATATAAGTGTGTGTATTCATGTGTATGTATGTGTATATGAAGAAAAATTCAATATCCCTAGCTAAAAATAGAAATGCAAATCAAAATTATATTCTAATTCCATTTCACCCAATTCATCAAGAAAATAAACAACAAATGCTGGTGCACATTGGGGAGGAACCCACATGTACCATTGATGTGAATGTCACCTAGTGTAGCCACTATAGAAATTAGTATGTAAACCCTGAGAATGGCTCCAGGCTGGGCTCTTTTAGTTTCTCAGCAGCTAGCTCCTCAGGGATAGCTGCTGTTTGCTGAAAGGCCTCAACTCTACCCAGAACCTAGCCTTATCACAACATCTCCAAGCTAGAGGAAACAGTCATCTCCCTTTTTTGTGATGCTCAAAGCAGATCTCCTTCCCATTGAACTAGCTTGGGAGGTGGATCACAAAATCCTGGGCAAAGCAGAGCATTTTTTTGCCTGCTCACACAAACTGACTAAAGAAACCATCCAACCCACAGGAAAATCAAACACCACAAACAGACAGAGACTACAACAAGAGACTGGTTATGGACATAAGGCAGATATATAGGATCTTCCCATTACCCTCCCCCCCCCCCAAAATCAAAGAACTCTTTTTGTACCTTTTATTTAAAAAAATTTTCTAAAACTTTTTTTAATTTTTAACTTGAAACAAATTTTTTTGTTTTCTATTAACTTTTTTTCTTCCTCTTATAATTTTTATTTTAGGGGTATATGTGTGTGTACTTTCTTTTTCTTTTTTTTCTTTAAAATTTTTTTTTTGTTTAGCTCTACTGACCATTTGATCCTTTTTTTTCTTTCCTTCTCATTCTTTTCACTTTTTCTTCTCTTTCATTCTTCTTTGCATGACTTAATTGCTGTTCTGCTCATCCTCAGATATACCCATAGTCGATTATTAGACCTTAGCCCTCATTGTGTACACACTTAATCCAGAAATGTATTACTCAATTTAAAACCTCTTAGACTTAAATTCCTTACTATCAGTACTACCTCTTTATACTTATGTAATATTTTAAGCATTTCATTTATAAGTTTTTCACATCTCCTTTCTATCCCGCCCATTCTCTTATTCTATCCACGTTCTTCTCTGAAAATTAAGTTTTGAAATTTGCATAATTTTTAAGTGTTACACTTTTTAATATTTAATTTTTGTTTTTCTTTTTTTTTATTTTATTTTATTTGAGAACATACTGTACAGAGGGGCTACAATTACATGGGCAGGATAATGCATACATTTCTTACCAAGCATTGCAGCCTCCTCCTTTGTTTACCCTTCACCTCCCTTCCCAGCCTCCCCCCTCCCCCCCCCCAATTATACCCCCCTCCCCCCCCCCCACCGACATTGTAAAGCTGGTTTTGACATGACATTTTGTACTTCTCATTGTTGCAACAGGTCCACCTGAATCCTTACACGACTTGTTTGCCCCCATCTCCTCCACATGTTATACTGACATCAAATATAGTGAAAGCGGGGGTTACACTGTGGGGGAGGGACATACAAAGCAACAAAGAAATAATCTTATAAATGCGTTAGAAACATATGCATGAAAGAAACGAAAACATTAAAATACATATTAAGGGTTCATTTTCCTAACATCACATTATCTGACCTTTTCTGCTTGACTCATACCTATACTAGATATTGCAAATAAGGGAAACCATGGGACCTATGCTTCTTTGGGCCTGGCTTACTTCACTTAATATAATTTTTTCCAAGCCTTTCCATTTCCTAACAAATGGAATGTCTTTTTTTCTTTCTCTTTCTTCTTTTTTTCTCTCTCTCTACTATCACTGCATCCAACCTATTTCCCGCTTTGGGATTAGGATTTAGTTAATTCTCCCACTGCCTTTCCACATCCCTCTATGCCTATTTTTACCCACATCTCTCCCTAAACCTAATAATTTCTGTTTGCCAAATTCTTCTTTGCGGTTTGTAGCAAATTAATACATAGTTGTTTGATGTTGAATAGATATATCTGTTGAACTAGATTGTATATGCAGACTTTTGACTGTGCAACTACAGACTTTGGTTGATGCTTGCCTTAAAATAGTGTGCTAGCACAAAACTGGTGCTACTTTCATCCCAAATGGGCAGAGCAACCCGGAAAAACACAAGAAAAATGGCAAGTCTGGGTATCTCAAATCCCACTCATGATAATCAGGGGACAGAAAAGATAAAGAATAATCCAGAGGAGAGTTCCCAAAAAGCTCTACAAACACTACTGGCAAACATGGTAAATAAAAATATTGAAAACCTGCAAAGGACTCTGTATGAGCATGATAGGGAGAGAGAGGAGGCAAAACAAAGCTTAATACAGGAATATCATGAGCTTGAGGAAGCTACTCAAAGATTGATACAGGAATTGCATAAGCAGCTTGAGAACACTCAAAGAGAAATAAAGGAATGGCGTGAGCAAGCTGAGATCACTCAAAGAGAAAGTCAAGAATGGCTTGAACAGGCTGAGAACACTCAAAGAGAACTACAGGAACTGCGAGAAAGTGAATAAGCTAACCAGAGAGTAATACAGGAATTCAGAGAGTGAGATGAGAATACAGACAGATCACTAAAGGCATTCATGGAATCCATAAATGGAGAGCTGAAAGAAGTCAGGGAGACCACAAAAGGAATGCTGAATGGAACCCAACAGAAGGAATGGGAGTCCAAGGAAACCATAACCAATCAACTAAGTGATTGGAGAATAAACACTGAACACCACATTAAGGAAGTAAAGAAGTTCATACAAGATCTAAAAGAAAGCTTCAACAAAGAATTTGAAGCCATCAAAGCCGACCAATTCGAAGGAAAAGAACTAAAAAACAAAGTAGAAAGTCTTGATAGTAGGTTAGACCATGCAGAAGATCGAATTTCGGGGATTGAAGACAGCCTAGATATTATAGAGAAAGAACATACAACCATCCAAGACAAACCCAAGAAATATGATAGATCTATTCAACACTTGGAAGATACCATCAGAAGTCCTAATGTGAGGATAAAGGGCGTAGAGGAGCACCTAGAGACAGAAGTTAATGGTCTAGGAAATTTGTTTAACAGGATCCTAGCAGAGAACTCCCCAAACATGCAAAAAGATAGGCCTATTCAGATACAAGAAGCTTTTAGAACTCCGAATAGACCAGACCAGAATAGGACATCCCACCATCACATTATAATCCATACAGGATCAATTCAGACCAAGGAAAAGATCATTAAAGCTGTCAAGGAGAAAAGATCAATCAATTATAAAGGGAAGCCAATTAGAATCACCTCAGATTTCTCAGCGGAGACAATCAAAGCAAGAAGAGCTTGGAATAATGTATGCCATGCTCTAAAGACAAACAACTATCAACCAAGAATTCTGTACCCAGCTAAACTCTCCTTCATAACCGAAAGTCAAACAAAAACCTTCCATAGCAAAGAAATATTGAAACAATATATCTCCACCAAACCAGCAATACAAAAGATTCTTAAAGATGTCCTACACATAGAAAACCAACAAGACCACAATAAAGGACAAGAAACCGTACCCAAACTGAGAATCCAAGAATCATAGGAAGAACCAAGTAGCTGCAGCCCCCAAGAAGGTGGAATAAGTGGCAGGAACTCCTAAATACTTCCCAGTCCTATCTCTCAACATAAACAGATTTAACTCTCCAATTAAGCGACATAGACTGTCTAGTTGGATTAAAAAGCAAGATCCTTCTATCTGCTGCCTTCAGGAGTCACATCTTGCCCATAAAAACAAACAAATTTTCAACGTGAAAGGCTGGAACAAAATCTACCAAGCAAATGGCCCACATAAACAGGCGGGAGTTGCAATCCTAATATCAGATAAAATAGACTTCAAATTAAAATTAGTGAGAAGAGATAAAGAAGGTTGCTATATACTAATTAAGTGATCTGCCCTTCAGGAGAATATTGCAATTCTAAATATCTATTTGGCAAGCAATGGAGCACCCAAATATTCAAGAAACATTACTTTCCCTCAAAACCCACATAGATGCAAAGACATTAATTGTTGGGGACTTTAACACACCACTTTCCCACTAGATAGATCAACTCAGCAAAAACTCAACAGAGAAACCGCAGATCTAAACAACTGCATAGACCAACAAGATTTAACAGACATCTACCAAATATTTCACCCAGCACCATCAAAATACATGTTTTTCTCAGCAGCATATGGAACATTTTCCAAAGTAGATTACATTTTAGGCCACAAAGTAAACTTGTCCAAATTCAGAAACATTGAAGTTATACCTTGCATTCTCTCAGACCACAAGGGAATAAAATTAGAACTCAACACCAAAAGCCACCAAAGAAAATCCTGTAACACATGGAGGCTGAACAACACACTGTTGATCACCAGTGGATCATGGAAGATAAAAAAAAGGAAATTCAAATGTTCATGATATTCAACAAAAATGAACACACAAATTACCAGCTCCTCTGGGACACAACAAAGGCAGTATCAGAGGCAAGTTTATACCTCTGAGTTCCTACATCAACAAATCGGAGAGATCTGAAACCAACAATTTAATGACACATCTGAGCCTCCTTGAAAAAGAGCAGGAAGATAAACCCCAATCCAGCAAATGGAAAGAAATAATTAAAATTAAATCAGAATTAAATAAATTAAAATCCCAAAAAACCATAGAAAGAATCAACAAAACAAAGAGTTGGTTCTTCGAAAAAATTAACAAAATTGACAGACCCTTAGCAAATCTTATCAGAAAAAGAAGAGAACACACCCAAATAAATAAACTCAGAGATGGGAATGGAAACATCACCACAGAAATGACCAAGATTCAGAACATTAGAAGGGAATACTTCTCAAAACTTTATGCTAATAAGTTTGAGAACTTGACAGAAATGGACCTTTTCCTAGCAAATACTGACATGCCAAAACTAAACCAAGATGAGTTAAGCTATCTTAAGAGGCCCATATCTAGCATTGAAATAGAAACAGCCATAAGAGACCTCCCATCTAAGAAAAGCCCAGGACCAGATGGCTTTACAGCGGAATTCTACAAGGCCTTCAATGCAGAGATCACACGAATACTCCTCCAACTCTTCAATGAAATTGAAAGAGAAAATTCACTACCGAACTCATTCTATGAAGCCATCATAACCCTCATCCCAAAACCAGGCAGGGACTCATCAAAGAAAGAGAACTATGGACCCATTTCTTTCATGAACATTGATGCAAAATTTCTCAACAAAATTTTGGCCAATCGACTTCAATTCATCCAAAAAATCATACACCATGATCAAACAGGATTCATTTCATGGATGCAAAGTTGGTCCAATATACAAAAATCAGTTAACATAATTCATCACATCAAAAGGAGCAAGGATAAGAACCACATGGTTATCTCAATAGATGCAGAAAAAGCATTTGACAAGATCCAACTCCCCTTTATGATAAAGGTTTTGGAAAAATTAGGAATCCATGGAACATTCCTCAATACAATAAAGTCTGTATATGACAAATCTACAGCCAGCATTAGACTTAAAGGTGAAAAACTAAAGCCATTTCCTCTTAACTCAGGAACGAGACAAGGATGTCCACTCTCTCCACTTCTCTTCAATCTAGTATTAGATTGCTTAGCTACAGCAATAAGACAAGATGCAAACATAAAGGGGATCCAAATAGGGAAATAAGAAGTAAAACTCTCCCTCTTTGCAGATGACATGATCTTATATTTAAAGAATCCCATAGACTCCACTCCCAAATTACTCAAGCTGATTCAAAACTTTGGCAAAGTAGCAGGGTATAAAATTAACCCCCAAAAATCAATGGCTTTTCTGTATGCCAACAATGAGAAAAGTGTGGCTGAAATTAGGAAACCAACTCCATTCGTAATAGGCCCACAAAAAATAAAATACCTAGGAATTAACTTAACCAAAGAAGTGAAGGACCTCTATGATGAAAACTTTAAAAACTTGAAAAAGGAAATCAAAACAGAACTTAGAAAGTGGTAAAAACTCCCATGCTCCTGGATTGGAAGCATCAACATCGTGAAAATGGCAATACTTCCCAAGGCTATCTACAAATTCAATGCAATACCTATCAAAATTCCAACCTCATTCTTTAAGAAAATAGAAGAGACAATCCAAAAATTCATATGGAACAATAAAAGACCCCGAATAGCAAAAACAATCCTCAACAGAAAGAACACTGCTGGAGGAATATCAATACCAAATTTCAAACTCTACTATAAAGCCATAGTAATCAAAACAGCTTGGTACTGGTACAAGAACAGACCTCAGGAACAATGGAATGGAACTGAAAACCCAGAAATGAACCTACAGACATATAGCCATCTAATTTTCAATAAGGGAGCAAAAAAAAAAATAGAAAGGATGAAAGACAGCCTCTTCAGTAAATGGTGCTGGCAAAATTGGTTAACTACTTGTAGAAAACTAAAGCTAGATCCTTATATATCACCCTGCACCAGAATCAACTCCAAATGGATCAAAGACCTCGGAGTCAAAGCAGACACTCTGAAAACATTACAGGATGGAATAGGAGAAACCCTAGATCTCCTTGGCACAGGCCAAAATTTTCTTAATAGAGACCCACAACAAATCAAAGAAAGGTTGGACAAGTAGGATTGCATGAAATTGCAGAGCTTCTGCATGGCAAAGGACGTAGCTGGCAAGATCAATAGAAAGCCCACGGACTGGGAGAAGATCTTCACTAGCCTTAGAACAGACAAGGGTCTCATATCTAAAATATACCTGGAACTTAAAAAATTAAATCCCCCAACAACAAATCTTCAAAGAAACAACTGCCCAATAAATAAATGAGATAAAGACTTAAAGAGAAACTTCTCTGAAGAGGAAAGAAGGATGGCCAATAGACACATGAAGAAATGCTCAACCTCTCAGTCATAAAAGAAATGCAAATCAAAACAACATTGAAATACCACCTCACCCCAGTTAGAATGACTATAATCAAAAACTCTAATAAGAACAGATGCTGGAGGGGATGTGGACAGAAGGGAACCTTACTGCATTGTTGGTGGTAGTGTAAACTTATTCAACCACTTTGGAAAGTAATCCAGCAATCCCACTTTTGGGCATTTACCCAAATGTTCACAAACAAGCCCACACTAAAGCTACCAGCACAACTATGTTTATTTCAGCCTTATTTACCATAGCTAAGTTATGGAACCAACCCAGATGCCCTCAATAGATAAATGGATCAAGAACATGTGGTATATATACCCAATGGAATTTTATGCCTCCATCAGGAAGAATGACATTGCCCCTTTTGTTAGGAAATGGAAAGACTTGGAAAAAATTATATTAAGTGAAGTAAGCCAGGCCCAAAGAAACATAGGTCTCATGGTTTCCCTTATATGTCTGAGTCAAGCAGAATAGGTCAGATAAGTTGATGTTAAGGAAATGAACCCTAAGATATGTATTCAAATTTTTTTCTTTCATGAGATTATTTCTAACACATTTATAAGATTATTTTTTTGTTGCTTTGTATGTTCCTCTCCCACAGTATAAACCCTGCTTTCACTGTATTTGATGTTGTTAGAATTTGTGGAGGGGAAGGGAAATAAACAAAGTGTTTAAATAAGGATACAGGTGGACCCATTGCAACAATGAGACGTTTAAGTCGTTATGTCGAAAATGAACTTCACAACTTTGGTGGGGGCGGGGGAGGAGGGTTGGGTGGATGGGTAGGGGGGAGGATGGGATGGGAAGGGGAAACAAAGGAGGAGGCTACAATGCTTGATAAGAAATGTACTCATTATCTTGCCCATGTAATTATAACCCCTCTGTACAGTATTTTCCCAATTAAAAAAAAGAAATTAGTATGGAAGTTCCTCATAACACTAAAGCAGACCTACCTTAAAGACTCACTATATATGGAAAATGTATATCATGGAATAATTATTTTCTTATTCTAAGTAAATAGGTGGTTCTTCTGTGATTTGTGATAGTGTCATTATTTGTATATGATTCAATCTATTTCTTGGTTCACTACTCAATAACATTAGAAAAGAAAGGAAAAGTGTGTGTGTGTGTGTGTGTGTGTGTAACTAGTTAAAATTAACATTAACAATGAGTTAGGTGGGCAACTGCGGTATCCATATGGAAGGAGAGTCAGTGTAGAAAATTGTTGTCTCTAGTAAACAGTGGAGGAGTGTGGCTCAGAGATTCACCAGCAGCCCTGGCAGACAACTTTTCCGTGTCACAGAACCTGGAGGAAGATGCTGTTTCCCTGAGACACAGGGAGAAGGACTTCATTGCTTTTTTCTCTTCAACACCAAGTATGTGTTTTCCACTTCTACACTAAGGTTACCTTTCAATAATTCCAAGAAATAAGATGAGACCTGTTCAGCAATGGTCTGAGAGTAATTTTGATTGCTGTCAATGCATTTCAAATAAATAATGTTATGATTTGGGGACAGAGACACACCCACCTTAAAAATTGTGCTTTGAATAGAAGTGCTGCACTTTATATTCATAGTCATAGGAAATTATTAAAGCAACTAAAAGAAGGAATATCCCATTTTAAACACCACTTAAACAACTGATTCTGCTTCATATTGAATATATTTAAGGTATTTGAGTAGAGATGTAATGGAATGCAAGCCCAATTGCATTCTCTCCATACTTCCTTTCCGATTCTACCTACAGTTGTGCAATTTCATAACCCCATAAGGATGAGAACACCCTTTTAAAAGAATAAGGACAAGACATGATGAGACTTCTTAACTCCAAGGACTTAGTATTTTACATCTAGGTAATCAGATTAAGTCGTGTTACTTTTATTTTTCTCATTTTCAAATTATCCATTCTTATTGATAAATCGTTTTAAAGAAGTAAAATGAAAATAAAATTTTCTACTAATTTTATGTATCCAATCAAATGTGGTTGGAGACAATTATTAGAAAAACAATAGCAGAATTTATGCCCTGAATATATACCTCTCGTTAACAAACATTCTCTTTGTCTACATAAAATCTCTCTTCTCAGTACATTTTAAGCCTAAGATACAGTGTTATTAGCTGTTATTACTACATTCTATATGAGATCCTTGAAAGTTCTCAGTCTTATGTAACTATAAATTTGGTTCTTCTTGCCAATTTTGCTTATTATATTGTGAAACACAGAACAGTTTAATCTGAGAATGATCTTGGAGCCAGGTGGTCATGTTTCGTCATGTACTTATTATGTCAACTTGAAGAGTTTCTTTCCTTCCTTCAGTGCTAGAGAAGTGAGTGGAAGAAACATTGTAGATGGCTCCAAGAATCACAGTGCCATCATCATGCTAGCACCTGCAACTCTAATTAGCTTACTCTTTAGTGCAATATCTTCCAATTTGTTGTTGCATATGTAGAAAATGAGACAATGTAAAGTTCTATACTTCCTCTAAATATATAAAGAATTTTCTGTACCGTTTATTTTTCAAAAATAAATAAGATATAATAATACAATTAGTGAAAGATAACTGACCAAGGCATAAAACTTTTTTCTTCACAGATAACTTGTCCTATAGAGATCCCACATACGGCTCCCCCTTCATCACTGAGCTCATCCGATGCTTCCAGAAATATTCCTGCTCCCGTCACATAGTGCAAATATTTCAAAAGGTAATTTCTTTAATTTTCTAGTTATACATTTTGTTCTTAAGAAAGTATTTATCATTATTCACCTTTCATATGAAATTAACAAACTTTGTCAAAAAGAAAAAGTGAAATAGTACCTGATTATTTTCATTCAGGAGTTTAAAATCTAGTAAAAACAAAACAAAACAAAAACAGGTCAAAATGCCACCATGGAAGCTCAAAGCAGAACAAGAAAGGCTTAAATGTGATAATTCCTCCAAATATAATTCTTATTCCCTCTTGTTACTGGGGGTTGAAAACAGGGCTTAATGTTTGCTAAACACATACTCTTACTAGCCCTTTTTGTCTTGATTATTTTCGAGGAACTATCTCACCTTATGCCTGTGCTGGCCTAGTCTATAATCCTATTTGAGCTTCCCATATACCAAGGTTAACAGACATGTTCCACCACACTTAACTTTGGTTGATATGGAGTCTTGAGAACTTTTTTCCCTAGGCTGTATTCAATCTCTACCTTTCAAGTGTACGGGTTTGAATCATGCCCAGCTCCAATGGATGATCGATTATCATGTCTGTAATTACAAAACAGAACAAGGAGAAAATGGAAACTGATGGTCTAGATGAGGAATAAATGATTGTTCTTGAAGTATACAGAGTTACACAGGGCATGAAAGCTAAGACATTGAGTAGAAGTCTGAGGGAATAGGAATCCATCAACTACAGGAGTATTCTTTACTCCCAGAATTATCTAGCATATAGTGCAAAAGGTTTCTATAAGTTTATACAGCTTATCTTATCTAAAGCAGTGTTTGGTTCTAGGTCCAACAATCATTTGAAAACCCAACTACTAAAGCCCAGTTGCCCTCTATTGAACAAATTACACTAACAAGAGATTTCTACCTATTTCCTGGGAACTGAAAACAGTAAGTACCAAGAGTAGTTACTGGAAGCTAAGTTAAATAGGAGTATAATAATATTGGTAATAATACAAAATGATCAAAGGAATTGATTATTTATATAATCAAATTAATGATCTTTGGTGATACAGTTTGGTGATTGGTAATGTTCATATATCTACCATTTCTTATTCTGTATTTCTGATTCTCCAGCTCTGTGCATCTGGATTCTTTGGCTTATTGTTCTCACACTGTTCTTAAGAGTGTAGCTGACAGACCATTCAGAATTTAATTTCAGACCTCCCATTACTCCTTCGAAACTCATGGAAGCTCCTTGTTAAACCTTAAATATTTTTGATTAAAGTATTGTAGAATGGGTAGTTTAAGTTCAGACACAATGATTATTCACTCATAAGAGCTTTATCTCTGACTATTTTGTGGTATTAAGTTCATTTTCAAAAACATGGTTTAAGTTATATTTTATTCCAAAGTTTATTTCAACTCTGTAACTATATACCAAAGTTATCTCTCATCCTTGCTTTTTGAGTCTCCAATTGTAAAGTGCCAGCCAAACCAGTGTCAGTGCCTAATTTATCCAAAAAAATCAACTGGAACACTCTTTTTTTTTTTTTTTACTTCACCTGGCATCTATCAACAATTACTATATACTAGGTTCTAGTCTAGATGCTGAGAACATATCAGTGAACCAAGTTTATATTCTAATGTGTAGAGACAGATCTGAATATAGATATGGAAACTATCATTGGTCATAGAGTGATGAGTTAATACAAAAATAAAGGAGGAAAGAGAGAACATGAATGATATGTATTGGACTGCTGTAGAAACATTATTTAGGAAAGACTTCTTTGAAATGATGAAATCAGAATTATGAACTGACAGGTGGGAGTAAACTTGGTGCTTCTTGTGCAGGAAAGTGTCACACCTGAGGCTACAGTAGAGGCAAATATTTTGTTGCATAAATGTGTTAAATATGCTTAAGAACTGGTCAGGGACCATGTGACTAGAGGAGAATGTGGGGAAAAATGGCAGAAAGAGAATCAGAGAATTGGTGATCCAATTGTAAATGCTTTATAACTGATATCCACAGAGAAAAGAAAACCTTTTAAGTGTTCTTGGAAAGAGAAATGATATGTCAGGATTTACAAAGATCACTTGTAGTAGTACCATTTCCTCCAAGATCTAAGAACAAGAGAGAAAACTGATACAGATGAGCGATAGACGGGCCTTCCTGGGAAATGAGCTTCACTTGCTACTTTTTCTTTCTTCTGCAGAACCATAGCATCACAGCCTTCCATGAAGAACAGCCTTTACTGATACAGCACATGTATGAACATTCAGAGACCTCAGAATTATCACTGGAATTCAAGGTTCTCGCTAATAAAGCTTCTACCAATTGGCTTGCACCCTAGTCTAGTATTTATCCTTTTCTGTTTGTAAATAAAATAAAAACAAATAAACCGAGTATTTAGGGATTATGTAATAGTGAATATAACTGAAGATTGCATGGTGAATGAATGAAGTTAAATGAAATAAGATAAACTCAATAGATTTCCTATTTTCTAGCTCATATAACAGAGAGGTAATAGAGTGACAGTTGCCAAGGACTGAACAAGGAAGAACTCTCTTTTTACCCATTGCTATCACAGAATACCTGGGATGGGGAACTTAATTATTTATTAAAATGATGATGATGATGATGATGATGAGGAGGAGGAGGAGGAGGAGGAGGAGAAGGATGCTTTTGCCATTATTTGAACACAGGGGACTCATGCTTTACTCAGTTTATTTGCTCAAAGCTGATGCTCTACTACTTGAGCCATGTGTCTAGTTCATCTTTTTTGCTAGTCAGTTGGAGATTAGGAACATATACCTGGCTGGCTTTGAACTGCTATCCTCCATATCTCAGCTTCCTGGTAGCTAGAATTATAGGAATGAGCCACTGGTGCTTGGCTAAAATGAGGCATGTTATTTAATATAGGGGAAATTTGGTGGAAGGATTAAAAACAATCTGGATAAGCCCTCTTGGCTTCATTGCAACAGAAAACAAACTGAAAATGAACCATCTACATACAGAAGTGTGATGGTCATGCTTTATAATAGCAGGTTCTTGCAAGAACCCATTCTATAAGACCATGAATAATCATTTTTCTCAGAGCAGTGTGCCCATAATCTAATTTATTTATTCCTGGCTCAGCACATATAGCTTTTAATATCGGAACACTGAAACATTATGATCCAACCTTCCAGTACAAACCTATGCAGGGCACATTAAAAAAATATTCAAACTATAGCAAGGAGATATAGTTCAATTGGGTATGGGGTTTCAATTGTACAAAATGAAATGAACATAGATGCAAATATCCTCAAATAAATAAAAAAATTAAAAACTTGCCAATTGAATTCAACAGCAAGCTAAAATGATAATACACTATAATCAAGTTGGTTTCATTCCAGAGATGCAAGTACAGTTCAATATACATAAGTCAATTACATGTTAATACAGCACACAACAGAGGAAAAACTGAAATCATTTTCTCTAAAGTAAAGGTTGAGACAAGGGTGTACATTCTTCACCCTCTTAATATAGGGATAGAACTTCTAACCAGATACACAAGAGAAGGAAATAAAAGGTATTTAAATAGGAAAGGAAGAAACCTTATTTCTACAGATACATGATTCTATACAGAAAAGATTATAAAGATTTCACCCAAAATCTACTGGAACTGATAAACAATTTTAAATGTAGCAAGATATATAAATCAACCTACAAAAATCAAGGCTTTCTACATACCTACAATGAATAATAGCATGAGAGCAAAATAAGAAATGCACTTTCAATTACTATAGCCTTAAAACAATATCTTGGTTTAAATTAAGCAAGTAAGTGAAGACCTTCATTATGAAAATTTAAAAACCTTTAAGAAAGTAAAGAAGATTCCAGAAAATAGAAGGATCTCCTATGTTCATGGATTAGCAGAGGTAATACTATAAAAATAACTTTTATCAAGAGCAATCTACAGTATATGGAGAGACTAAAAACAATGTTCATCAAAAATTTCATGTGATTCTTCTTAGAAATAGGAAATAAGATAAAGCCAATATCCATTAAGAATCATGAAAGACCCTGAATAACTGAAATAATTCAAAAATAGCAATGTCAGAGGCATCAAAATATCAGACTTCAAATTATACCACAGATATAGATAACATGGTACTGGGAAACAAACAGGCATAAATACAGTGAATAGAATAAAAGATTCAGAAACAAAATCATACAACTACAACCATCTGGTGTTTGACAAAACTGTGTTATCAAAAACATACATTGGAGAAATAGTATCTTCAACAAATGTGGCTAGAAAAACTTTTATCTATATGATGAAAATGGAAGTTAGATGCCTATATTGTACAAAAATGAACTCCATATGAGCAAATAATCTTAATGTAAGACCTTATACCTGAAATGGCTACAGGAAAACTCTGGAAGACATAGGCACGGGTAATTTTTTTTACATATGAATCCAAGTATTCAGCTAATAATAATAAAAATAAAAACCAGTATTGCATCAAATTAAATAGTTATTATAAATCAAAAGAAAAAATTATAATGTGGCTACAAGAACTAGATTTCCTAAGCTTACATTCACAATCCCAGCCCCTCATTCCATGTCTGCTAGTGGATACACTGCGAAAGCTATAAACTTAAATGCAATACCAACCTATTCCTTTGTAGTGATTCTGCTAGGCATCTTAATTTTTCATTACAATGAGTAGCACCTGATCTCAGTTCATTGTCAAGCCAGAAATATAGGCTACCCATCTTCTCTTTCCTTCTTTTAATACACACCAAATCAATTTCTATAATCTAGATCTTATCAAACTACACATTATTTACATTGAAAAATACTAGCATTATTGAGACTCTGAGGAGTACAATCTGTAATATGATTTTCAAAATCAAAATAGTTATGTATCAATTACCTGACACAGTTACCACTGCATTATAAACATTTAATGGTCTCTTAGCGAAATGCTGTCTAATTAACTATCATAACCATGCTGCACACTTTGGGAATTATTCACTGTACACTGGCTCTTTGTACCCTGTGACCCATATTACCCTATTCTTCCAACCCAGCCACCCCCAGACCATCATTCTACTCTCTGCTTTCATGATCTTAATTCTCTTATGTCCCATGTGTGAATCTGATTATGCAGCTTGTATCTTCTTACACATGGTTAATTTACTAACTTATTTAGAAAGACATTGTTGCTCAGGCTAGTCATTAATACCTGAGTTGAAGTTTCCTTCCTCCTCAGTCACTGGAGTAGCAGAAGCTGCAGCAAGCCATCACAGTGCTCAGCTTCAATTCTCTTCTTTCTAAAAGACAGTAAACTACAGTACCACCAGAGAAAAAGGCTGGATAATATTCCATGGAGCACACTTACCACATTTTTCTTATCATTCCATCTCTTAGTGAATACATAAATTAAGTTCCTATGTCAAGTATTGTGAATAATGCTATAATGAATGTGAACACAGAAATTTCCTCCAGACTCAGATTCAGATTTGATTTACTGTAGATTTATACTCAAACTTAAGAATTCTTGACTCATTCAGTTGTTTAATTTAGTGTGTGTGTGTGTGTGTGTGTGTGTGTGTGTGTGTGTGTGTGTATTCACATAGTGGTACTGAGGCTTGATCTCAGTGCCTCACACTCTTGGCTCGTTTGCTCAAAGCTGGTGCTCCACCACTTGAGCCACACCTCTACCCCAGCATTTTGATAGTTAATAGGAAATGGAGTCTCAGAACCTTTTCTACCTGGGCTGGCTTCAAACTGAGCTCCTCCTAGTTTCCAACTCCTGAGTAGTTAAAATTACAGAAGCATGAGCCACAAGCATCTGGCTTAATTTTGTGATGAACCTCCAAACTATCTCTCATAGTAACAGTACTAATTTATATGCCCCAACTGATTGTAATACTGGACTTTTCTATATATCCTTCCCAGTGCCTGGAAGATTACTTTCTCTTACAAAGGAAAATTCACCTGCTGGAGTCCAGGGCTCTGTGAACTTTTCTTAGCTTAACTACTCCAATATCTCTCTACTTTAAATGCTCCAATCATTTTTTCACCATCCCTAGGATAAAACCCTGTCCTCTACATGTTATTGTAAGGTATGTTGTAGTCAAGCTTTGACTTATCTGATTTCTTGTCCTTCTACCACTTTTTATGATGCACACGGTCAATTTCCTTTACCACTTCATCTTTCTTTGTTTTCTCCTCCATGAACTTATCCACTACCTGAAATGACCACTTCTGCCAATTCCATCTACCCTAAGAAGTTGATCAATAACACCCTATGAAACAGTGACATGCTCTCTTTGGTAAAATCTACTCTGTGGTAAATAATTTGTATTTCTGTTGTTACAGCCAGCCTCAAAGCAGCAAAAAATATTGTCATTCTACAAAAACATATACACTAATCCACACTATTTATTAAGGAATAAATATATTAATTATTTTTTCAGGAGCTACTTAATAAAGGTTTGCTCTATATACTGAAAATCATTCCATCTTAAACATAACTACTGGATCATTTTCGAGCTTCTTGGCTTGATCTTTTCTTTGGGCATTTAATATTCTTCCTGCTTTTTTTCTTATCAGAACAATTTGTCTCTATCAGCTAATTTGGAACCAGATGCCAGGACTTTCTGAGCATGTGTATTGAAGTGTTTACAAGAAGATGCTTATCAAGTGTTTGCAAGGTTGATATATCTACTCCTGCTGCTACTTTCAAATGTCCAATCCATCAGGAGCAGAGAATATTGTTAAGCTCTTAATAGAGCACTATCCCCAGAGAACACCAGTGCACTTACTGGAATGTTGATTACATCAAATGCCTTTTGTTTTGAAAGGGACAAAGAATCACCAAGTCTGCAAACAACCAATATAACTGCTTAAGTTAGCTCTGAGTACCTACAGTATTTTAGGATTTAGTGGACTGCATTTCACCTTTGTCTTACCTCAATCCTGTTTTCCTGCTCCTTCCTTTTCTTGTTGACCAAGAATGTTCTTCCATAATTTTCAGGAAATTCTATTTCTGTACTAAAATGGGTTTTCTAAGTAAAAAAAGAAAGGCTATGGTAGGTTATAAAGATAAATATACTAAGGTGTGATATTATTTTTTTAAATTGAGATTAGGTGATTACATAAAGTTCACATATTTCACAGTATTGTAGAATAGTAATAAACTTACACATTTTTACCTTCACAAGGCAAACTGTCATTATCATGTGAATTCTATGAGCTTTGACAATACAGTTATTTCTTCCACATCAGGTGATATTTATTTATATTGTGAAAATACTGTACAGAGGGGTTACAGTTACATGGGCAACGTAATGAGTACATTTCTTATCAAGCATTGTTGACTCTTCTTTGTCCCCACGCCCCCCCCCCGCCAAAATTGTAAAGTTCATTTTTTGACATAACATCTTGTACATCTCATTGTTGCAATGGATCCACCTGTATACTATTTAAACAATTTGTTATTTCCCTTCCCCTCCACAAATTATACCAACATCAAATACAGTGAAACCAGGGTTTATACCGTGGGGGAGGGGCATACAAAGCAACAAAGAAATCATCTTATAAATATGTTAGAAACAATCGCAAGAAAGAAAAAAATCAAGCCATAAAAGAAATGCAAATCAAAACAACATTGAGATACCACCTCACTCCAGTTAGAATGGCTAAAATCAAGAACTCTAATATCAACAGATGCTGGAGGGGATGTGGACAGAAGGGAACCTTACTTCATTGCTGGTGGGAGTGTAAACTCGTTCAACCACTTTGGAAAGTAGTATGGAGGTTCCTCAAAAGACTCCACATAGAGCTCCCCTATCACCCAGCAATCCCACTTTAGGTCATTTACCCAAATGTTTACAAACAAGACCACACTAAAGCTACCAGCATGACTATGTTTGTTGCAGCATTATTTACTATAGGTAAGATATGGAACCAACCCAGATGCCCCTCAGTAGATGAATGGATCAAGAAAATGTGGTATACATACACAATAGAATTCTATGCCTCTGTCAGAAAGAATGACATTGCCCCATTTGTTAGGAAATGGAAAGTCTTGGAAAAAATTATATTAAGTGAAGTAAGCCAGGCCCAAAGAAACATAGGTCCCATGGTTTCCCTTATTTGCAATATCTAGTATAGGTATGAGTCAAGCAGAAAAGGTCAGATAATGTGATGTTAGGGAAATGAATCCTAAGATATGTAATCAAATGTTTTTTTTTCTTTCATGCAATTGTTTCTAACACATTTATAAGATTATTTCTTTGTTGCTTTGTATGTCCCTCCCCCACAGTATAACCCCTGCTTTCACTGTATTTGATGTCAATATAATTTGTGGAGGGGAAGGGGGAAAACAAATCGTTTAAACAGGGATACAGGTGGACCCATTGCAAAAATGAGATGTACAAGTCGTTATGTCAAAAACGAACTTTACAACTTTCGTGCGGGGGGGGGAGGGAGGGGGGGCAGGGAGGATACGGTGGGGGGCGGGGGAAGGATGGGAAGGGACGGGAAGGGGAAGCAAAGGAGGAGGCTACAATGCTTGATAAGAAATGTACTCATTATCTTGCCCATCTAATTGTAACTTCTCTGTACAGTATTTTCACAATAAAAAAAGAAAGAAAGAAAGAAAAACATTTAAATCCTTATCTTGGGGTTCATTTCATCTACCATCAACTTATCTGACCGTTTCTGCTTGTCTCAGACATATACTAGTTATTGCAAATAAGAGAAACCATAGGACGGATGTTTCTTTGGGCCTGGCTTGCTTCACTTAATATAATGTTTTTCAAGTCTTTCCATTTCCTAACAAATGGGGCAATGTCAGGTGATATTTGTATTTCTTTCCTTTTGCTTAGTGCAAGCTGTTCCCTCTTTCCCTCTCATTCCCTCCCTCCCATCGCTGCCTTTGAGTTGTTTAGTTCATTTTCATCTATGTCCAGTGCAGCTGATGGGCCCCCTGCTGTATGTTTTCCCATTTCCATATGATTCTGTGTCCTCCTCCTAGCTTCCCTCAGTTTCACATACACACACACACACACACACACACACACACACACACACACACACACACACACATACCATATATGTGATCAAGAGCATGGAGCCATTTAGCAATGATATGACAAAATGAGTGGAAGTCCTTTGCTTTATGAGTCTACTTTGTCATATCTCCTTGCATTTTGGCTTTAGCATCCACATACCAAAGAAACCATGTGCTGTTTGTCTCTTTGCTTTTCGCTCAAAATGATTTGCTCCACTTACATTCATTTCCCTGCAAATGCCATTATTTTGTCCTTTCTAATGGCTGCAAAATATTTCATTGTATACAGGTACCACAATTTTTGGATCCACTAATCTGTAGTGGGACATCTGGGCTGTTTCCATATCTTGGCTTTTGTGAACAGTGCTGCTATGAACATGCATGTGTCTTGTATCCTGGTTCCTGTTGCTCAGGATAGATGCCTAGGAGTGGTATGGCAGGTCATAGGGGAGGTCTTTATTTAGTTTTTTGAGGTACCTCCAGAATGCTTTCCAAAGTGCCTATATAAGTGTACATTCCTACCAGCAGTGTAATAGGGTTCCTCTTTTTCTACATCCCCTCCAGCAATTGTCATTGCTTGACTTTAGGATGCGGGCCATTCTGACCGGGGTAAGGTGGTATCTCAGTGTTGTTTTATTTGCATTTCCTTTACAAAGGTGCAATCTTATTAATAAAAAGATAGTCATGATGTACTTTTGTAGTGACATAGAAAATATATGAATTTAAAGTAAGCAAAAAACAATTGTAACTTTGGAAGAGGATTAATAGAGTTGTGTTTTAGGTTCACAGAGGACTGGTTTCATGACCTCTTTCACCATTTGCTTATATCAAAATATTCAAATGATCAAGTCCTCTATGTAAATGAACAGTATTCACATATAACCTAGTAATGTCTTCATGTAGACTTTAAATCAGCTCCAGATAACTTATATTAACTAATGTAATGAAATTTCTATATAAATAGTTGTTAATATTGCATCACTTAGTGAATCATAACAAGAAAAACATCTGTGTATGTTCAGGAAAGAAATAACTTACTTTTGGGGGCACAGTCAATCCACACTTGGTTTAGTCTACAAATAGGGCACTGTCAGTTGTGGATTGCTGACTATATTGTCTACTACAGATGGGGGTAATAGACAAAGTAGAGAGAAACCACAAACCACACAGAAAATATGTAGACTTTATTTTACCTAATCTACTAAGCCCCAAAAGAAATGCTATCATATTAGAGTTCAGTAAGAGAATATACGCATTGAAGTAAACAACTTTACTTCTCTTTATTAACTTATATATATCACATATCATATAGTAGAAATGCTCATCAATTATCAATTACAAAACTATAATCATGTTCTTTATAATTTAATATTTTATATTAGACTGAAAGCGTTGGATGATATTTCAAATCAGGCAAAACCAGGATGCTGAATGTCAATTTCTATTAAATATACTATAAATCATTAATGTTTAGTATTTCAAAACTCTACACTTTTAAGTGAGATATGAGTTAAAATCCACACATATGTGCATGTAAGCATTTCTAGGTATGCATATAAATGAACATAATGATTCATATTTCCACTAAATACATCCCTATCTATTGTTTTAGTGAGTATACTTTGTAATATTTACTATATAATAGTTACTATATAATATTTACTAAATATTGAATCAACTTTTAGGCATTATCCTATTTTATAGAAAGCTCTGCATTATATTGCAAAGTAGTCTTTTTAACCAGTTTCAAATTAACAAAGTCTTTAAAGTATACAGAATTTTTAGGTGGAAGTAGTTGAGTTGAGACTGAAACCTTATCTCTAGAGCCTAAAATAAATGAAGTCAATAAATCACATAGTTACCTGATTAATTGAGCAAAGAAGATGATAAAATGTAAAGGGCAATAAAGGTTCACAGTGAAGGTTCAGTTTAGAAGACAGAGCAATATGACCCTTTAAATTAGTAGCTAAAGTTTTATGCACACTAAAAGACATTAAATATTTTGATAGAATATAGGAGTAATTTATAGAACAGTATTGTAAATATGCATGCTCAAACAAATTGGTTGGTGAAACCACATTCAGATCTATAAAGTCAAGTAAGCTCACCAACTTAATTTGGGGGAAGAATTAGTAGGCTGGCTTCTCATGATGAAGCAGTTAAAACTAGAACTGTCTCAAAATCAAATGTGTTTGAAGTATCACATGATACATTCTGAGCTACTGTTTTTCTCATTTGTTCCTTTCATTTTTCCTATTCATGAAGATATGGCTTCATCCTGCTTTCTATGGCAAACTTTCCTGACTTTGATTTCCAAAAGCCAGAGACAACATGTAAAGGGGGAGGAATTTGTGACATTAAAATAATATACATCATGATGGATAGGATGTAGTTCTAGGAGCCAATAAGCATCAGGGAGGTAGAGATTGCTCTACCTTGCAACAGAAAAATGACCAAATAGCTTGAAAATGGTTCTTGTAATGGTCAATATAACTAGAGACCAGTCACTAAGACACCCCATTGCAGACTGCACGTAATTGCCCAAAAGATATCACAGATGGAATGTAAGGGAATAGTCCCAAGAGAAAGTTGGATTTGTATCCAATTTTGTGAAAAAAGTTGATAAATATAAAATGTATGTTTTTGCTGCACTGACATGAAAATACTAAACAGCGACTAATATGTTTCCATTTCTAAGTTCAAAAAATTTAAATCTAACTTGAAAGGTTCAGTTTTTCAATTCACATTCTATTTTATTGACTTTTTGTAATATTTGCATAACAGAAAACCTTTCAATGATTCTTATATCAATTGAAAATTATTTTCCATTTATCACTTTTCAGTCTGCATTTCCTAGTATACTCCAACCACTTGTTTTCTGCAATAAAGTTTAATGTTAACTGTGAAGCATTATACTTCATTAAAAATTCTACTCTCTTACCTAGAAATATCTTGAACTATTGGAAAATCTTGAAATACTTTGTGACCTTAATGTGTAAAAGGTCACTCTTGGACTTGAATTAACAATTTTGACTGAGTTTCTCTGTTAGGATTGAAAATAGCTGACTGAAAATGAAGAGGGAAAAACCATGCCTTCCATTTAAGGTTTGAACTTTTGATCGGCTTATTTAGAAACAATGCATGCCAGGGGGACTGTGGATAGTATTTTGTTTATTTTTAGTTTCATTTCTACAAAGCTGTATATAATGAAGAAATTTGTTTCAGAACTGAACTAATGAAGTCTGAAAATTGAATTTGACCATTTTTATTAAATGTATCTAAGTTGGCACAAAGCTTAGAAAATCCCTCTCCCTTGAATACCAGGTGGTTTTGAATTTTTATTCCTAAAAAGATTAAATAGAAATCCACAAAGAAAACATTAATATGTACCTTCACTGACTATTAGCACTTCTAGTTTGATATCTTATTGACAAAGTGGTACATCCATAGTTGAACTGTACCAGTTCATCCATTTATCTACTAAAGACATCTTAGTTGTTTCCTTGTTTGACAATTATTATTAAAATCTCTGTATGGATCAATATGCAGGTTTTTGCACATGGAATTTTTATGCCTTGTTTTCAACTCCTTAAGATAAATATAATTGCTCTATCATCTGATAGGAGCATATTTAGAATATTTGGAATAAAGAGCAAAAACGTCTTCCAAAGTGGTTGTACAATTATGCTTTACCCACAAGCAATGAATGTTGAGTTCCCAATGCTCCACATCCTTGCCACCATTTAGCTATATCAACATTTTAGGGTCTGGTTATTATAGTAAGTATCTAATGATATATCTTATTGTTAATCATATATGATTCTATTTTTATGACTATTTTCTGCATATCTTCTTCGATGTAGTGTATGTTTAGAGAATTAGCCCATTTAAATCAAACTGTTTTCACACTGTTAAAGCTTACAATTTGTTAGAATATTTTAGAAAACATTCATTTATCAAGACATGTCATTTGTACACTGAACCTATAGTAAGTTCTTCAGTTTTTCCTACTATGTTACAGGATGCCAAGGGAGTACCTTCTTATATCTTTATGTCTGTCTTTTCAAATTTAGGGGCAGTGATTTATTCTGTGACCTCAATTCTCTGACAGATAAGAAGAGTTGTTGATATTTTTATTAAGCCTTTTCATTTATTCTTAGAATGAAGAGCATAATTTCAAATATCCTCAGTGATAAACTAGGAACTAAAAGTCAATAGTGTGCTTTCAAGAGGAAAAAACTCAAGTTGAAATAGGATAGCTGAATTTTGAAACAAAGTTCTGTGGGGTGTTTTTGGCTTTCTCTCAGTTCAGACCATAACTCTTGATTACTTTACTCTAATGTTCTCTTTCATTGCAATCACCACTGTAAACAGATCTTTCTTCATCCTGAGTTCTATGTCCTGTCACTGCTTAAACAAATGGAAGACTTCAGAGTTTTGTTTAAATATTAATAGTTCCCTTTTTTGGTTGGTTATGGAGCTTGAATTCAGGGTCCAGGCACTGTCCCTGAGCTTTTCTCTAAGGCTAGTCTCTTCTACTTAGAGACAAGGCTCCACTTTCAGTTTTTGAGTGGCTAATTGGAGACAAGAGTCTCATGGACTGCCCAGAATGAGTTCCAAATTCAATCCGCAGATCAGCCTCCTGAGCAGCAAGAATTACAAGTGTGATCCACCAGCACTTGGCAATGTTTCCATTTTTTTCTGTCGGTTATGGGGCTTGAACTCTGGGCCTGGGCGCTGTCCCTCAGCTCCTCAGCTTGTTTCCATTCTTTAAGTTAGGTGACAACAATGAATCTTGCTCTCTCCATTTCAGATGTGTAAAATAGTTATGAGTTTGCTGAAAACCTCTTATCCAAATAGCTTTCCTTTAGCAATTTTCAGCTTTTCTGGGTAAGGGGAGACAACATGAACTTTTTGAAACTGAGGGTGACATGCATACTTTATAATGTGTTGGTAGAAATCTTTTTATCTATGTGTCTATATCACAAACTTACCTTGAAAAGAGGTCCAAAAACATATATTAATTTTGCTTTGTCTACTAATTTAGTAGTGTCTTGGAATTGAGTTTATTTTTATACAAATGCATGTAATTCTGGAATAAGACTATAATGAAGGCATTACCATGATTTTTGTAAGATCTTTATGAATTATATCTCATTTTTCTTTCAATAATAATACCTTTGTTTTGATCTGCACTGCATATCTGATCACCAAATAAAGTGATTCCTCCCTCTTATTTTTTTCTTTTCTTTTTAATTACAAGGTTTTTCTTTAGTAAAAAAAATAACAGAAGGTAGAACTATAAATAAACTTTAAACCCCCAAAGCTATACAGTCTTAGTTACAATGAAACTATCATGGTTGGAGATGTTACTTGGAATTCCTCTTTGGGAGAAAAGGCCTTAAACAGGCAGTTTTATGAGCCACTTCAGAAATATCCTTAAAGATACTGTTTAAAAACAGAAAACCCACACTGAAGAGGATGGCTCTGATGAAGGAACAGGGGTCACAGCTCTCTCAGAGATTCCCCAAAGACCTCCAGCAAGTTTTGAGAGCAACGGCTTCTCCCCTGCAGAGATATGTGGCCCTCAGGGCAGCCATTTTCAACAGGAGGGCATTATTTTGGAAAATGACTACTTAGAAAAACAAAATTAGCCACACTCCTTTATAGTCACACTTGAATTTGATTTAAAAAAAGAACCTACAACACTCACACATGATTCTAATATGAATTCTACTTAAGAGACATTAAATTCAGAATTATAGCACTCATAATTTCCAAAAGATTGTAACAGCTTCTTTACCCACTGAAGGGTACATAGGGTACAGCTGTTTTGCCTGAATGTATTCTTAAATAAGTGACTACCACCACTCCAAGTTTCCTAATTATAGCTCAGTTACAGGTTACTGACCACAAGTTCATCTTCCAGACTTTCATTTCCAACACAGATTAACTACAATGGAGTCATTCCCAAAGTCTTAGGGGGAATTGGGAAAGGGCTGCTTAAATAAAGAAAATAGCCACTCCTGTGGCTTGTTTGGTAAAAGTTTGTAATTTTCTTTCCCAATACATCTTTTCATTAATAACTTCCATTTTATCCTGGGCTCCTCCTCTGCCACCTCCCACTCTATCTGCTGGATTTTGGCCACGTGTACCTCATTCATTTGTATCAGCTGCAGTTGTAAGATAGACATTTGTTGATGGTATTCTTCTTCATGCATCTTTTATGCAGCACCTTCCTGAAAGATTTTGCTCCTGTAATTTTTATTGGCTGTTATTTTGACAGCTGAACACAAGGGTTCACGTTCAGAGGTACCCTCACATACTAGAAAATGTATGCGTTCTTTGTCCTCATTGTACAATTTGAAACAGCAAATGATTCTTGGGCTGCAGTGTTAAGGTGGAACTTGGGCTCTCGGGGCCCTCCTTCATGAGCTCTGAGTGATTTCTTGGTCATTGTTTATGTGCCTTTCTTTCACTTAATTCTGAATTACAGAAGAGAAGATGTCACTTTTCATTCACTTTTATATTTCAGGCATAATTTTGTTGAATGGAGAGCTTGAATAACACTTCAATCTGTTATTTGTTGCAACAATGAGAAGTACAAAATGTCATGTCAAAACCAACTTTACAATGTCGGTGTGGGGGGGGGGAAGGGGGTATAATTGGGTGGGGGGAGGGGGGAGGCTGGGAAGGGAGGTAAAGGGTAAACAAAGGAGGAGGCTGCAATGCTTGGTAAGAAATGTATGCATTATCCTGCCCATGTAATTGTAGCCCCTCTGTACAGTATGTTCTCAAATAAAATAAAATAAAATTTTAAAAAAAGATATTTATGTATATTAGCCTTCAGTTTTTCTTAATTATAAACCAGAGGAAAAGTCCTTCCATAGAGTTTAAAGTTCCTCATAGGTTTAAGGACAGAAGAAAATGAAATATATGAAAGCACACTGTGAACTACAACATATTATGCAGATGTGAGTGACATACAATAAAAGAAATGTGAAATTAGATTTAAATTACCAGCAGTGAAGAGAGCCTGCTAAGCAAGACTAAGCATGAGTAAAATATACATCCTCAAATTAATTTACACACATGCTAACGTGTTGATAACTCACAAGAGAGTATTATATTTAACTAGGAAATATGAAAGAGAGAATTAAGCCAGCTAAAACAATCAAATACTATAAGATGATTAGTATGTCTAGAATATTACAGAATTAAAGTAATATAAGTAACAGTAAACTGGTGTTTACCAAGACAAAGGAGGCAGGTTAGGGAGATTTTGATAAAAGCATAAAATACTTTAACTGAATAGAATATATAATATATATAAATAAAAACATAATGTTATACCAATATGTTTGTATTCTTGAAAACTGTCAAAAGAGTAGATTTCAGTAATTCTCACCACAAAAAATAAGTATGTATTAGCTGGGCACTGGTGGCTTATGTCTGTAATCCTAGCTACTAAGGAGGCTGAGATCTGAGGATCATGATTTGAAGCCAGCTTGGGTAGAGAACTCTATGAGACTCTTATCTCTAATAAACTACTCAAAAATGCTGAAGTGGCACTGAGGCTTGGAGCAAAAAGATGCTCAAGGACTCTATTCAGGCCTAAAGTACAAGTCCCAGGACTGGCCAACAAAACAGAATTATGTGAAGCAATCTCTTAATTAGCTCACTGTACTATTTCAGAGTATATACTTTTAAACAACTTGCTATGTATGATAACTATGTAAAAGTAAAGTAAATGAATAAATATATCTTTATTTTATGAAAGGATATATACCCTTGATGCTGCCCAAATCTAAACACCCCTTTGCCTCTTTGTAACTTACAACAATACAGTGTGCCTACTCATCTGTATTTTACAATACAAGGCTATCTACATTTCAGAATGATCTTTTGCAATTCTTTTGTATCATCGTCATTCAATAAAGTTTTGTCAACAGAAGCATCTCCAAGTGGTATTATTTATCCTTACACATTTAGTTAAACAATATTTAAACAAGAAGAACCTATGACATAAAAATAAAACTTTTTCTTACATGATGAAAATATACAAGTTATCTCCATTTGGTTCCTGTCTGTGAATAATTATGGTGGACTGTGTTTGTGCTCTGCTGTATCACCTCGCTGTTTAGCATAATTAACCTTAGAAATCCTTTTATCACCTTTAATGCACATTAAAGTAAGCTTTCAAGTGCTATCTGAATACACAGAGTAAAGACATGACATGTGCATGGTTGGTATTAGTAAGTGTATTGCATATGCATATGCACATTTTAGGCAATGTAAAAAACAGTATTTCAAACAAAAATGTCATTGTTTCCCATTTCTCAGGCATGGAAAACAATAATGATAATTTTCCTTAAATGGTGCTTGTCAGAATAGGTTTCCTTTTGAGAAGTCATGGTTTCTTAAAACAGCATGAGTACACTTTAGAAAAATGCTAGAGTCTTGGCTAGCCGCCTGCCGTGCAACAGCATGCTGCCTGTTTACCTCAGGCCAAAGATGTCATTTGTGCTATCTGGGCCACCACATTTCCTCTGGCTAGAGGCCCATTTTATGTGTGCACAGAGTTTCCGTCAATACTAGTGTGTGCAGTTACTCTACACTGAATTTTCATTGTCTTTCTGGATGTTAAATGTATCATATGCCTAGAATTAACAATGTTACTTAAAATTTGTCCAGTTATCCAGAACATACACTTTAAAAATATAGAGGGATACATTAACTGTCAGGGATATTGTGAGGTCCAGAAAAGTTCCAGATTAGGTCTCAAATTAATAAATTTTAGAAAATCTGAAGTAAAAAATTCATGTTTACAATGACTCTATTATTCAGGAACAAAGAGCCTTTATTTACACTGACTTATTCTGAATGCCCATACACTGCTGGTGGGAATGTAAACTTGTTTGACCACTTTGGAAAGCAGTATGGCAGATCCTCAAAAAATTAAACACAGACTACCCTATGATCTAGCGATTCTACTCCTGGGCATTTATCCAAAAGATAACCAACATCCATCTACACAACCATGATTCACCATTACCAAGGTATGAAATCAGCCCAGATGCTAATACTCTGCTGGTATACTCTGCTGGTGGGAGGGTAAACTTGTTCAACCACTCCAGAAGGCTGTATAGAACTGCCTCAAAAAATTCCATTCCTGGGCATTTATCCAAAAGGTTACAAAGCAGAATACGATAAATCCACCCACACAACTATGTTCCTTGCAGCACTATTCACCAAAGGTATAGAATCAGCACAGATGTCCATAATAAACAAATTGATCAAGCAAATGTGGTATATATACACAATGGAAAGAACATTGTACCATTTGTAAATAAATAGAAAGACTTGGAAAATATGTCAAGTGAAGTCAGTCAGGCTCAGAGAGTCAAAGGTGGCATGTTATCCCTCATATGTGGAAGCTAGATTAGCTTATAAATTTTAAGTAAACACATTAGGTATTAGATAGAATATGCACCCTTTGCAAAGCTTATGCATCCAGATTCTCATCGTGGACTGTCCTTAGCATGCCCTCTCTCAAGGCAAGGGACGGCAAGCACCCAATTGCTAATGACAAGAATATCTATCTTACTCCCCTCTCTAGGAGAAAGGGAAAGTGTTAACTTAAGAAGGCCAAATGAGGATCTGGGAAGGTGGCTCAGTGATAGAGTGCTTGCCTTGCATGCATGAGGCCCTGGGTTCGATTCCTCAGCACCACATAAGAAGAAAAAGCCGGAAGTGGCACCATGGCTCAAGTGGTAAAACACTAGCCTTGAGCATGGGGACAGCGCCCAGGCCCAGAGTTCAGGCCCCATGACCGACAAAAAAAAAGGCCAAATGAGGATATAGTTCTTAAATTACAAAGTGTAAGTTTGAGCTATGTTACAAGTGATGTATGTTTCTATCATTTTCTCAACATTAATAAAGATAAACTGTGGTGGGTTAGAATTAAGGAGTAGCCCTCTGTAACTCTGAATAGGACTCTTCAACTGGGTTAGTCAAATTGGCCAATGCTTTTCTTTTAGAAGAGAAAAGAGAAGAGGAAGAAATTGAAAACATCACTAATCCTACTCTAAGAACAGTTTCTCAAATTTATCTGCAAATCAAGACAAAAGACTAGATTTATTTGTACTAAATTAGGCCTGTGGTGTTAGGTTCCCCGACCAGTATCCCTGAAGTTACTGAATTGTACAATTTATTGATAATTAATATCTAAAACCCATGAAATTATTTTCTTGAGGAGATTAAAAGCTCTTCTGTTTGCTTTTATTTAATGCATAGCAACTAATACAAAAATATCATTATTCCAATGTCTTACAGGGATGAACTTTTACTTAATCTTATCTGATGATATAGATATTATTTTAATTCCTATTTCACACATGAGAAAATTGGGACCACTTAAGTTACTTTGGAAAGATTATACAGGAAAGGAGGAGAGTCAATTATTACACACAGATATGCTGCATGAAACTTCACCAGCAACTTGTGACAGATGATCGCATGTTCTTTGGATGGATGGCCAAGCAACACAACAGTAAAGCCCAATTCAGGGCATGCACTGTTTTTACTTACTTATTGCCTGTAGCATACAAGGGAAGATATACCTGCCTACAGACTTACTTCTAGAAACTGTAGTAATTTCTCACTCACAAAGAAGAGCTTGTTTATACCTGGCTATGAAAAGGAGAAAACGCATAACAGCCACTACTGCTGATTGTAAGACAGCCAATTGACCATACATATGCAAAGAAAATAACCCTCAGGCACCCTGTAATGGACATTGCATTGCACTTAATCTGGAACTCCTTAAGCTGCTATTTATCAACCTCACACTTCCAACTCTACTTGCCCAACCTTCAAAAAGAGCTCAATTGTCTACACACATAGAGGTGGTCTGTCTATCAACTTGCCAGAGCTACTCACTAGTTAATGGCAATCTAAAATATATACCCAGAGCATCACTTCATTTGTTTTGATCTTAATCTATCCATTTAAACTATTGAACTGGGTTAATATGCCTGGCATATGCTGTATATGTTTAGGTTCAATAGCAAATTATATTTGGTCATAAAGTACACACCCCACTGCATGCATTGAATACTGTCTACTTGCTGGGATGCATAGATGCATAGCTAAACACTGGCCCTTGTGGAATGTTCCACATAGTCTGTCATCTCCAGTCTACTGCATGCACCCATTACAGTAATAGAAGACAGTAATGATAAAAAGAATAAAATAATTATTAGCTTTTTTGTTTTGTTTTGTTGGTCATGGGGCCTGAACTCTGGGCCTGGGCTCAAGGCTTGAGGTCTACCACTTGAGCCACAGTGCCACTTCTGCTTTTTTCTGCTTATGTGGTGCTGAGGAATCAAACCCAGGGCCTCATGCATGCAAGGCAAGCACTCTACCACTGAACCATGTTCCCAGATCTTGAGTGTTTTATATAAACTAGAGAGTAGCTATTATTTTTAAACTTTGTAAAATGTATCATGAAATTTTATAATGAACTAATAAAATGGTTGTATTGCCCTGATCTTATAAATAAGCTAACTCAGAAACAGAAAGATTGGTAGTTTGCCCCAGATCACCTAGCCTAATTTCCTAATCACTAAGGACAATAATGTCAGGGACAAGGTGAGAATCTTATAGATTAAGCTTCTGAGGTAATTTGCAAATGACACCAGATTAGTAGAAAGACACACCATGTTTTGGCTGGGGAGAATCATGCCAAGAATTAATTGAAAGACTTCTTTGCCTGAACAAATGGAATGAGAATACAAACTAGTTATGCACATATTGTGGCATCTTGGAGGGGAGGCAGTTGACAGTTATTTTTCTGTATGCAACTAATGTTTAGCTGCTTACATGGAATACTTTCTGTTGTTATTATTCTGTACTGCTTCTTGGAATTACTTTTAAAATTTAAGTCCAAAGATAAATGATTTTCCATACTAAATTATCACGTTGCAGCTAGCCTCTAGTTTTGCCCTTTTCCCTTGACTGTTTTTGTTGACCTTATGGTCTTTTATCTGACTACTTTTGAGTTTGAGAATTGGTATTACTATTGTACCATATAACTATTTCTTCTACTTACCTCTACTGAGAGGTGGTTTCTGATGTGTTTATAATTCCTAAGCAGGAACAGATTTTACTATTACATGAAGAATCACATGTGGGTATGTGAGACAAACTACAGCACAGATTTGGTTTTTCCTTTCAGTGGAAGACTAATCAACTAGTTCCTTTAAAGAAACACAGTGTCTTGTTTTCTAATTTTAACATACACGCAAATCTTTGTCTGTTCAAACTTCATAAGCACTTTTAGTTCTAAGTAGATGGAAAAAAAACTTATCAATCCTAAGAAAGTAGTAATGGGACTTATTGGTAAATAATCAATCATGCTGATTTGCTAAATCTTTCTTAAAATACCGTATTGAGTTCTAATATAAGTGGTTCCGACCTTTTGCCTACTTAAAGGAGAGTCAAGACCAGATATTTCTTAACTTTACACATATTAAGAGCACTATTTTATGTCACTTGATTCAGTTTCTCATATTTCCCAGTAAACACTAAAATGTGACCACAGAATTGAACTGAACTCATTAGATGAAGCACTTTATTGGTCAAACGTGTCATCTAAAATCCAGGACAGATTTAATTTGAGGTTTGAAATCAGAATGATGCTGAAGACAGCATTCTTCCTCCTTGACCTTGTTCTGAAAACAAATTGCTTCAGGGATTTTGCAGAAAAAAATGTGGTGTGTCAATTTCTACAAAATGAGCAAGGGCATTATGAAACAGTGCCTGGTTTGAATGATAAATCAATCTTGTACTTTTATCAAAATGTAGAATATCAGAATTCTTTGAGCTTTTTTGGCCAGTCCCTATTTTACCTCTTAAAACACATGAACTGAAAAGGTTGAAATCATTACACAGAGCAGATTACTGAAAAAAATCATGTTAAAAATAAGTTTATAATACTTGGGTTAAAATTTAAACCATATATAGTCAGCTAAACCATTCATTTGATCTTCACATTGCACTCCGTAAAAGAAGAATGTGCAATGAAAGTTGACTATGGAGGTGCACAGACATTGGAGTAATATATAAAATTTAATATAACCAAGACTTAATCTTCACCACCTTTATATTCTAATAGAGACAAACAAGGAATTTTTTGTACGTTTTTATTGTAAAAATTCTGTACAGAGGGGTTACAGTTACAAGTAATGAGTACATTTCCTATTGAGCATTGTTGCCTCCTCCTTTGTTTTCCCCCTACCATCCCTTCCCTCCCACCTCCACAACTACACTCCTCCCTCCGCCGAAGTTGTAATGTTCATTTTCAACATAGTGTTTTGTACATATTGTTACAGTGGGTCAACCTGCATCCTTATTTAAGCATTTTGAGTTTTTTCCCTTTCCCTCCCCAAATTAGAAAAGTGTATGTACAAGATGCAGGGTACCAACATCAAATACAGTGAAAATAGGGGTTATATCATGGGGAAGAACATACAAAGCAACAAAAACAATCACATGGTCCATTATAAATACATTAGAAACAATAGCAAGAAAGAAAAAAGATATTTGTGCCCCTATCTTTGAGTTCATTCCGCTTAACATCATCTTATATGTACATAGCTTTTGTCCTTTTCTGCTTGCCCCACACATGTACTAGTTATTGCAAATAAGGGAAACCAGACAAGGAATTTGCAAATCATAAAAATGAAATCAAATTTCGTCAAAGATAAGTATTTTCCAAAATTGACAAGGTGATGCATAGGGTAATAGCATCAGAAATTATCAGAAAAATTATGTTTATAATACTTTCTGCAAACATAGATTCTGTTTCCAAATCCGACTCCCTCTCCCACATACCAAGCTTCAGAATTTGGAATAAGTTAGAATATTCAGGAATTACTGAGCATGTAATAAAACCATGTTATTTAAAAAACTACAACCAATATTATTCATACCACTTATAAATGGTTAAAGATAGCTGAAAAAACATTAAATAGCTATGAAATCTTAAGTGTAGTGGGTATACATAAGTATCTATTTTGTAGAGCTAATATTCAAGCATTGGAAATAGTGATCATTCATGGTAGAACTTGAACAACGTGACATTAACATCATGTAGCAAGGTAAAGAGCTACAGAATATGTCCTGTTGAATTTGCTATTTCAAGGTCTGTCTTTGTTTTCTGAACTGATTCTTTTCAGGACACCTTATTTGCAAGAATGATTCATAGTTAGCTAAAGATAGGGCCTGAAACACATGCTTAACGGCAACAGGTACAGGTATGACTAATAAGGTCGTGGTCAGTTCGGTCCTGCATACTCTCAGAAATGACAATCTTAACCTTAGACACCACATGCCAGATTTACTTTCTTCAGACCAGTAATGTTGTCATTTTTATTTTTAGGCATACAGAATAATACGTTTCCTGAGTTCTCAAATAAGGTTTCAAAATTTAAAGTTGAGAAAAAATTTACTTGCTGAAAATACCAGCAACAAATGGTATATGTAAACTAAAAACAAAAAACAACAAAAAAAAGAAAAGCATTGATAAGGTAATGGGGTTATGAGTTTTGTTAAGTTCTATTTCTAACTATCTCTAAAAGACTGGATGTATGAATACAACGAACTATAAATATTATATTTTATTAAACTAAATTTAGGAAAAGCTTAAGTGAATGATCAGTTCCTCAAACATAGATTGATTTTTCCTATAGTAAATATCTTCAGTCAATCAGTGTTTATGTATTCTTTCCTTCCTTCCCTTCCCCTCTTTTCCTTCCCTCCCCCCTCCTCTCCTCCCTCCCCCCTCCCTCCTCCTTCCTCCCTCCTTCCTTCCTTCCTTCCTTCCCTCCCTCCCTCCCCTCCCACCCTTCCTTTTTTCCTTGTGCTACTGGAGCCAGAACTCAGGCCTGTGTTCTGTAGGCAAGCCACCCTCCAGCTTTGTTCACTTTAACTAAGATCTTCTCATCTCTGCCTCCTACATATCTGAGATTACAAGCAAGACCACCACATACTGGGCCCTTGCCTCTTTCTTCTTTATACAAATTCAGCCTAATCTTTAAGGATGTCCTAAAATGTCTGTATTTATTATATAATCGGCAATATTTTTCTATCATGGGTGACATATCCACTTAAGGGTTTTTATACTATGGTTGTTATAAAATCTTGAGTTATCCAATTATCAAACAAAGTTCCATTTTTTTTTAAAGAGACCAAGGACTGCAGTTAGACTTCTATCATTTTTCTAATATGTGCCACAATTCCCAAAGTTGCTAAAAGCCTAGGAGTAAGGATTAGTTGACAAAGTCAACTAAGACCTAGTTTTCTTGATAATTGCATCGCCTTTTTAAATTGAAAAAATTGTAGGCTCTAGATATTCTGTTTCACAGAATCTCCGTTTAATTTGCTGCTCATGAGTTGATGTCTCTCTCATACTATTCCTTTTCTGATGTAGAATTGCCAATGTTTCCTTCATGTGCTCTTTCCTCTAAAATCAACAATGCTTGACAAGAAATGTACTCATTACCTTACTCATGTAACTGTAAGCCCTCTGTACAGCATCTTTACAATAAAATAAAATTAAACAAAATTTGTATTTATCTTTAAATTCAGAAAGTCTTCTATTATCTAGTCCTTTAATTTTGTAAAAATTGCAAAGTGGCTATTAAACTGAAATACAAATTTTATGATACAGAGTCATTATATAAGATAGGTGGATGGCTGTAGGCTCTACTGGCTACCAAGTGGTTCACTCTCATTGTTCCTCAACAAGTCACACATGGTTCACTGTTACTAGGTATGATTGATTACTGGACTTACTATTTGATGAAATAGCTGCTACAGCTACTCAATATAATATATAATCATGGATTTTTGCTCTTATGGGATGTAGTAGTCTGTGAACCTAATTTTCACTGGAAGGCCATGTGTCCTTGAAGACAAACCTTCACAGTAGTAGGTCACAACAAAAATATCACAAATAGGTTTAGAATACATTTTGGCCATAAGCACTTCCTCCCTTTTCTGGAATAAGGGGAAAAGAAAGTTGTCAATATATATTCTCTAATCCATCGCTCTTTCTAAAACACATATTCATCTAAAACTACTAAAGAACACAGACCAGGGTCTATTTTTAAACAGATGCAATAAGGTCTAATTTAGATATCAGAAAACTCACTCCTTTTAAGTGAGCTTTGTTTTGTGGTTTTTAGGCTTAACACAGGGCCTTAACCTCGCTAGGCAGTCACAATACCTCATGAGTCATGCCTCCGATCCATTTTGCCCTATTTGTTAAACAGGGTATCATATGGATGCCTGAGCCAGCCTGAAGAGTGATGCTCCTGTGTGTACTTACTGTGTAGTTGGGATTACAGGTGCATGATACCACACACAGCTTTACTGATTGCAATGGGGTGTGGCAAAAGTTTTGTCTAAGCTGGCCTTGTACTGTGATCTTTAGATCTAAGGAGATTTTAAGGAGATCTAATAAAAGTGTGAGCCACTGTAACTAGCAATCCATCAAAGTTTTATTGGGAGTACTGAAGAACATGTTGGTCACAAAAAGATCACACAGAATCTATATATTTACCTAAAATTATAGGTATATCTTCAAGATATTCAAATTACAGAATTTTCATTTTTATTGATTTGTTAATGTTCTATACTATTATTGTGCCTGGCAATGAAGATTACTCAAACTGAAAATGAATTACCATATAACATGTTATACCACAATTTGAGCATATATTCAAAGGAGGGTAACTCAACATACAAAAGAGATCTCTATACTCCCCATGTTTAAAATAGCCTGTGTGTGTATACACACACATACATATACATATATATGGAAACATATACATATATATGCACGCACATACCCCCCACACACACACACGCACACACTCACACACATGAGTATTATTCAGTCATCAAAAAGAATGAAATAATGTCCTTTGTAGAAAAATAGATATAACTGGAGGTCATAGTGATAAGTGAGATAAGTCAAGCTCAGACAAAGACAAATATCAATAGTTTCATTCACATGCCTAATCTATATATAAAACAAAATGGTATAATATTATGAAAAAAGGGGACTGATTTGTGGGGAGGAAGGCAGATGGGAGAAGGAGGAATGAAGAGGATAACTGGAGAGCACATTACAGAAGCAAAATAAATACTGATATGAAAATGGAACCAACCAAAATTCGTTAGTAAGACAGGGGGAGGAGGGAGAAAGTTTAAAGAACTATAGATGTAAGTGAACTTGATCAAAGTACATGGTATGCATGTTATGAATATTACAATGTGGTTCCTTCATACAATTATTTAATTCTAATTAAAAATAATGGTTATGTAACCACATAGAAAAGGTAGTGCATCTGTTAAAAATTTAAAAACATACATCAATACCTAAATAAATGGTAAAATAATTAGTATGGCAATAGAAAAATACTAATCAAGATCAGGTCAAATATCAAGGATATGCTATGGAGGATTTCAAAACAGTGAAGAAAAATGTACATTAAAATAAAATATTTGAGCATGACAATTATGTTAAATTGTGCAAGACTTGGTTATCTTTCATACAGCATTAGAATACTTGAAAATAGTCCAAATTATTGTTTTAGGTGTTGTTTTGTTACTTTTTGTAATAACATACAATAAGGGGTTTAATTTTTTTGTTTTAGATTCATTTTTATTTTGACATTCAGATTTTTAATCCAAAAATGGCCCCATAGCATATTTTCATTGCCTCCTTTTGTGTATTGGATATGTAGAAAATATTTCATTAGGCTGGTTCTAGTTATAGATTCAACAGTAAAACTATAGATTTTTAAATAAATAATATAACAGACTTGAAGAGTCTGCTAGATTCTTAACATAATCATCTCTGAATCTTCAAATATGTACATTTACTTTTGACTTACTTACCACACAGTAAACCATTTTTCAGAGGCCTAAATAGAAGGGCTCAAAGTATAATTTTTATTCTTACTTTTAACATAATTACTATGAATGTTTGAGAGGATCTTAAGCGTTGTCCATGATAATATACTTAATGAAATTATTGTTGGTGATTATTAGATGGCTTTGTGAGAATAATGATCCTCCAATGTTACTTCCTAATGATATGAAGGGTCATATTAGGACATGTATTATCTGAAAAGAAATAGGCTTCATCTGTTAATCATAATGTCTTCCTGGGATTACAGTAAGGACCTTTATCTATATAGATCTAAAGTAATTTTGTAGTTAGTAGATTGCAATAAAATAATCAGGTGACATTGAAATACTAGCAGGTTTTTCTAAGAGATATTATTTTGTAGCTAACCAAATGAGAGTTTCCAGATCATTTTTACATGCTTACTGTACATGTATTGTTCTCAATGTTCTACTGTCTTGAATCAGTTGATTAACTTAATTCCTTGAGGTAGAGGTCGCCATGTAATTTCTAATGGATAGAAAGAGAATGACTTACAGAGATGTTAAATACCAGGTCTGAGTTCAAAGAGTTAATATGAAAGCCCTAGTTTAGGAAGAACGATTCCAGGGCTCATGTTCTTTGCCCTTCACTAAAAGTAGTAACTCTGAAAAAAGAATTCCTCCACCATACCAAGTGTCCCTGAAAGCCAAGTAGGGAGCTAAGGCATCCCTTCCGTCACTGATTAAGAACACCTCCTTAACATCAATGAAGATCATGTGAGAAGTTGGAACTCCCTCCCCACTAAGAATTAGGAGGAAAACCCCACATATTGGGATGCCAACAGAGGCTATTCCCAAAATAGCAGAATCAGAGCCTCATAGTACAATAAAAACCATTAATACTAAGAATGCAAACAGGACATCACTATAGAATGTAGACATCATCAATACATAGGCAAATGTAACAACCACATCATGTTATCTAGAACCACAAGCTTTTACAAGTCATTTGATGCAATACAGAGTATATAAAGTCTTGTAACTATTAAGTTCATAATTTAAGAAATCCTAGAAAGATGGTCTTTGAATTTATTATGCCAATAGTAATATTCTAGTTGTAATATTTTATAGTCGTGTTCTAAATGTACTCATTGGACAAAATGAATAAGGAACCCACAGGATTTCTTCATTATTTCTCTTTAAAATACATGGAAATCTGCAATTATCACCAAATGGAAGTGAATGTTTTGATAAATAACTATGGTTATAAAGAGATAAAAATAGAATTCTTTAATTTCTAGAATAAATTTTATTACCTATATATTGTTTACTTTCAGTTCTACATACAAATATAAAGTATTTCACTTATGTTTAGAATCATGAGTTTTTATAAAGCTTGGGCATGCACATCTCCTCTGTAGTTAACAGAATAGTGGAAATCCTGTAGAGATTTTTATTTCACACCTGAGACACACATTACACCATTCCTTTATTTAGCTTGCTGAGAAGGAAGGAATGACTGAGAGAAACAAAATTATAGTTTCCTTATTGTTTGCTTTTTATAGTTTCCTTAATGTTTTCTTTATGTGTTGTCATCACTTTTTCCATAAGTTATGAAAATAAAGTGAACTTTACAGCTATACAGTCATTTGTACATCACACAGCATTACTATTCCAGAGGGAACAAATACATGACTGTTGTCCCCTAACATGATAATAGAGCTAAATAATTCCCACTGCCTAATGACGGTGTCATCAACCTAAAATCACAGCATGACTCATTACTCATGTATGCAATGATGCTTGTGTAAACAAATCTACTATACTACCAGTCTGTAAAGTCTAACCCTACAACTGTGTATGGTATTCTTGATAATGACAACAAACACATGAGTTCTTGGATTATATACTTAGTATGCTTTTTATTGCTATGTTAGAAAGTATTCTTATAGAACAAAAAAAAATGAAAGTCTACTGGAGTAGTATGTGTTCTTAGACTTGGCAGCAGCCTCGTGTATCTTGTGTACACTGCCCCCTTATTTCAAGAGACTACATCCAGAGACTAACCTGAACAATACAGTACTGAATATACTCTACAATGATGACACATGACAGCCCTATAGACTGATGGTTTTTTTCAAACACCTCTCCCTATTAAGCAACTCATAACTATAAAGAAGAACTTCTTGGACTTTTGTATCTGTTAGAATTATGATCTTTCTTTATAGATAAAAGCAAGGTCTAGTTTAGGATGGGAAGCCTGACTTATCATAAATCTGGCTCCTCATTTATACATGCATGCACAGGTATGAAACATGAATACAGAACTTCAGCGGACTCACCTACTACAGCAGCTCAGGAGGGGTCATGCCTTCCTCCTACATTATTCTCTGCTGCAGACTTTCTTATCACTGTATTAATTTGCATAAAATTCTGGAAAGAATCTTAAATACTGTGAGAAAAGATAAACATTCTTAAAAGATCATGAGCCAAAAATATGAACAGTATATACTTTGTGGCAAATAGTTTGGTTCAAGTGAATGAAATGGGAGTGAGGTGGGAATGCGTAGATATGATAGTGTAAAGAAGGACATAGCAATGCAATGTACTTTTATGTTAATTCTTTACTCATTGTTCTTCTCATAAGCCCTTGATATACTATCTAGAGGTCATGAAATTAGTCACAAAATTTTAGCTTGAATAAAATTCTGTCACATAGTAATTATACAAGCTAAAAAGATCAATACATTTTGCATGCATATGCTAACTCTAAAGTAGCATTGTATTTCAACTCCACAGGATGAAGACAAAAATTTGTGTGCCTGTGTGTGCTTATGCATATGTGTGAACTTTGTACCAACATGTATTCTAATTTAGCATGACAAGAAAGAAAAAAGATCAACTGGTAGACAATAACATATAACTGATCTTTTCAAAGCAAGAAGAATTTATAATGGTCAGAGTTATCCAAAGTCAAAAGAGGCTGACTCAAGAATCGAATGTAGTGTTTTACTAAATCTGAGTATGTGATGTATTTATGCCTTAACATTTTGGAATATTATTTCTTGGACTCTGTGTTTTGTAATATAATAAATAGAAATGATTCCAGAAATGAATTAAAAGTTGGATTACGTCTATGGATACAAATCGTATTTCACTGTTATTCTTACAATCATTTAAGATGCAATAGAGATGCAAACTTCCAAACTAATTTAATACTCGCTGAGACTTTGAGGTCTTGGAATCCATGACTACATTTTTCATTTTAGAGGTGATATGCAGTGGTTATATTTACATATGCCAGGTAATGAGTACTTTTCCTTTTGTACTGTGTCATCTGTTCCCTCATTCTCTCCCAGTCCCTCCTTCCCATATCCACCCACGAACTGCATAGCTCATTTTCATCAATGTCCAGTGTGTTCCACTGCTGCACTTTTTCACCCTTTTCCCTTGGATTCTATGTCCTTCCCCCAACTGTCCCACAGATGTGCATGTGAGTACACTGTATATAAGGTAAAGAATATAGAGCATGACTACATTTTTAATTCCCATTTTTGCCTAGGATGCATCCTGTTTATAGAGCTTCTGACCTCCATGATCTTTAATATTATCCTGAATATGACATTTTATTATTCATTTTTATCTGCTCTTAAAGTTCAAGAAATGAAACGCATGCTTTTTTTTAAAACAGGCATAGCCTTGCTCATAAATGGGCATTAAATAAATGAACAGAAGAACAAATAAATTACTGACTAAAAGACAGGATAGCTCATTTCTCCCTTCAGCATTCTGTATAATTCTAAAACTTCTTTTAACTAAGCATAAAAGTTACTGACATACGTATTAAAGATCAAATAGAAAGCAGTATCAAGTGGCAAAAATATGGATATAACAAACTCAATTATTTAGCATTTGGGGTAAGAAAAGGAGATTAGGGAAAAACTAAACTAAAACAGGATAGCAGGTTTAAGAAACTAGAATGCAGAATATAGAGCTTGAAACACTTAGAAAAGAAAGCAATACATCAATACTGAGAGATTGAGTAGTAAAAGAGAGGAAAGAATAAAGCTCCATTATTGAAGATATAATTATCACCCAGAAATAACAGACTAGGAAAATTATATATATATGCATACATACATATATATATACATATACATGCATACATGTATTTCCTTTACTCTAGGAGGGAGCTATGCTCCAGGGACATTTCAGAGTTCACCTTCAGGACAAGCTCGTGGGCCTTTTATTTTCTAGTCTAGCATGTGTTGGGGCAGAAAGTAATTTGGTTGCTGAGATTTTGACATTTAAAAATATTTCAATCATTAAACTTTTAAATAAGTCAGTGAACCTTGAGGTCTCCTGGGAAATGTAGGTTTTATGCTTTTGTGTTTTTTTATTTTGGTGAAATTCATTAACATACATACACACATATACACACAAGGTCTGGAGAACCATTGGCATAATGTTTTAAAGACTATAAAAGTATTCAATCATTCTCTGTTGCTCCTTGAGTTACACTGGATCTGTGACTCAAGATAGAAAATCAAAACTCATTGAACGTTATTGAATAATAGAAATAGTGAAGGCAGAAAAGCAACAGCATGAAGGAATTTATCTGATTAAAATACTGTACATGTATTGTACAATGACATAGTGAAGCCCTTTTGAATAATTAGCATACACCAAAAAAGAAAGAAGACTAACGGGAATGTATAACAGGTCTTGCTAGGACATAGGCATTAGTGGGAGTGAGGACAGCAAACTGATAGGGTGGAGGGTGAATAAGGTTAAAGTACTATATGCCTGTTGAGACTAGTTTGAAAAGAAGCAAATGATGGAGGCTCACTGTGACAATAATTCTCAACAAGGTACATTATGCATATATGTTAAGGTGAAACTCCCTTGGAAAGTAAAAGTAATTCATGTTAATTATAACTGTGGGGGGAAAATAATATCAAAAACTACTCATAAGAAATAGTTATGTATGGAACAAACTGGAAGTTACTTTATTAGAAAATGATTTATTATGCTGATCATTTATGAGAGAAATAGTCCAATAATAACCTTAAAACTATGTACATGGATTGAAAGATTAAAAACTAGAACATACAATACCAGGGTACCGAAATCAAATACAGTGATAACAGGAGAAAAACCATAGGGAGAAGAACATGTAAAAGAAAAAGAAATCACATAGTACATTAAAAACAACAACAAAGAAAAACCTCTGTGTCCATGTCTTGAGTGTTCATTTCCCTTAGCATCATTACGGTCATATGTATGTAGCTATTGAGATATTCTGTTCATCTGCTAAGATTATCCTAGATGTATACTACTTATTGTAAATAAATGAAACCGTAGGACCTGTGTTTTTTTGGGTCTGGTTTACTTCACTTAATATGATTTTTTCCAAATCTTTCCATTTCCTTACAACTGAGGTGGTGTCATTCTTTCTGATGGAAGCATAGAATTCCATTGTGTGTCTGTGTGTATATACATACACATACATATGCACATATAAATGTATATATATCACATTTTCTTGATCCATTCATCTACTGAGGGGCATCTATATTGGTTTTGGAAATAATCTGTGCAAGTGGGGCGGGGATTGGGGTGGGGGGTGGGAGAAAATGAGGGTAGGGGTAACAAGTTTGACAAGAAATGTACTTATTACCTTACTTATGTACTAACTTATGTAACCTCTTTGTACATTACCTTGACAATAAAAAATAAAAATCAAAAATGTAAATAAGATCTTTAACTCCTGGGGAGAAAAACTAGAATATGTAATATCGGAAAACCTATACTTTGTTTCTTTTTTCTTATTTTGAAATAAGTTATTGACACAGCTCAAACTGTCCTGGAACTAGTTCTTATTTTATTGTGAAAATATCGTACAGAGGGGTGACAATTACATGGGCAAGGCAATGAGTACATTTCTTATCAAGCATTGTTGCTTCCTCCTTTGTTTCCCCTTCCCATCCCTTCCCATTTCCCCCCTCCCCCCCACACCATGTGCCCTTCCCCTGCCCAGTTTTTAGGAAATGGAAAGACTTGGAAAAAATTATACTAAGTGAAGTAAGCCAGGCCCAAAGAAACATAAGTCCCATGCTTTCCCTTATTTGCAATAACTAGTATATGTCTGAGACAAGCAGAAACAGTCAGATAAGTTCATGTTAGGTGAAATGAACCCCAAGATAAGGATTCAAATGTTTTTTTCTTTCTTGCAATTGTTTCTAACATATTTATAAGATGATTTCTTTGTTGCTTTGTATGTCCCTCCCCCACGGTATAACCCCTGGTTTCACTGTATTTGATGTTGGTATACTTTGTGGAGGGGAAGGGAAAAATCAAATTGTTTAAATAGGGATACAGGTGGATCCATTGCAACAATGAGACACACAAGACATTATGTCGAAAATGAACTGGAACTAGTTCTAGCTGAACTTAACCTGCCTAATTCCACTAAGCTAGAATTACAGGTATGTGCTGCCATGCCCAATTACAGAATTCAATAGCTTCTATGCCACATCTAATCCTATCAATGAGCAGACTCATGCACTCATCAAAAAGGTCAGAATAATAGAGAAAAAGTAAGCGCCTTTGACTGTAGGATAGTAACAGGGTTGCGGTAAATTCTTTTAGTATTAAAACATTATATAGTAAATTTATTCATTAGGCACAAATAAATAAGCCTATTTATTGTTTTGAGGACATAGCAAGCTGTTGAATTTGAAGACATTGTTCCAGTTATTATTTCTTTATTTTTACCAATTTCTGGCCAATCTTCCTGCACATAGTAATGCAACGATGATAGATGGTATTTTCTGCGCTTATGGAATGATTTTCTAAGCATATCTATCCAAAAAAGTTTCTGTATATATTTAAAATTTTTGAACCAAAGGTTTATGTTTGCTCATTTCCCTGTCTGCTTAGTCTTCCATATTTTGACCTTTCCTTTGCTCTTTAAGTAAGTAGAAGAATGTACCTTTCTCAGATGAAGTTTGTGTTCAGACTTCTTGAATTTTTTTTTCCAAATGTTTAAACGCATTGAGAGAACCAGATTTGAAAAGATGTGTTTTATCTCTTTAATTAAAAGGGATCCTTCCAGTTAATGGTGTGTGTGTGTGTGTGTGTGTGTGTGTGTGTGTGTGTGTGTGTGTGTGTGTGTGTGTGTGTGTGTGTGTGTGTGTGTGTGTGTGTGTGTGTGTGTGTGTGTGTGTGTGTGTGTGTGTGTGTGTGTGTGTGTGTGTGTGTGTGTGTGTGTGTGTGTGTGTGCGCGCGGGAAGGTCCTTTGCTCCCAACTATAACAGTAATCTTCATTGTCAAGGAAGACACAGGAGGCAACAGGAAACTGAATTGTGAAATGAAATTTAAAATTTTCCAAAAATCCAAAGAAAAAAAATGGATGATCCATGAATAATAAGTCATCCATGATGTTTAATATGGTTTAAGATTCCAGGAATTTCAGATTCATGAAGACACAAATATAATTGGAGTTAAAAGTTCCACCAGGTTATAGAAATGTAGATGTAAGTTTATGAGCTGAAATATATACATGTGTGTATATATTTGGTCACATGAGAGTATTTTATGTGTTTTCCAACAGAAGATGGTGGAAGCTCATTACAATCAGCAGAAGTCATGTGAATGAAAACCAGCACTGAACTTTCTACCTATAGACATATGTGGCCTTTGAAGACAACATCAAGTAATATATTCAACAAGTGTGTATACTATAATTTCAAAGCAAAGAGGAAAACATAACAATCCTGAAATTCACTCAACCTGTATCCAATCTCAACTCAAGAACATGCAGATTACCAGTTAATTCTTATTCCGTGGTGACAGAGACACACTGGCTCCATCTTGTGATAAAACCAGAGAATGAAACAAAAGGCAAAAATAATAGAACATCTCAGAGCAGGAGGTCAAAGAAATTGGGACATTGTGTGACTGGCCATTCATTAGTGGAAACATAAGTGTTAAGATCTATTTAAGTGCCTGCAGCACGGGAATACTTTTAGTGACCCAATAATGACTAAGCATGCTCTCCTGAAATCAGTGTGACTAAGTATGTATATTATAACAATACTTAAATTTTTCCTTTATCCTAAATATTTTCCTAAACTTCACAAACACACTATCTAATAAGAGGCCAAGATTAATTCATTACCTTTCTAGTTTTCAATTCTCTTATTTGTAAAAATGAAATATTTATTATATTAACTTATCTATTAAATTTCTTCTAGTCATAAATTCCATAAATGACTGTGATAATAGAATAATAGTTGAGCTAATAGATTTGAGAAATGATGGTTCATTAATTCATTTAATCAATAAAACATTGCTGTTTCTGATTTACCAGCTACTGTGCTGAGTTCTAAAATTATGAATATAAACCACATACTTGCCCTTAATATATCTAAAGACACTGGAAAACATTTGTGTGCATATAATAATATAAACACAGTCTTCTACCTTCTAGGTCTTTCTCATGGCAAAAAATATCCCCGAAACAAAATCTCTCTGTTTAGAGACTCAAAAATCTTAACATTGTCCACCAGAATATTTAAAACCATTGATGTTCTAATGAATGAATGGCATATTTAGAGAAAGGCATTACAATGATCACAAAACATTGTTTTTCTATTTCCTAAATTAGATCAGGAAATGTCCTATCAGTGGTGGGGGTGGGGAGATGGCAAAATATGTGTGAGTCATTGTATCTAGTTGAACTTTCACAAAATCTATATACTATCAAATTCCATTATTTGTGCAAGAATCAATCATCTTCTCGTCCTTGATAGAATTCTTACATCATTATTTCTGAACTCAGGATATTACTCGTGCTCTAAGCTATCTAACCTAGTTAATGCAACTAATAGCATTAGTAGGTTTATTTTGGAGAGAGATTACTTTTCCCCAATTAGTAATCAGGTGTTAATAATGAAATACTGTCCTGGGAGTATGGAAGAAGTTATAATGACTTAGAACATTTTTAAATTAGACATTGCTATCAACGATCCTATTATGATTATGATAAATCTATCATTTTATATCTTTTATATAATTCTGAAATCACTCATTTGGATGAATTCCTGTTTTCACGGAAGGACTCTTCCCCCTCCCCCTTATTTTTTCCCCTCAAATGGAAGAACTGATTCTAAAAATGTATATTCTGTTTGGACACATTAATAATGCATAATGTAGGAACAGTCTTGTGCTGGCATCTGGATAGAACAGTTGACCCAATAGGTCATTTTAATCTCTTAATTTTATAGTTCTATGGACCTGCTTCAACAATGTGTACACTGGAATACCCAATACTTTTTTTTTGGTCGGTCCTGGGGCTTGAACTCTGGCACGTGCGCTGTGCCTCAGCAATTCAGCTCCAGTCTAGTTTCCTGCCTGGGCTGGCTTTGAACCACAATCCTCAGATCTCTGCCTCCTAAGTAGCTAGGATTAAAGGCATGAGCCACCAGCACCCAGCCACCCAATACTTTTAAGAGCTGGATGGTCATGAATCAGGAATGTAATGTCTGGTTGGCAATATCAGTGGGTACAAAACTGCTGCAATGAGGAGGAGGGGACTAGTTAAACTCCTGAGCAAGAGGGAAGTAACTGGCAAACCTGATGAATGCTGCATTTGTTAATTAAACTGCACTCCTTTAAACCAACAGAAGAAAGAGGCCAAATAGAAACAGGAAAAAGAGCTATGTATTGCCCATACTAAAAGATTAATTTATGTGAACATGAGCTGCAGTGTTGTTCATAATGTCAAAAATAGAAAGTTTACTTTAAAATTTGAGCTATATCATACCTTGAATATCATTCATACAGCAATTTTAAAAACCAATATATGGTTAATGTAAAGTGATAGATTTACTTTAATCAAAAGGCAAGCAAACAGTAGAACATATGCATGACATGATGCCATATAACAAATGCTATTAAATTATAAATGGGTATTTAAATATGATTACATACAAGAAATACAAAACTCAAAAGTTTTAATGTCACTTATTATAAGGAAAAATAAGATTTGAATGTGATCATTATTGAGCCACTTTGTTGTTGTTGGTTTTTGTTTTTGTTTTTGTTTTGTCATTCATCAGGCTTGAATTCTGGGCCTGGGTGCTGTCCCAGAGCTCTTTAGCTCAAGGCTAGTGGTCTACCACTTGAACCACTGTGCCATTTCCTGTTTTCTGGTGGTTAATTGGAGATAAGAGTTTCATGGACTTTCCTGCCCGGGCTGGCTCTGAACCATTATCTTCAGATCTCGCGTGAACTACCAGCACCCTGCTTATTTCTAATTTCTTATAAGTAGTATAACAAGAATTGATTTTATGCTACTATTATTAAAAAATGTATAAAATTAAAGCAGTACTATCTGCTTAAATCTAAAATGTATCTGTAAAAAGAAGACTACAAGTAAATACCCGTGAATCTGGGGAATTACGCAAAGCCTAAAGATGAGACTTCATCACTATTTGTCTGGATTTCTTCATTCATTAACTCATAGTGGTAATGTCAAGACTGGAGGTTACAGACTCTATCCTGTGCAGTATTCTCAGTAGAGAGCACAGTATATTCTCTGCAGCATATCAATGCCCTCCATGTCTATTATCCTTTCTCCTGGCAACAAGTTTAGAAATGAGATATCTTTAAATTTATTGTTATTATATGCTAAGTCAGGTGATGATTACATTTCTTTTTGGACAATGTCACCCCCTTGTCTCTCTCTCCCAGTTTTTCCTTCCCGTCCCCACCAACAAGTTGTACAGTTTATTTTCAATGTAGTATCTAGTTTTTAGAAATGAGCTATCTTAATATAATACTAGAACAGAAGAATGTAACCATTCTGTGAATAAAATGTAGAGAATAAGTAAACAAAAACAAAAGATAATCAAAACTAGTCATAGTGCTTTCCACTATGTAAGACAGCACATATTACAGTACTAACCACTTGGAGAAAGTTCTAAAAAGGAAGAAGAGATGTTAAACAGATGAATTTTAACATCTAAGCAGAGGCAAGACATGCATTTATATACACATGTGGCTATTCAAAACCATCTATGTAAAGAGAAGAAAGGCTGTAGTTGGGGAAGTCAATGAGTTACTAGTGTCTGTTTTGGCTTTGCTTTTGCCCTATAAAAGATGTTGGCTGGAAGTTATATGGGGGAAAATCCAATGAATAAATTGGATATATTCTCTAGTCATTTATCTTCAACTTGTGGCCCATCAAACTGGTGCTGTTATGCTGAGACTGCTCCCCGCTCAGACAGTAATTCATCAGCCTCACTGCAAAGAATGTGCTTTGCCAAGGGAAGTGCTGCAGAGCAGGATGGGAGAGGTCAATAAGCTCCTAATCACAGGCACGGCTGTCCTGCCATTCCCTAGGCCCTGTCCCTCCCCAGAAGCTCTTACTTCCCTCTTTGCTGTATCATTTCAAATATGAAAGCAAGGTTCCACAGCTTGTGTTTCTATGCAATGAATAAGGTAAAAAGAGACCAAAACAGAAAGACAAAGAATACAATCATCCTTGAAACAATGTTATTGCTGGATGTTATCTTGTGTTGTCTTTTTAAAATTTGTTTTAATCTGCATTCACCTTGACCCTTATTATTGCCTAAAGTAAAGGTCTTTTAAAAAGATTTTGGGAACTTCTGCTTTTGTCCATGGTGGAGGAAAGTAGAAAGATTTTAATGTGATTTCTTTTAGTTAATGCATTTATAAGGGTTTGAAGCCTTTCTCTAATAAACTCAGTGTTTGAGTTTCTTCAAGGAGAGTTTCTGAAGATTTGCTTTCATCCTCATGTATAGAGGGCCTTACTTCCCTGCTTGATCTAATGTGTGGTTCTAGCTTTTGACTGAAAATTGAACACTTTAATGATAATAATGTGACAACAAAAATAAGTATTTCCCCTTCCGGATTCCTGATTTGGTTTAGTTGTTAATGTTGCCTTATTTCAGTGGTTGATTTAAATCAATTCTGCAAAGACTGCATTCTTTGTCATAACTGTACAGTGAAGCCTCTGCTCTATATTTTAGAAGCCAGGCTGTGACTTGCATCTTTACATGACAAGAAGTATTCATTCCCCCAGTCTTTATGGAGGGGCTCTGGGTACAGATTGGCCGGTTTATTAAACAAGCAGTAGACAACTCTGCTTTAACCTTCACTTTGCACTTAAGAGACTCAAATTCCACCAGTGGGGATGGTCACATCCTGAGCATCTCACACACCTACTGTGCACATGGCCTTTTTGATTCCAGGAAAATGTCAAGTCACTCAAAGTACCTATGAAGTTTATGTGTTAACTTTCAAGCTTTTTGACTGTTTTTCCTCATTATAATCAATAATCACATTCCCATTAGTTGTTTTCCATACATCCTCCAGTGAAAGGGTTTTTTTTAAAATATATATGACACTGAGAAAACTACAGATAAAGCCATGGCTGAGTACTTCTTGCCCTTGGCTCTTCAAAGAAATCACAAAAAGGTCAAGTCAATTAAGAGCAATTCTCTGGGGTTATTTTAGGACATAGGTCCTGCCTACATAGCTGAGGACCAATTAGTGACTGTCCTGCCTCAGCCTCCTGAGTTCTGGTATTACTGGTATGGTTACTATACTCAGTGAATGAATGAAGTTTTGGGGGAACTTCAAACATGTTTTTCCATTCTTGTAATGACTTGCCTGTTAGTTCTCACTGTGCTTTCTATAGACTGTTGGCATTCACGGAATTGGAAAATGGATAGGAGCCGGGAAAGATTTCACTCCTGAAAGCTTACAGGTTTATTTTGTTTTGTTCTAAACCAAGAGTCAGCCAGTTTTCCTAAAGAAATGTTTCCTGACTGACTTAAGCCTTTAGTTAATCTCCAGGTTTCCACAATTTTTTTATTCTGTCCACTTTTGACATTACTTTCATTACTTCTATGCAAGGGAATATTTTCAGAGGTCTATAGTCTGTAGTCCAAAGAAATATGGATACAAGTTGACCCACTGTAACAATGAGATGTACAAGACATTATGTTGAAAATGAACTTTACATCTTGGAGGTGGAGATTTGGGAAGGGAAGGGATGGTAGGGAAAAACAAAGGAGGGATAACAATACTCAATAGGAAATGTACTCATTACCTTACTCATGTTACTGTAACCCTTCTGTACAGTATTTTTACAATGAAAATATATATTTTCAAACACCTTATGCTAGCTAAAAATCGCCTATAAAGGAAATAAAAACGTCTTACAAAAAGGACCAGTCTCGGGCTGGGAAGGTGGCTCAGGCTAGAGTATTTGCCTTGCATGTATGAGGCCCTGGGTTCGATTCCTCAGTACCACAAAAGCAAAAAGCAAAAAGCCGGAAGTGGCGCTGTGGCTCAAGTGGTAGAGTGCTAGCTTTGAGCTGAAGAGCTGAGGGACAGCACCCAGGCCCAGAGTTCAGGCCCCACGACTGGACCCAAAAAAAAAAAAAAAAAAAGGACCAGTCTCTACTATAATTCAAAAGACTAACATTTTAAACCTTTTCTCTGTTTTTCACACAACAATCAATGTGTTACTTAATATGCTGATAGGTTTTGAACTTATATCCAGAATGTAACTTGGTTATCTTTAGTACTCTGTAACCATCTTGGCCTAAGTCATCTTTATAATTACTTTATAATTACTATAGTTTTCAAAAGTCATGATCAACAGTTGTCTCCCTGCTCAACTTACATGTGCATCTAGAGTATCCATTGTGAAAGAAATGTAATGTCTTCTCTCTACTGCTCTAAGTTGTTTCATAGAGTACAATCAAAGTCCTTACAAAAACCGAGCATTTCCTAGATTATCTGATTCCTAATTTGCTTTCATCTTATCACTTTCTGGTTTTCTCAGCTATTTTGACCCCTTGCTATTTCTCAAGTATGCAATGCAGACTTGCTTGGCCCTACCTCAAGAACTTTACATTATTTTTTCAGTGGTCTTACTTCCACATGTCATTTATTGGGAATATCTCTAGGCCTTTTTTATATAAAACAATAAACCTATAATAAGTCTCTTGACTCTTCATCTGTTATATTCCCCATAGCTCTTTTGACGGGAACATATATCTTATTGTAACTAGTTATACTATTGTTTTGTTTTAGTTTCTACTAGCATGTGAGTAGATGTGGAACATGGCTTCCATTTTCTCTTGCTTCTTACCCAGTCCTTAGCTGTGTGCCTTGTGTAGGGAGGGTGTTAGTAATGTTTACTGCAGCAAATTGATAGACCAGAGGTGGAGGAAGTAAATTAAGAGGAAGTAACTTAAGATTGCAATGACATTAATAATTTTCCATTCCTGAAGTAAGTGAATAAAAATTTTAATATATCTTATAAGGTCTAGCATTAAATGATTTATTTGGAGGGCTGGTCTACCTCTGCTCATGAATTGCAAATATATTCAATAGAATCCAGTTCAATGAAAGTGACAGCAATTAATCTAGGGTAATCTTTCCCCTTCCTAGTTATGAATCTGAATATCAGAAGAGGAAGCAGAGGAATCCCGCCCAATCATTTCTCTTCACAAACACAAAATTGTGGAGTGAATTTCTGCCGATCCAGCTTCTGCCTGAATGGGCTCCATCTGTTTGGTACCATGTGGCACTTTAGCATATGCCAGACCATCAGTCATTCTGCTATATGTGAGAGGAGACAATAAAAAGATTAATACAATTCCTTTAACTCTGATGAGGAACACTATGGCTCAGTGACCTCCTACATGAGTTCTGAAAATTACTGTGCTACAGGAAAACTGCTAAGCTCATTTCTGGGCTGAGTGGAGTATTAAAAAACAATTTAACAGAGAAAGCATACTGAACAATGTACATGACACCCTCTCTAGTCCTTATTGGTGAGGCATACTGGGAAAATCCATACAGCAGACTCAGCAGTCTCTTGTGTGTGTCAGAACACTAAGCAGAGTGTTTGTTAGTAGTGTCATGTGGTCAGGATAAGAAGGCAATTCATTATAGAAGAGAATATCACCATAGTGTTTTCCCCTAAGACTTCATTGTAGATTTAGGAAGCAGAATAAGAGGTAAAAGGAAACTTGAAGCTTAGTTACAAAATGGTTTTAAGCATATTATTCCCAAATACCTAGTCAGAATTCAACAATCTGATATTATAGAATGGCTATAAGACTTTGCTATTTGCTATTCTTATTTATTATTAGTTCAAGCTTCTCCTACAACTGTCTTCTTATTATAAGTCTCAGAATATAGCCAAAGTTAAATTGGCTAAAGGCTCCAAGTTAAAATTTCATTATATTTGAACCTACTAAATACATTATATATGATGTTAGCAGACAACATTGGAAATATGAAGAAATAACGTATTCAATTCCTAAAATTCTGCTAAGCCCTAGTAATACTGAGGAAGATAGCCTTTCTGAAATTTGTGATTTGAAAATCATTTATCATTGTTCTGTATAAATATAGAAGACATATTTAATAAGTTACATCTGTTTAAATATGACACCCCTATAAGTTACATGTACCATTTTGACCATCCATAGACGTTAGAGTATTTTTGTGTTACACAGAAATGCCTAGTAAGTTATATATCTCTGAAATGTTCCAGGAAAATTATATACCAAGAGATCAGTAAAGGAAAATATCATTACTGGAACTTTGGGCTATGTTGGTAACAAGACCTCTTTTTTCTGGGTTAAATTTATTTACAGTCCTTATTTCCTGGAAGCCTTGTTCTGGTCTCATCTTTTCTAATATCGGATGGTCCTGTTAACAAGGATGAGGAGAGATTATTATAAATCCTGTCTTTTTTCTCAACCTTGTGCAAGAAAAATTAGAAGGACTCATGTTTTCCTATTAATGGATCAAATTATGTTAACATGGCAAAAAAAGATAAAGACTTTAAAAGACACAAATTCTAAGGAATAAAGAAAATATAAACCAACAGACAAGAAATATTTGTCTAAAGAATTCTGGAACATTAGAAGTAAATAGGAAGTGACACCCAGGATAACAGACAAATGAAAGTGAAATGTCAACTTGCCTGAGAAGAAGCCAAAGAGATATGGATTTCAGAATTCTAGGAAAGATATGGAATTAGAGGCAGCAGCAGGTATCCTAGAAGGGAGACTGGATGAGGGTTTTGTTGCTCCTGTGTGATTCCTGTACAGAGATTTTTCAACTATCACACTATTTTTTCCAATTAAGTAGACTATTGCTTTGGAGGAGTTAAACCTTGTGTCTTCAGGACTGAGACACTAAGAATAGATGAGAGTAGAGGTAGTAGATCCAACTAAGGACAAGTAGATTAAGTGAGAGTACACATACAATGAATAGTTTATCGTATTAGGTCTTATCTTACTAACATAAAATGAATCTTGCCTTTGAACACTTTTGTCCCCCTTTGACCATATGTACAGACTACAGATCGACTATGAAAACCATATCTGGATATTTGGTGGTAAAAATCTTCAAACATAAAAGATTTCAAAAAGAAAGAAATTACACCCTAGGGCACCTTCATGAATCCAGTTTGAGAAATAAAAAGAATTCTAAATGTAATATGAAAGAAGAAAGCCAGCTGTAGATGAACTCTTCTACTTCTAAACAGCAATTCTGAAGTAGACACAGTGAAGATTACTTTAGAAGAATATACTGGGTACCATCTTAGATGATCAATGCTATTATTATCCAGAGGAGACAAAAGTAAGATGTGGCTATCACCTGAAATCTAGTGATAAAGATTTCTTCTGGATCCATATGGCCAATAATTAGGAAAATACTATAAAATTTGTCAAGTATCTCCCATTCGCCTTCTTTTCCACTTTTACTACTTGCTTTCAAGGGTCAGAGAAATTAGGGTGTTTGGAGTTTAATTTTAAGATAGCTAAACCACTGGATTAAAAACCATCAACAGTTTAATGAAAAGACAAAACTGGTGCCAGACTACCTAGCTGGAGATTTTCTCAAGCTTTTGTATGTTTTCAGATTGTGCTTTATCTGCATTCAGTAGACCACTTTGGAAACACGACTTTATAATTATTTTTTAATTTTATTTTATTGTAAAGATGCTGTACAGAGTGGTTACAGTTACATGAATAAAGTCATGAGCACATTTCTTGTTGGGCATTGCTACCCCTCCTTTGCTGTTTTCCCACTATCCCTTCCCTCCCCACCTTCCTCACTTCTCCCCCCAACTGAAGGTGTAAAGTTCATTTCCAATATAGTGTCTTGTGGGTGTCATTGTTGCAATGGGTCATCCTGTGTCCCTGCTTCAGCATTTTGTTAATCCCCTTTCTCCCCCCAAATTAGAAAAATATATATACAAGATGCTGGGAACCAAAATCAAGTACAGTGAAAACAGGTGATATACCACAGGGAGAACATACAAAGGAAACAAATCACATGGTACATTAAAAAAGCAACAAAGAAAGATCTCTGTGTCCATATCTTGAGGTTCATTCATTTAACATCATCTTATATGGTCATATGTATATAGCTTTTGAGCTTTTCTATTCATTTGATAAAATTATCCTAGACATATACTAATTATTGCAAATGAGGGAAAACATGGGACCTATATTTCTTTGGGTCTGGCTTATTTCATTTAGTATGATTTTTCCAAGTCTTTCCATTCCCTAATAAATGGGGTGGTGTCTTTTTTCTGATGGAGGCATAGAATTCATATGTGTGTGTGTGTGTGTGTGTGTGTGTGTGTGTGTGTGTGTGTGTGTGTTACTTTTTTTTTGTCGGTCTTGGGGCTTGAACTCTGGGCTTGGGCACTGTCCCTGCACTCTTCAGCTCAAGGAAAACACTCTATCACTTGAGCCACAGCGCGACTTCCGGTTTTCTAGTGGTTTATTGGAGATAAGAGTCTGAGGGACTTTCCTGCCCGGGCTGGCTTTGACCCGCGATCCTCAGATCTCAGCTTTCTTGGGTAGCTAGGATTACAGGCATGAGCCACTGGCGCCCGGCTATATCACATTTTCTTGATCCATTCATCTACTGAAGGGCATCTGGGTTGGTTCCATATCTTAGCTATGGTAAATAAGGCTGCAATAAACATAGTTGTGCTGGTAGCTTTAGTATGGTCTTGTTTTTGATCATCTGGGTAAATGCCCAAAAGCAGGATTGCTGGGTCATAGGGGAGCTCTATGTAGTCTTTTGAGGAACCTCCATACTGATTTCCAGAGTGGTTGAACATGTTTACACTCCCACCAACAATGCAGTAGGGATCCCTTTTTGCTACATCCCCTCTAGCATCTGTTGTTATTAGAGTTCTTGATTATAGCCATTGTAACTGGGATGAGGTAGAATCTCAATGTTGTTTTGATTTGCATTTCTTTTATGACTAGAGAAGTTGAACATTTCTTCGTGTTGTCAAACCACTAAAGTATAAGAGCTAGAATTCTACCTTTAAAGAACTGGTTTTTGGTTTGGAGAATGGTTAATGCAGAATTTAGGAGCATATTTGTATCTTTTACTAGAAAGGGAGTTCAAGAGTTATGTGTTAGGTCTAATTGGTTTGGACTATTACTCATGTTTTCCATATCTTTGTGACATTCTGCCTACTTGTTCTATCAGTAATACAATAGTAGCATCAGTAATACAAGTGAATTTTTAAGAAGCTAGAAGTAGAAAGGATACATGTATTTAAAATTTGTTGCACTTTGATTTTATTTATGATTATATACTCTCCATACTAGTTCCTGGGGGTTTACATTGCAATCTGGTATTATTCTTTATTCCAGCTCATCTTTTCCCTCACAAATCTCCTTTGACACAATTCCAAGCAAACAGTAGAATATATAGTGCCCTATGTAAATGCCTTTAAAGTGGGTAAAATCAAAAAGGAGAAAAATATGCAACTGTTACTCATTTCAACATAACTGCCTTCATCAACTATTTTTGCTTCTTATATAGAATCAAATTATTCTTTTAAAATATTTTTATTGTAAAGGTGATACACAGAGGGGTTACAGTTACATAGGTCAGATAACAAGTACATTTTCTTTTAGAACAGTGTCACCTCTCCCCTCGTTTTCTCCTAATTTCTTCCTCCTAAACCCCTTCCCTTCCAAGTAGTATAGTTAATTTTCAACATAGTGAACTAGTAAGAATCACTGCTGAATTAGTTCACCCTTTGTCCCATCTGTTTCCTCTTGCCCTCCCCCCAAAAGATAAACTTACATACAGGATAAAATCAGCAACAAAAGGAGAAAACAAAAAACAAAACCAAATCACAAAAAGTAAAATAAATAATCTCTTGTTTCTATTTCTTGGAGTTCACTTTGATAAACATCATTTTATATGATCATATGCAAATAGCTATTGACCTTTGTGATCCTCTCATAAGACAGTCAAACTATTTCTATCACTAATTAATTCTGACTAAATAGATTCCTTTGGTATTTATCTTAATGTGCATTTACAGAAAAACGTTTATTTGTGTCCATCATTGCTGGAAGGTATTTTGTTGGATTAAGATTATTGGCTTTCTCCTCAGGACTTTGAATATTAAGTCTTATTGTGCTCTGTCCTGTACTGTTTTGATGATGACAGAGTTATCAATATGAAACATTTTTGTGAAAGGAGGATGGTTTTTCTTTCCACTTCCAATATTTTCTCAATGTTCTTGTCTTTAAGATTCACTGTATTTTCAACATAGTTCTTATACATCTCATTGTTACAATGGGTCAACCTATATCCTTGTTTCAGCAAGGATTTGTTATTTCCCTTCTCCTCCCCCAAATTAGAAAAACGTATATACAACATGCAGGACACCAGAATCAAATACAGTGAAAACAGGAGTTTGGTATAACCTATGGGGGAAGCACATACAAACGAACATACAAAAGAAAACAAAAAAAAAAGCACATAGTATATTTAAGTACATTAAAAACAACAGCAACGAAGATAAAACCTCATTTGTGTCCCTATCTTGGGGTTCATTTCTCTTAGCATCATTTTATATGGTCATATGGACATAACTTTTACAACTTCGGGGGTGGGAAGGAGGGAGGAGTTGTGGGTGTTGGGAGGAAAGGGATGGATGGTAGGAGACAAACAAAGGAGGGGATAAACTAAGTAGGAAATGTACTGTAACAATAAAAAGTAGGAAATGTAGCTGTAACAATAAAAATATATATTAAAATGTTTTTAAGAAAAAAAGATTCACTGTGATCTACCTAAGAAGGTTTCTGTGTATTTCATTTAGATTTATCATACTTGCAGTTTACTGAATTTCTTGGATGTTACACTTCATATATTATGTTAAAGTTGGGAAAATTTAAGGATTTTACTCCTTTGAGCATCTTTTTCTTCCTCTTTTCTCATTAGTATTTCCATTCACTGTATATTTCTGTGCTTTCTGTAACTGCACATTTCTCTGAGGCATTATTCATTTTCGTCATTGTATTTCTGCTTTTCAGATTTTAATTCAGATACAGATTTGTCTTTGGTTTTTTTTCTGGGCTTCCTTCTACCAGCTCAACTCTACTGCTGAGCTCTTATGACAAAATATCTTTTTCTGATTTTATATTACTCTACTTTTCAACTCCAACATTTCTGTTTTTTCTTTTTATTTTATTTTACACTCCAATATTTTTATTTTAAAGATATGTACATAATTACATAATCACTAAGTTCTCTTCATCACTGAAACACTCACTTTTTTTTATCCTGTAGACTAGATATACAGTCCTTTTATACAGTACTGATTTTATTGTCTGTTCAGTTACTTGCTTGAACTGTTGTAGTGATATTCTTTAGAAGTTGTAGTTTGGGGCATGTGTACTGTCACCAGGAAGTATAATTTGTTTGGCTAGGTACTCTTTCATTGTTTCTTTCCCTAATCTTAATATAAATTTCTACCTGATCTTTCTCTATTGGTGTCATACCTAGTGTTCAGATGCTCAACTGTTGATTTTTTTGTGTCTGTGTTTTTTAATGTCCCATAGGCTGGCAGGATTAAATCAGGGTTCTTTTTCTGGTAGTGTTTGAAGCTATTAGTAAAAGCTTACTCTGACTACAGGAGGTTTCTTCCTAACTAGCACTGTCCTAGTTTCCTATGTTAAAATTCTAGCTGCTGTATAATTTCTCCTATTGATTTCATAGATCTAGTAGTATGATATTAATAATACTCTTTAATTTTTATTGACTTTGAATGTATCTCCATGCATTAGATTACCTTGCTGCATTCAAAATAAATCCAGTCTCCTTTGGAAAGTAAAGCAAAAGTGTGCTGTTCTTGAGGTCTTCCTTATTGAGATCTCAATTCTGTACCAATATCCTAAGCCAGAATTGGGAACAGTTGTCTGCTTCTCTTAGAATGACACTGTGTTCTATGTGGGAGGCACAAGACACATGCAGTAACCCTAGTATAGTAGGATTGCCTCTCTCATCCTGGTTGCTGCACCTGGCAGAGTTCCTACCTTGAGTTGGAGGAGCTGAGTAGATCAATGGAATTCTAAATTTCTGTTATTCCTACCTAGAATGCAATGATGGTGGAAACAGATCTGAGGGAGCTAAAAATTGTTGGAAAATTTCTCCTTCATGTGAAGAATCTATATACCCTCCTTGTGAACTAGTGGGACAAAGACTCACTTTCTTTTCCATCCTACACTCTGCTTAGCATGGTGCTTCTGTCATGCTCAGCTGGGTGGCTTGTTCTTACCAAAATTTATTGGATCTTCCACCAAAAATGTTTCTTAATCTTCTGTATAGTTTTAGAACAAATTCCAGAAATATTACAGATGCTTTTACACTTAAAGATTCAAGTTTACCTGAATCCAAGATTCTGTTTTTTTGGGTGTTTTTAGTCAGTCATGGGGCTTGAACTCTGGGCATGCGCGCTGTCCCTCAGCTCTTCAGCTCAAGGCTAGCGCTCTACCACTTGAGCCACAGTGCCACTTCTGGTTTTCCAAGTGATTTATTGGAGGTAAGAGTCTCATGGCCTTTCCTGCCTGGGCTGGCTTGGGATTGTGATCTTGAGATCTCAGCCTACTGAGTAGCTAGGATTACAGGGGTGAGCCACTGGCTGTTTTTAATTCAAAATTTTGTTTTGCTGAGAAGGTTTATTGGGCTTTTCATACTGATATTCCCTAAGTGCTTAATCTTGAACCAACACAATTCAAAATTCTATTTAATAGAGAAATCAAATGTTCTAATTGTAAAGTCTTACAAACTTTCTCATGTTTTAGAATATTTAAAAAATGACCTGTACTTGAACAATATTTATATTTTCTGCTCAGTATATTGTATTTGTGAAAAATATACAATTTAATGTGAATAATGTGTTTGTTAAAAAAAACTCCCTTAATTTATCTTAAATAGCAGATAGATCACTACTCAAGGTAATGATCAATATTCTCATTTCCCCCAGACTACATCTTTCTCCCCTCCTCTCCTTTCTTGTCTTCTCCTCACCTTTTCTCCCTCTCCCTTCCTCCTCTCCTCCTCTCTTGCTATCCCTTCCTTGGCCCTAAGGACCTCATCATCTCTGTCGGGTTCCTTACTCTGTCAAACTATAAATAGTCCCCTCCTTAAATTCACTTCAAAATATCAGCTAAGTATAGCTTTTTGTTCCTAATGGAACCATGATTTGTTTGCTTGGTGGGAATGTTAGCTCCAAGATTAGCACATATAATTGCAGATCCGACATTCAGGCTCCTATTTGAAGCAGTTCTCTAATAATACACATTTCTTGTCTATTCATAGATTTCAGGTCTCTTTATTGGACTCTAAATCAGTCATTGTTCATCATTGTTAGCTATAGACACTGACTCCTGCCTACTCAAACAAAACAATAAACTTGTCAAAGGACAGTTATAACTTAACAGAAAGCCCAGGGAAACAAGAGAAACAATCTTGGAAAACTAGGCAGGAAGAAGGAAGAGTGGGTACAAGAGGCTCACCAGGGACTCTGCATTGTTAGTCTAATGTGGAGAGTGCTCTAATTCATCCAAAACATAAGCATTATGCATTCCATACATCTTCTTGTGCCACTGATTACTAGATAACACATTCTGTTGCCTGAGACCTGAACGGTTCACCCCATGATACTAATTGTGCACACTGGAGTAGGCGGCTTCTTTGTCCATGTTTCCTACTTCCAGTCCAGAGTTGGTGATGTGGTTTGAAAAAGCCAACATTTCATATCATGATCTGAGAAGACAAACATTTGATGTTTCCACTTCTTTTATAAAACAGAGCTTGTATGGTCATGAACAGTCATAGGTAACATGCTGAATTTCTCTAGAATCAACATTTTCATAACTTTATTTTCTCACACAGAGAAACAACTCATACACACACACACACACACACATGCACACACACATATAAAACTAAGGAATGTATGGATGGACATAAACATACATCTTTTTCATTTTTTAATTTTTAAAAATTTTTTATGTTTTTTTAATTGTGAAAATACCATAGAGAGGGGTTACAATTAAATGAGTAAGGGAATGAGTACATCTTTTATCAGCCAAGCATTGCTTCCTCCTCCTTTGTTTCCCCTTACCATCTCTCCCCTCCAAAGTTGTAAAGTTCATTTTTCAACCTAACGTCTTGTACATCTCATTGTTGCAATGGGTCCACCTGGATCCCTATTTAAACAATTTGTTTCTTCCCTTCCCCTCCACAAAGTATACCAACATCAAATACAGTGAAAATAGGGGCTATACCATGGGAGAGGGACATACAAAGCAACAAAAAAATCATCTTCTAAATATGTTAGAAACAATAGCAAGAAAGAAAAACCATTTGAGTTCTTATCTTGGGGTTAATTTAGCCTAACATCAATTTATCTGACCATTTCTGCTTGTCTCAGACATATACTACTTATTGCAAATAAGGGAAACCATGGGACCTATCTTTCTTTGGGCCTGGCTTACTTCACTTAATATAATTTTTTCCAAGTCTTTCCATTTCCTAACAAATGGGCCAATGTCATTCTTTCTGATGGAGGCATAGAATTCCATTGTGTATTTATACCACATTTTCTTGATCCATTCATCTACTGAGGGGCACAACAAATTCTCAAAGAAACAACTGCCCAATAAATAAGTGGGCTAAAGACGTAAAGAGTAAGTTCTCTGAAGAGGAAAGAAGGATGGCAAATAGACACATGAAGAAATGCTCGACCTCCCTAGCCATAAAAGAAATGCAAATCAAAACAACATTGAGATACCACCTCACCCCAGTTAGAAGGGATAACATCAAGAACTCTAATAACAACACAAACATCTTTTATGTAATCAGCTAATTCAAAATAATTTTTATCACCACTAAATTGTGTTCCAACGTATGGCTTTTCTGGTGCCTCATATGCTCATCTCAGTTCCACACAGTCATTTCCACTTACTTTGACTACTCAGTGGGATAAATAATCATAAAAGTACATAGCATGGTTTTGAGCATCCAAGCATAAGACAAAACCTGTCTAGAACCTCCCTGAGGGAAGATCATGTTGGTTTCAACCTCTTTTCACATTGATATACTTGAAATTTAAATTAGTTTTACTGATATCTACATGGAAATTATTGTACTGGGTCTTCAAGTTAGATAGTGGAAACTGTTAATTTCATTAACATTTCTTACAAACTCAATACAGATTATTAAAGCTGAATTTCTAGTGCTTGCTACATATAGCCAGCATTCATTCTGCAAATACTACTTTAATCTTGCCAATTGCAGATCATATTGTTTTTCCTGAACTTTATGATCTCTTCTGTGTCCAAGTGTCTTTATTTGATCAACATCAGATGATTTTTATTCATGGAGCAAATAGTAATTAGGATATAAAATAGTTAGGGCACCTGAAGACCCCAGTTCAAAGAAGGATTAGGAAGAGGGGAGGTGGAAATTAGGTAGCAGCAAGCAAAGCAATTTTGGTTCTGAGGATAATCTTGATGCTATAGGTGCTACATGTCACCATTCTCCCATTGTCAGAGCCAAACACTGTACCCCTGTATTATACCAAGGCTTTACTGCTCATTTCCCAGAAGACATAGTGATGTACCCCTTTTGTTGAAAGTGGTACTTTATGTTCTCTTCCCTCCATTCACTAAGTTCCAATTCATAGTGCAAGTTGGGAAAAAGGAAATAGGTCATGTGTGCTCAACTTGGCTGCAAGGGAAGCTGAAACCTAGGAAGAAATGGGCCATTTATTTATCCATATGAAAAGTTATAGTGTAGTTCATACATGAGACTGGTTATCAGATGCTGAACAGCAAAGACTAAATCCTATCTCCTTTATTCTTTATGCACTTTTCTATTAGTTAATGGCTTTGACTTTCTGTAGAGAAACAGAAGCCTAAACATAAATTGATGGACTAAGGCAATTCATCAATAGACAGACAATGGAAAATAATGGACAAAATAACATTTGTGTTGGCTTTATTCTTATGCTGACATTATGATCCAATATTATTATGAGTGGGCTATAAATATTCCTTCCAATATGAAGTCAGAAATTTAAGAACTTACTCCTTATGAGTCAATCTGGATAAGTATCTATGAAATGACTCACCTGAGTTAAATATGTATTCATTTGAAAATAATGGGCTTCTAAGAGATAGACTATCCTGACCTTAGATTGATCAAGTCCTTATCTGCTGAGTTAGGCATGTGGGTAAACACTCCTACTCTCCTTTTTTCAGGAGGTAATATAGAATGCCTACAGAAAAACAGATATTTTTTCAGGCTGAAGGTAGATTTTATTTGAAAAAAATCCTATGTTTCTTTGGGCCTGGTTTACTTCACTAATATAATTTTTTCCAAGTCTTTCCATTTCCTAACAAATGGGGCAATGTCATTCTTTCTGGTGGAGGCATAGAAGTCCATTGTGTATATATACCACATTTTCTTGATCCATTCATCTACTGAGGAGCATCTGGGTTGGTTCCATATCTTAGCTATGGTAAATAATGCTGCAATAAACATAGTTGTGCTGGTAGCTTTAGTTTGGTCTTATTTGTGATCATTTGGGTAAATGCCCAAAAATGGGATTGCTGAGACATAGGGGAACTCTTTGTGGAGTCTTTTGAGGAACTTCCATACTACTTTCCAAAGTGAACAAGTTTACACTCCCACCAACAAGGCAGTAAGGTTACCTTCTGTCTACATCCCCTCCAACATCTGTTGTTATTCGAGTTCTTGATTATAGCCATTCTAACTGGGGTGAGGTGTGGTTTGCCTTATTTGCAATAACTAGTATATGTCTGAGACAAGCAGAAATGGTCAGATCAGTTGATGTTAGGCAAAATGAACCACAAGATAAGGATTCAAATGTTTTTTCTTTCTTGTGATTGTTTCTAACATATTTATAAGATGATTTCTTTGTTGCTTTGTATTTCTCTCCCCATGGTATAACCTCTATTTTCACTGTATTTGATGTTGGTATAATTTGTGGAGGGAAAGGGAAAAAACAAATTGTTTAAATAGGGATCTGGGTGGACCCATTGCAACAATGAGATATACAAGACGTTATGCTGAAAAATGAACTTTCCCACTTTGGCAGAGGGAGGCGCGTGGGGGTGGGAGGGTAGATGGGAAGGGATGGGAAGGGGAAACAAAGGAGGAGGCAACAATGCTTGATAAAAAATGTACTCATTACCTCGCCCATGTAATGGTAACTCCTCTATATGGTATTTTCACAATAAAAAATGTAAAAAAAATCCTAAACTAAATTAATAGTTATGAGCTCTGATGTTTTGCTATCTCAAGCCCTTTCCACAATTTCCTGTCTGGCCCATAGTACTACAGAAAGCCAAGCACTTTAAATTAATATAGAAGAGCAGGCATATCCTAGGGTACTGGTCTGGAAGAACGCAAATTCTTTCAGTGTAACATTCTACGTTTCAGTCTCATTCTCCATGGCAAAGAAATGGAACTCAGCTTTTTACTTTTTAGTAACTGCATGCAGGCCAGTTTCCATTTTTCATTTATGTTTCCACAGTGATAAAGCAAATGAACAGCAGAAAGAGCAGACAGTTAGTTTTGCTCAGGTGCTGAGTCACCCAGACATCTATCCTTCCCATAACTCTGGACTGGCCGCAGTTCACTTTCCTTCACTTGACAGCAGAGAAATCCTCCAATCAATAACTGCACTTCACAGACAACATTTACCTTAAAAGCAGGATTGACTATTTTTTCTTACTTCTTCAGGCCATATGACTTCCAACAAAATTCCTAGCAAGATTATTTATGTATGAAGACTGAATACAAAGGATACAAGTAAGTAGTAGTAATGATTGTAATGGATTAAATTCTTATTGTGCACAGTCAAACTATGTATTTATATTGAATTATGTCTAATTGTTAAAAAACCTGATAACATGTTCACATATGCATACTGAAGTCATTTTTTCCAGTATTATATGACTTTTGAGTGGTAGTTCCAAGACTGAGCTCACACTGGACACATCTGAACATTTAGGGAACTAAGTATTTAAAAACTGGCACATAATGAAAAAGATATTAATGTATTTGCAACTTTTCCATTGTGAACTTAATATATACTTAATTGTAGCTACATAGCCCAAAGATAAATTTTCCAGATAACAAATGGCAAAGAATAAGATATGGTAGTACACATCTGAAATACAAAGTCAAGAGGCTTAGGAAGAGAATTTCAAAGTTTGAGGCTAGCCTGGGTACCCAGAGGTTCTGATCAGCCTGAGTTAAACAGGATAATGCTGTGTAAAACAGTAAATAAAGAATAGTAGAATCAGTATACCATCCGTTTGGAAATCTAAGAAAAATAAAGACTCAGAAAATCATTATCAATAACAACTTAAAGCTAACCACAATTCAGAATCCGATCAAGACTCTTACATAACATATTGCAGGAGAAACTAAATAACACCCCAAGGATGCAATCAGGCAAATCCATTCTGTAGAAAACCAGCTGAATTTTTAACAATAAGTTGCAAAAAGAGAGAACAAATGGAGAGACATATGCACGCACACACATATATGCACACACATACATATACATGAACACACAGACTCTAAATTAATAAAATCTAAGCAATTAATCAACTGATACACACTTATCAAAACTCTTGATTTGAAAATGAATCCTCTTTTTACAAAGAGTCTGTACAGAACGTCTGAATGAAACTGGGAGATGATACAGTGAAATTCTATCCCACCAATTACTGGTCCTTCAAAAAAGCAAAAGTTAAAAAATGTAAGTTTTGAATATAAAGTAAAATGCAAAGGAAATGTCCTGATGCTTCTGTGATGTCTAATTAATATCAAACTGTTGGTTCCCTTTCAGTGTCACTTAAACAGTAAGTCATGATAGCACTGTGAAAGGACGTTTCCACTAGGTTTTAGAAAGACAAAGAATGCTCTCTCTGTTTGCTGATAATCTGCATCTTGCCAGTGCTTCCACATCTGTGGTTTGAGTATGGATTACAATACCTAGGCCTGCCATATATCAGATACCCTTACCAGCACCATTCTATTTTAATTCTGCCATGGGTACACTCACGTGAAACTTTATAGACTAGGTTAGGAAAAATCATTTCAAAGAAATCATGTTTGTGCCCACTGAACAATTCTGACATCAAATGTATTTTTTCTCATACCAAACAATTCCAGCTCTCCGATACTGACCAGACGTCCTGCAATTCATTCCCCACATTAATTATATGGATTTAGTGCAGATCCTCAGATTAAATGCTCAGTCTTACAAGCCAGTCTTCCACACTTCAAATGCCAGCTCCAATCCCAGGCTGTCACAGGCTGTCTCCTGTTCTTCTGATTGCATGGTTTAAGCCAAGGGTTCTTATACCTCTCATGTTCAATAATTCATTTTAACAGATCATAAAATTCACAAAACCCTTTGCCATTTTGTTACAAAAAAATCATAGACAAGAAACAGAACTACATCCATAAGGGTGATAGGGCTTTATGGTTTCAAGTTGAAGACGTTTCAAAAGCTTTATTCTCATGGAGTTGAGGTTTTTCAAATCCATAATTCTCAGATGTTTTTTATGGAAGCTTCTTCCCCTAGGTATTTATTACTTTCTCAGCTTCCAGACTATTTCCTTCCCTGAAGCTGGGGAATGGAACTCAACGTTCTAAGTTTCTAAGCATGGCTTGGTCTTTCTGGTGAACAGAAAAGAATGAACTGAGTTGCCCAGCAAGCACAACTTATAAGAACAAATGATAGTTGTCACACAACACCTCCAGATCATAGGAGCTCTGTGTAAAATGTTCCTATCACCATCACCTCTTGAGAAAGGAAGAATTTAGTATAAAAGCTGCTATCAGGAGCCAGTGAGCTAATTATTAGAAGGGCTTCCCCATTCCTATCACTGCTTCAGGAATTTTGAGCTTTCGTGAGCTCTGTGTAGGGAGCCTGAAGTAGAAAGCAAATACATATTTCTATAATATCATGTCATTATTTACATGCCAACACGTGTGAGCATTCGTGTGGCCACAGAGGACACAAGTGGAACTTGCTCAGAGTTTTTGGGCTTCCTCCTCAGAACTACCCACTTTATTATGGAAGCTTTGGAGCTTTCCTCAATTTCTGAGTTAAAAGGAAGACACAAGCTGTGGTGTTACTTTTCAATTTCTAACTCAGTGTTATTCACTTGGGTGTTCAGTTTGTGAAAATTGCTCAGCTGCATGCTATGATATAGTCATTCTTTCTGTGTACTGTATATGTTATAATACTTGAATAAAAATGATAAAACAAAAAAACAAGAATTGGCATGATGTGCTAAAAAAGATGTCTGCCACTTCACATTTCTTTCACCTGAACATGAACAGTTGGCACACAGCACAGCAATACTGCAAGACACAGATGGTTGATAACAGAGAAATTCAGATCTGCATTATTAATGGATATCCAAACTACATTCAACAAATTAAGATTTGGGTTTTAAATTAACCTTATGCCAAATGCAGGGCAGTGATAGATCTTCCTAATGTGATTTGAGGCATTCCATTGTTCACATGCAATTTGAACTTTGATGGCAATTTTGGGGATTCTATCAGGGTCTGTACCTGCATTAGGAATTGTGAAATATTGTGAGAAACACATTTCCTGGTTCATTTCAATTTGGTATATAATAACTCAACTTCACTGGTAATAGAATCTTAAGGAGGAAGCCATAAACTTGGTGCATGAAAGAATTACAGGGAAGAAATATGAGCCTCAGTTTCTGACCAAGGGTCAGAGAGTGAACTTGTAGAGAAGTATGTCAGGGAGTCTTCAACTTTGAAGGAAGATTAGGAGAGAAAATAATATGTGGAGGGGAAAGGAATAAGGGCCTGTTTTGGTTGATATATTTTATTTCATTGTAGAGGCAATAAAGTTAAACATAATGTATTGTCCAACATATATATTTGATGAGTTATTATTAAGCACACTGATATATAATACATATTACATATAATGGCCATTTTTACTTACTCTGAAAAAAAACTATTTTCAGCTTAAAAGTGTTGCCTATTAACGTTTAATGTATATACTCACATTTAAGTTTTCAGTCTGTTATTGTATTAGTTTTAATTTGTCCCCTATGTATTCTGTTCTATATTGTCTCATTGTTAATTTATTGTAGAATAGTTATCTTTTCATTCATCTTTCACGTAAAAATAACTTAAAATATATATTGTAGCTGTTCTTTAACCATTTCATTAGGTGTTTTATCATACATTTTGTACTTTTTCAGAAACCAATTCACTATTATTATTGTTATTATTCTGCACTTGTATAAAGAGTTTACTATTCTTAACACAGACTAGAAACTGCTTATACCAGCTATCATCTTTGGTTTAGTGTGTTCTTTATCTTGAATCCCAATCCCACAAAGACCTTACAGTTAACTAGATATTGCTCTTATAGAAAGGTAACAGAGTATTTGAGTATTACTAGATTTATATATATATATATATGTATATATATATATATATATATATATATATATTTGAGTATTACTAGATTTAACCCATTTTGTAGCTGTATTTTCTTATTTATATTTAGGTTATTTCTTTCAGCTTGCACAAAATGCTTAATTTTCTTTCAACTGTAGGATGCTAGGAAAAATCTCCTTCCTTTGCCTGGAAAACCTTTACTTCATCTAATTTTTTTTTTCAGGTAAGGGTAGGTTTAGTCATCGTTCCAGCTGGCACCAGGCCATCTTGGTCCTCCACGCGGTGGGGAAAGGCCTGGGAAAGAGAGCTGGGAAAGAGAGAGAGCTGGGAAGGAGAGAGAACTGGGAAAGAGAGAGAGCTGGGAAAGAGAGAGAGAAGAGCTAGAAATGAGAGCGTCTGGGAAAGGTGGGAAAAAGAAGGGAGCTGGGAAAGAGAAGAGAAGGAAAGAGCTAAGAAAGAGCTAGAAAAGAGCAGAGAGCTTCATCTAATTCTTGAAGAATATATTTATCTGGTAGTTGCTTGCCTTCAGCTCTGAACAGATGCTGTCTCTTCCCCTTTCCTGTTTCAGGGTTTCATTGAGAAGCCATAGGTCATATTCACTCCTGCCCTCCAAACATGCCTGTTTTTGATCAGGATATGACAGTTCATACACATTTCTTTTGGGTTTGCTTTGCAGCAGTTCATGATATATGCTTTGGTGAAGTTTCATTTGTATGTATTTTATGCAATTTGCTCAATTTGGGGAATCTCTTTTATTTTCGGTTCTCTCTTCAAATATTAATTTTTATCTATTACATTTCTTGTTTTATTCCCTCGGACTCTATCTATATGCAGACAAAACATTTGCATTTCTATTTGTCTTCTACACTGCACACTGATTTATTCATTCCTTTTATATTGAGGTATAGTTAATCACTGTAATTCCTTTACCTGTGTATTTAGAAGAAATTATTTCCAAAGCAGGAGAAAAACCAGAGGGCATAACAGTGTTAAACAAGAAATATACTCATTGCCTTACTTATATAACTCTGACCCTTCTGTATAACACCTTAAAATTAAAATTAAAGAAATTATTTCTGTGTGTTCACGTTATTAATAATGATTTAAAACTATTACTTAAGCAAGAGTGGAATAGCATGGCAGCATTTCATTTAACATAATGTCAAAATACTATCAATTGTTAGTAATTATCCTGATTAAGATAAGCCATAGTATACATATTATAGGTTGCTTATAAGCTATTGAAAGTAAATGTGGTGGTAATAGAATAACAAGTATGATTTTCAAATTATAACACAAAAATATACTGAAAGCCTATTGTTCAGAAATGATTTTATATATATATCTATACTTATTTATCTCAAAGTATATAATAGCAGTAAATTTAATACTGACTGTTGCCAACATTTTATTTTTTCAATTTGGCTTTTTGTTTCCTTATTTGCATGATTTATGTCATTTCTCTGGACTATTAATAATGTGTTTGTTACTTAAGTCAAAGTCATTATCAATGCATATAATTCTCATTACCTTTCAAAATGAAAGAAATAGAAAAACATTTGTTATTTAGAAGTACATTAAAAAAGAAGAAACTTTTGAGGGAGAAATGCTGAGTGGATTTCAACAATTCAGGAGGTGATCAATTCATTGTACAAGAGCCACCTGGCCCTGCTTTTCTCATAATGCAGCTCCAGTAATAAGGCAATCAGGTGGTTAACTTAAGATGGAAGGAATGTGGACAGCCACACCTCTTTTCATACTAGTTTATAGTAGAATGCGTTCAGAATTTTCAACAATATTAGGCTGCCTGAAAAGGCCATTAAATGTGTCTTTTCTGTACATGTCAAGGTCTTTACTGACTAAAGCCACATGAATTTGTAAATAGTCAAATATATTACAGTGGTGTGAATGTGTGGAGATCTCTGAACAATGAGTCTCTTCACTGCTCTCTAACTTTGCAAATGAGTTTCGACCTACCCAGTGCTATCCCAGCAGGCGAATGCCAATCCACTGATCACTGATCATATTCTGAGGTGTACTCCATAGTCAGGTGTGCTATTTTCCTCTTAGCAACAATTGTTTTGTACTCTCTTAAAAGTTGAAATTCAACTGCCCTTTGGTTTAAATAGTTAGTTTTGCTTTGGTCCATCTCCCCATGTAAGCAAAGTGGTTTTATTGCTTATGAGAAAGTAATGATTATTTTATCTAAGATATCAATGTATCACTCAGGTGTGAGCTACTACTTCTACATAAGGTAAGTTGAATATGCAATATCATTGCTAAAATACATTATCCAAGATCTGGCATGTCCTAAACAGACTCAACTAAGTATATTAATGCAATAAAATTGTCTCTTCACACAAGATAGTAATTAAAAAGGCATTACGCTATAAATATCATGACAGTAGTATCCAAGTATATGGTTATTGTTATACAACATTGTAAAATTCAGGTCAATAATCACATTTTACCTATGATAACTTCCTTAGATTCATTTTCTGTTATATGAAGAAATAAAACTGATTACAGTCTTTAAGACAACAATGATAATCAGTTCTATTTAAACTCTACTCTTCCCTCCTCTGGATGGCTTCCACTCCTGGAGTGGCATATTGGAGTGAGGAGTCAATCAAAGACTTCTTTGGTATTCAGTTCAGTTCAAGAGACTACACAGGAAAAAAATGTAACCACTGGCAATGAATTACTCTAAGAAACAATTCCAAAGAAATGATTACACCTTTGCAGTTGCAGAACATTCTGATTTCCTTTTAGGAGAAAGAGGGTGTGTGCACGACACAAATTACACTCAGTAATTATACAGGTAATGCTTATCATCATTTTGATGACTTATCAATCCTTATACAAAATCTCAGGAACATCAGAATGTGTATAGGAAAATTAACCTGCAGAGGTGACTTTCTTTCACGTGGAGGATGATACCCTAAAGGATCCCTCAGCTCAAGTTTCTCCATGTGCCCCTCTCCGTTAGTACCCCTCTACGCTCTGCTTCTTGGTCAGCAATGTTAACTGTGCAGGAGCCAAGAACAACTCCCTAGCTATTGAACACATTTAGCAACACCTTAGATTTCCCGAGTTGCTTGCAACACTTTGCTAAAATTTACAGCCATTCCTATTCTTTGTACAATAGAGATTTTCACCTCTGTGAGGTTTTTTTTTCCCTTTCCTACTAGAATTTATTGGCCACACTGAGTCCTTCCTTCACTAGTGGTAGCCTCTCATAAAATAACTATATAATATGAGCTAATGTAACTTTTCTGTTTTGACAATATCCATCCTCATTTACTCTCTGTAGCCCAATTCCCCCTCTCTAGCACCCACCACCTAAGAGAATCTGTTTGTCTTCCCCAACCCCACTGAAACCTGGATTAGCAAACAGCTTTCACAGCGGTTCTTTATGCTGTTTTCACATATCGTTGCAATATATCTCAATGTATTCTATTTTATCCTTTCATCTTCCCCTTCTAAAGATCGCTGATTGGCTTTTTGCTGTCTCCATGATAACCTGATGTTATTTTATTCCAAAATAAACTATTCAGTAATATAAACCTCAATTTAATTTTGAGCTGGAATTACTTGTAACACCAAAACTAAAGCACCAAAACTAACCAAGTAAGAAAAAAATGCAATTGATTGTTTAGTAGTGACCTACCTTCAAGTGAGCTACACTCAGAAATAAAATGTTGGCATAAAACTTTGCCAACAGATGTACAAATGGAAGCTAAAGGAGTTTGAGTCTCTTGGCTTAATTTGTACAAGTTATGAGGATAATCAAATATATTGGAAGTACAAAATAAAATAGAATTTCAGAACCTGCCTTTTTTGCTTCTCCTTTTTAAATGAAATATATTAGTTTGGGCCTATTCTTGAGGAGCACTTTATGCAGGTCCTAAAAGGTCACCATTTCTTTCCCTAGAATGAAAATAAATTGAAACAATTTCAAAATGGAAAATGAAACCTTGACACCTATGCATATATAAAAGCAAGTACTCCTTGACACTGAGTCTTAGCTGGAAGGAAGGCAGGAGGAATATCTAGCCCAGAGGAATGAGAATTAAAGCATTAGCCTTTAAAGACAGAGTAAGGAATCAAGAGCCCTGTGTTTCCAGTTGACTTTTAACACCTTTCCTTCCTGCCCTTTCAACAGAAAGGTCCTTGGGTCAATCTCCCTAGTAAGGAGGGATGACAATTTTGTCACATAAATCAAGTGGTAGTAACAAGTCTTTAGGCAATGGTTGCCTGATACCTATACTGGAGAGCAGAGGAAATCCAAGACAGATGATCTGAGTGGCATTTTTGTGTGTATGTGTAAATTTATGTGTGTGTATAAATAATGTACTACCAGATGATATAGAACATTCTCCTCCTCGGGCACAAGTATCTTCAATGGAAACTCAAGACTTTTGATATACCTATACATTTATTTTTGAATTTTGGTATTCCTGACTCATTGAAAATGTACTACAAGTTAATTATTTGAATAAAGGTACAAGTAGGCAAGCATTGGCATCACTGGCCTTGGCTTACTGTAAAATAAAAATCACCTGTAACTGATATGTATGTACCAAATTTAACAGTGGCCTTCTCCTGCTTCTCTCTAGTACTTTGCTGGTTAAATGCAAGCGCTTATTGGTTAAATAAAGATAAAGCTAAAGGAGGAATTCCTAAATGAAGAAATATGTGGAACTGGGCACTGGTGGCTCATGCCTGTAATCCTAGCTTCTCAAGAGGCTGAGATCTGAAGATCGTGGTTCAAAGCCAGCTCAGGCAGGAAAGTCCATGAGACTCTTATCTCCAATAAACCACCAGAAAAATGGAAGTGGTTCTGTGCTCATGTGGTAGAGTGACTGCCTTGAGCTGAAGAGCTCAAGGGCAGTGCCCAGGTTCAGAGTTCAAGCCTCACGACGACCAACACCACCACCAAAAAACAAAACAAAAAACAAAGAAAGAAATATGTGGGGGTTTATCTATAGGAAATAATGTAAGTCTAATAACATGAATATGAAGACAATCGAAAACATTTTTTTTTATCTCACAAAAACAGGAATACTCAGCTCATCCTTTGATAAAGATAAACATGAAAATACAAGCAGGATACAAGTTGAAAAAGGCACAACCTGAGACACTGCTCCACCTGGAATAGTGGACTGAAGTCTTAATATACAGAAAACAGAGGCAGGAAAATAATTTCCTAGTTTGGGTTACATAATGAGTTCTAGGACAGATTGGGCAAAACAGTCAGGAGAGAGATAGGGGAAGGAGCTCTTTGTTTGCATTACTATTTGGTTATTATGGCTTTGATGCTGGTGATTACCACTGGTAAAAACCCATCACATCTCTAATCTCTATCTTTACAATTATACCATTGATATATTCCAGAGACCTAAAGTATTTGACTATATTAAACTTAAGTTATATTAGAGAATATTCCATATCCAGTCAATTTAGATAAAGTATATCAATAAAAAGCTTAAAACACTCTATTTAAGATGGAAGAGGAATATATATTTTTAACAGAAAAAGTACTTTTAGGAGATGACTCAAATTCTTATAGTAACTGTAATTCATTGATCTGATTTATACCAAGAATTTATGATTCAGCTTAGATACTGGACAAGAGGAGATAGAAAAAGAGAATTTTAAAGGAAACCAAATTCAAACAATATATGACATACAATAATATAATACCTTAAGGATTTGTAGATTTTTCCTTCACTTCTTACAGATATCTTAGTTATTGTAAAAATAAACAATTGTTGTACTAAAGAGTACTGTTGTCAAGAACTTAGTTCAGTTTCCTGCCACAAAAAATTTAATTCTATTTTCCTATTTTCTGAAAATACTGTCTTTGAATTACTATTTTAAATTCCATCACTTTTTAAGAAACAACAATAACTTAAACTGCAAAAGAACACCTTTTCTTTACAGAGTCAAGTGACAAAACATTTGCAAATGTTCTCACTGTAAAAGGCAAGTCTATTTTTCCCTGTAGAAAAATTTAGACCACAGACAAAAGATTTCCGTTAATACTCATTCCAAACTCAATCAATATGATACTCATTTAACCTCAATGACACAAGAGGGACTGATTGGACAGTTGCCTTATGGAAATAAGGTAGAACAGTTTGCTGAAAATTTTTATGGTAATATAGACCTGGATTTAAACCAACTTTATCAAAATCTAAATGCCTGGTCCCCAGTAAGTTGGTTAATTTTTCCGAGTTTTGTCTTCCAAAATTTTGAGTAGAGATAGTAATCTTATCTTGATAGGCTTTTTCGTAAGACTACATAAAATATCAAACTAGCTATCCAATGTGCATATGTGAAAATGTAACCAAGTTACCAGAAGGGTGAGTGGGGATGGGACAGATGGGGGGAGCATGAAGGGAAGAGTAGCGTTGATTAAGATGCACTGTACTCATAAACTAACATGTTGAACTGAAACTACTTAAAAGTCAGTTATAAAAGGAATAGTGAAAAGAATGGTATTCTGTGTAAATAACTGTTGTCCTAGCTATAATTCTCCATGTAAATGACACAGGTATTGCATGGCACTCCCTTGTTTAGAAAACTAAAAGTTATGGGAAGGGATGGTAAAGGGAAACAAAGGAGGAGGCAACAATGCTATATAAGAAATGTACTCATTACCTTGCTCATATAATTGGAACCCCTCTGTATGGTATTTTCACAATAAAAAAAGAGTAAATAATCACAAAAAAGAAAAAAAAGAAAACTAAAAGTTATTTGCAACAGCAATGTTCTTCTTACTCCCTGCCACATGTGAGGTCACCACTCAGTACTCACTAATGTTTTTCCATTTTACTCAACTATTTCTCAGCCAAGAGGAACTTCTGTCATTTCATGGCCTATGCCCAAATCATTCCCAGCACTTACTGTTTACACATTCAATAAATAGCTGTTGATCAGATGAATCCTTCAAGCTTTTATTGAGTAAGGAAATTTGGGCCCAGAAAGAAGTCTTTATCTACTAACCATTTAAATGGCAAAGGGAAAGATTTTACTCCCTAGTGTCTCTCTAAAAGTCCCAGTTTACCTACTGTATGCATGATGGTAGATTGCTGCAAAGCCAAAGTAACTTTAGACATCTAGAAGGACCAAAGTGGTGAAACCTAATATGCAATATTTTTTTCTTTTAAGTAAGCTACTTTAAACTAAATTTGTCTGTATAACTTTCCATTCTGAACTTGTTAGTTGTACACTTTTAGCTGTAGCTTCAGAATTCTTTATTATCAATGTCATGCAAATTGTAAGATGGCTATGAAGATTTGGAAAGCTTATATACTTTTGGCTTGTGATGTGTGTATATCAAAAGCGTATACTATTGCATTTCTGTGCTGTGACTACATACATTTTGAGGTATATTCTTGAAAGAGGCTCCTAGACTGTGATGATCTTCAACAATTCAAACAGACGGCACTGAATGGAAAACATACAAATGTATCCACTAAATTCAAATTAAATGTAGCTTCCACCAGTTTCCCCTTAGCATAGATTCCAAACTTGCCTTGGTCATATGACGTGAGATCAAGTGACAAAGGAGAAGTTAGAACTTATTGTGATCTATTACCATTACTATAACAAGGAAACACAAACTAAGCATTTAAGCATTTAAGATGTACTTCTCACAGTTCCAGAAGTTTAACATCAAGTCATTCAAATATTTAGCCTCACATGTTGAAAAATAGATATATCAAACTGTGAGATCTCTTTTATAAAAAAATTCAGAATATCTTGGTCTTCATAAACTAATCAAAACGTTTAGACTTCAGTTAGAACAGAATTGTGATCTGAATTGATTACAGTTAAATTTATTCCTTTTGGGGGGGGGTCATGAAGCCTGAACTGTCCCAAGTTTTTGTTTTTGTTTTCTCTCAAGGCTAACACTCTACTACCACTTGGTCCATATTTCTACTTCCAGGTTTTTGGTAATTAATTGGAGATAAGAGTCTCACAAACTTTCCATCCTAGGCTGTCTTTGAACCATGATCCTCAAATATAGCTGTGAGCCAGCAGCACCCAGCTAAATATGTTACATTTGCATACTTTATAAGGATATGTAAATATATTTCTATCACCTCACTCTAGGTTTGAAAAACTAGGGCAGCCTCAAATAACTACATTTAGTTTTTTTTTAATTTGAATAAAACTTACTAGATGAAAAGTGGGTGCTTTTCTACAATATCCTAGGTCCTTAAGAGGTTGCAATTGGAAGGATCATGTTTCAAAGGCCAGCCCAAGTAGAAAACTTTTGGAGACTCACTCTCAACCTATGGAGCTGGGTGCAGTGGTACATGCCTGACATGGCAAATTATGGGAGGCTGACATTTGGATAAACTAGCCTGAACAGCAAAATGGGAAAAACTCCCATTTCAATAGAGGAAAGCTGTATATGGTAGAGCCTAGCAATGGCAGGAAGCCTAAAACAGGTAGTTGAAGGCATAGGAAACATGAACCTATTTCAAAAATAACCAGCAAAATAACAGGGCACAATGTATGTTTCAAGTGATAAAGAACCTGCCTAACAAAGGCAAGGCCCTAAGTTCATACTTCAGTATTGCCAATATAAAAGTGGAGCTAGCCTTCCATTTTCTCCAGTGAAAGTGGTATTAAAGAATTGGATTTCTATGGTATAACCCCCGTTTTCACTGTATTTGATTCTAGTTCCCTGTATCTTGTATATACATTTTTCTAATTTGAGGAGGGGAAGAGAAGTAACGAAATGCTGAAATAAGGATACAGGTTGACCCATTGTAACAATGAGATGTACAAGACATTATGTTAAAAATGAATCTTACAACTTTGGGGGGGAGGGAGGAGTTGGGAAGGTAGGGAGAGAAGGCATGGTAGTGGGAAAATAAAGGAGGGGGTAACAATGCTCGATAGAAAGGTACTCATTACCTTCCTTATGTAACCGTAACCCCTCTGTACAGTATCTTTACAATTATATATATATATATATATGTGTATATATATATATATATATATATACTTAGAAAAAAATAAGAAATAAAAAATTGGAGTTCTGACAATACATAATCAAAGTAAGCTCACTTAAACTTAAAGACTTCAAAGTATTGTTGAGGTATCTTGGGAAGTTAAGTTAAAAACTTTAAGTATTAAATATTATAGATTTTTAATGTTTATTAGAGATTATATGATTAACCTTTTAAATCATTAAGCAAAAGGAAAGAAATATACTTATCACCTGAATTGTAAGAAATAGTTTTATTGTTAGAGTTCATAAACTTTGTAGATTAAGATGATGATGATTATTACTGTGAAGATTAAAAATGTGACTTTAGCTAAATATAACTATACCACATTACTGTGAAATTTATATAGTCATTTAATCTCAATAAAAAAATCATTGATTTGGGAAGATGGCACAGGAGAAGCAGGAGGCTAAACAAGCTCTCGCATAGAAAGCAGTTTTAGTGTTCCAGTGAACAGTCCTAGGCCAGAGAATTACACCAAGTGTGCCATCACAGTACAGAGAGTTTGGCCAGAGAGGGAAAATCCAGACAAGGAGACATATCTGAGCACTTGCCAGTAGCTGTGGCGGTGGAGGCTGCAGACATAGCGCCATACCTACAACACAGAAAGTCCAGGATAAAGGTGCCAGACACAGCGGGCCAGTGGATTCTACTCAACACCAGCAAGAACTGACAAGGAGCAGATATTTACATCCTGCATATGGCAGAACAGGAACCAAGACTCCAGCATGAGTAGAACCCCGACATCCTCACTCCTTCTCAGGGAGTACAGGAGGGAAGGCCGATCCTCGATCTCCATCTTTGATACTGACAAAGACCCAGCTGAGCAGCTAGCTCCAACTCAGGCCTTGGAAAAAAACAAAAGAGACATTTAGCAGGTCACAAGAACCTAACCTTACCTGACAGGCTCAGCTCCACCCAGAGGAAAGTCACCCAGCCCAGGCAGAGACAGCTCTACCACAAGAGGAGTGACTTTCCTCACTGGGTAAACAGAGCCAGAGGCTGCGGCTCCCTACAGCAGCCTAGTCAATCTATTGAAATTCAGTAAACATAAATGCTGAGAATGGCTCCAGGCTGGGCTCTTGTGAGTTTTTCAGAAGCTAGCCGCTCAGGGAAAAGCTACTGTTTGCTGAAAGGCCTCAACTCTAACTAGAACCTAGCCCCAACACAGCATCTTCAAACTAGAGGAAACAGCCATCTCCCTCTTTTGTGATACTCAAAGCAGATCTCCCTCCCACTGAACTAGCCTGGGAGGGGGGTCACAAAATCTTGGGTAAAGCAGAGCATTTTTCTGCCTGCCCAAACAAACTGACTTAAGAAACCAATCAAACCACAGGAAAACCAAACACCACAAGCAGACTAGAGACTCCACTAAGAGACTGGTTACAGACACAGGGGAGATACAGTATGTCCCCATCCACCCCCCCCAAAGAACTTTTTTGTACTTTTTTTTGTAATTTTTAATTTAAAAAAATATTTTCTATTAATCTTTTTTCTTCCTCTTATAATTTTTATTTTAGGTATATATGTGTATGTGGGCTCTTTTTAAAATCTCTATTGATCTTTTGGTCCTTTTTTTTCTTTCTCATTCTTCTCATATTTTCTTCTTTTCGTTCTTTTTTGCATGACTTAATTGTTGTTCTGCTCATCCTCAGATATATCCATCATCGACTATTAGACCTTATCCCCCAAGGTGTACACACTTAATCCAGAAATTTATTACTCAATTCTAAACCTCTTAGGCTTAACTTCCTTAATAGCAGTATTATCTATTCCTATATAATTTTTAAGAATTATTTTTTAGTTTTTCATGTCTCCTTTCTATCCCGCCCCTCCTCTCATCCTATCCCCGTTCTCTCAATTTCACCTTTAAAATTAGATAATTTTTAAGTTTCACTTTTTAAATTTAAATTTTAGTTTTTACATTTTTTTGTGACTCTCTTTTTTTTCTCCCTTTCTTAACATTCTGTACAATCCATTTCCCTCTTTGGTATTAGGACTTGGTTAATTTCACTCTCCTTTTACCTTTCCACATACCTCTAATCCTATTTTCCCCACATTTCTCCCTAAACCTAATAATTTCTGGTTTGCCAAATTCTTATTTGCTGTTCTTAGCCCATTAATACATAGTTGTTTGATGTTGAACAGATTGTATCCGATGAACTAGATTGTATCTGCATCATTTTGACTGTGCAACTGCAGGACTTTGGTTGATGCTTGGCTTAAAATAGTGTTCTAGCACAAAATTGGTGTCACTTTCATACCAAATAGGTAGAACAAGCCAGAAAAACACAAGAAAAATGGCAAGGCCAGGTATCTGAACTCCCACTCATGATAATCAGGTGACAGAACAGATAATAAATAATCCAGAGGAGAGTTCCCAAAAAGTTCTAAAAACACTACTGGTAAACATGGTGAATGAAAAGACTGAAAACCTGCAAAGGGCTCAGTGTGGGCATTATAGGGAGAGAGAGGAGGCAAACCGAAGATCAATATAGGAATCTCATGAGTGTGAGGAAGCAGCTCAAAGATTGATACAGGAACTGTGTCAGTAGGTTGAGAACACTCAAAGAGAAATAAAGGAATTGAGTGAGCAGGCTGAGAACAAAGAGAAAGTCAGATACGGCCTAAGCAGGCTGAGAACAAAGAGAAAGTCAGATATGACATAAGCAGGCTGAGAACAAAGAGAACTACAGGAATTGCGTGAACAAGAGGAAGCAAATCAAAGAGTAATACAGGTATTGCAAGAGCGGGATGAGAACAGACAAAGATCAATAGAGGTATTCATGGAATCCATAATCAGAGAGCTGAAAGAATTCAGGGAGACCACAAAGGGAATACTGAATGGAGCCCAACAGAAGGAATGGGAGTTCAAGGAAACCATAACCAATCAACTAAGTGGCTTGAGAATAAGCACTAAACACCAAATTAAAGAAGTAAAGAAGTTCATACAAGATCTAAAACAAAGCTCCAACAAAGAATTTGAAGCCATCAAAGCTGACCAACGCTAAGGAAAAGAAATAAAAAACCAATTAGAAAGTCTTGACAGCAGGTTAGACCATGCAGAAGATCAAATCTCGGGGATTGAAGACAGCCTAGATATTACAGAGAAAGAACATACAACTATCCAAGACAACTCCAAGAAATATGATAGATATATTCAACGTCTGGAAGACACCATCAAAAGGCCTAATCTGAGGATAATGGGTATAGAAGAACACCTAGAGAAAGAAGTTAATGGTCTAGGAAATTTGTTTAACAGGATCCTAGCAGAGAACTTCCCAAACATGCAAAAAGATAGGCCTATTCAGAAACAAGAAGCTTTTAGAACCTCAAATAGACCAGACCAGAATAGGACATCCCACCATCACATTATAATTCACACAGGATCAATCCAGACCAAGGAAACCAATAAAGGGAAACCAATTAGAATCACCTCAGATTTCTCAGCAGAGACAATTAAAGTAAGAAGAGCGTAGAATGATGTTTGCCATGCCCTAAAGACAAACAACAATTAACCAAGAATTCTATACCCAGCTAAACTCTCCTTCATAAGCAAAGGTCAAATAAAAACCTTCCATAGCAAAGAAAAATTGAAACAATATATCCACCAAACCAGCCCTACATGATACTTAAAGATGTCCTACACATAGAAAACCAACAAGACCACAATAAAGGCCAAGAACCACACCCAAACTGAGAATCCAAGAACCATAGGAAGAAACCAGTTGCCACAGCTCCCAAGAAGGTGGATAAAATGGCAGGAACTCCCAAATACCTCTCAGTCCTATCTCTCAACATTAAAGGACATAACTCTCCAATTCAGCAACATAGACTGTCTAGCTGGAAGATCCTTCTATCTGCTGTCTTCAGGAGTCACACCCTGCCCATAAAAAAAACACATTTTGAAAGTGAAAGGCTGGAAGAAAATCTACCAAGCAAATGGCCCTCATAAACAGGTGGGAGTGGCAATCCTAATATCAGATAAAATAGACATTAAATTAAAATGAGTAGAAGAGATAAAGAAGGTCACTACATACTAATTAAGGGATCTCTCCTTCAGGAGGATATTACAATTCTAAATATCTATTCACCAAACAATGGAGTACCCAAATTTAGCCAAGAAACACTACTTTCCCTCAAATTTCACATAAATCCAAAGACAGTAATTGTTGGGGACTTTAACACACCACTTTCCCCACCAGATAGATCAACTGGGCAAAAACTCAACAGTGAAACCGCAGATCTAAACAACTGCATAGATCAACAAGATTTAACAGACATCTACCGAATATTTCATCCCAGCATCAGAATATACATTTTTCTCAGCAGCACATGGAACATTTTCCAAAATAGTCCATATTTTAGGTCGCAAAGCCAACTTGTCCAAATTCAGACACATTGAAGTTATACCTTTCATTCTTTCACACCACAAGGGAATAAAATTGGAATTGAATACCAAAAGTCAGCAAAGAATATCCTGTAACACATGGAGGCTGAACAACACACTGTTGAATCATGAGTGGGTCAAGGAAGAGATTAGAGATGAAATTCAAATGTTCATAATATTCAACAAAAATGAACACACAAATTACCAGCTCCTCTGGGACACAGCAAAGGCAGTACTCAGAGGCAAGTTTATACCTCTGAGTTCCTACATCAACAAATTGGAGAGATCTGAAATCAACAATTTAATGAGACATCTGAGCCTCCTTGAAAAAGAGCAGCAAGATAAACCAATCAAGTAGATGGAAAGAAATCATAAAATTTAATCAGAATTAAATGAATTAGAATCCAATAAAAAAACCCCATAGAATCAACAAAACAAAGGGTTGGTTCTTCGAAAAATTTAACAAAATTGACAGACCCTTAGCAAATCTTATCAGAAAAAGAAGAGAACACACCCAAATAAATAAACTCAGAGATGAGAATGGAAACATCACCACAGAAACAACCAAGATTCAGAACATTATAAGGGAATACTTCTCAAAACTTTATGCTAATAAGTCTGAGAACTTGGCAGGAATGGACCTTTTCCTAGCAAATACTGATATGCTGAAACTAAACCAAGATGAGTTAAAAGCCCGTATCAAGCATTGACACAGAAACTGCAATAAGAGACCTCCTAGCTAAGAAAAACCCAGAACCAGATGGTTTCACACCAGAATTCTACAAAGCCTTCTATGCAGAGATCACACCAATACTCCTTCAACTCTTCAATGAAATTGAAAAAGAAAAGTTCACTATCAAAATCATTCTATGAAGCCATCATAACCCTCATCCCCAAACCAGGCAGGGACTCATCAAAGAAAGAGAACTACAGACCCATTTCTTTGATGAACATTGATGCAAAACTTCTCAACAAAATTTTGGCCAATCAACTTCAACAATTCTTCCAAAAAATCATACACCACGATCAAACAGGATTTATTTCAGGGATACAAAGCTGGTTCAATATGTGCAAATCAATTAATATATTTCATCACATCAACAAGAGCAATGATAAGAACGACATGGTTATCTCAATAGAAGCAGAAAAAGCACTTGACAAGATCCAACACCCCTTTATGATGATGGTTTTGGAAAAATTAGGAATCCATGGAACATTCCTCAATACAATAAAGGCTATATATGACAAACCTTCAGCCAGCTTTAGACTTAAAGGTGAAAAACTAAAGCCATTTCCTCTAAACTCGGGAATGAAATAAGGATGTCCACTTTCTCCATTTCTCTTCAATCTAGTATTAGAATGCCTAGCTACAGCATTAAGACAAGATGCAAACATAAATGGATACAAATAGGGAAAGCTGAAGTAAAACTCTCCCTCTTTGCAGATGACATGATCTTGTATTTAAAGAATCCCATAGACTCCACTCCCAAATTACTCAAGCAGAGCAGCAGGGTATAAAATTAACCCTCAAAAATCAATGGCTTCTCTGTATGCCAACAATGAGAAAAGTGTGCCTGAAATAAAGAAACCAACTCCACTCATAATAGCCTCACAAAAAGTAACATACCTAGGAATTAACTTAACCAAAGAAGTGAAGGACCTCTATGATGAAAACTTTAAAAACTTGAAAAAGGGGGCTGGGAAGGTGGCTCAGTGGTAGAGCGCTTGCCTTTCATGCCTGAGGCCCTGGGTTCGATTCCTCAGCACCACATAAAGAAAAAAGCCGGAAGTGGCACTGTGGCTCAAGTGGAAGAGCGTTAGCCTTGAGCTGAAGAGCTGAGGGACAGCGCCCAGGCCCAGAGTTCAGGCCCCATGACCGGACCCAAAAAAAAAAAACAAAAAAACAAAACAACAACAAAAAAAACTTGAAAAAGGAAATCAAAACAGAACTTAGAAAGTGGCAAAACCTCCCATGCTCCTGGATTGGAAGCATCAACATCGTGAAAATGGCAATACTTCCCAAGGCTATCTACAAATGCAATGCAATACCTATCAATATTCCAACCTCATTCTTCAAGGAAATAAAAGAGGCAATCCAATAATTCATATGGAACAATAAAAGACCCCAAATAGCAAAAACGATCCTCAACAGAAAGAACAGTGCTGGAGGAATATCAATACCAAATTTAAAACTCTATTACAAAGCCATAGTAATCAAAGCAGCTTGGTACTGACACAAGAACAGACCTCAGGACCAATGAAATAGAATTGAAAACCCAGAATTGAACCCACAGACCTGTAGCAATCTAATCTTCAATAAGGGAACTAAAAAAATAGAATGGAAAAAAAAGACAGCCTCATCAGTAAATGGTGCTGGCAAAATTGGTTAACTACTTGTAGAAAACTAAAGCTAGATCCTTATATATCATCCTGCACCAGAATCAATTCCAAATGGATCAAAGACTTCAGAGTCAAAGCAGACACTCTGAAAACATTACAGGATGGAATAGGAGAAACCCTAGGTCTCCTTGGCACAGGCTGAAATTTCTTAATAGAGACCCAGAAACACAACGAATCAAAGAAACGCTGGACAAATGAGATTGCATGAAGTGGCAAGGCTTCTGCATGGCAAAGGACAGAGCTAGAAGATCTCCACTAGCCATACAACAGACAAGGGTCTCATATATAAAATATACCTGGAACTCAAAAAATTAAATCCCCCAACAACAAATCCTCAAAGAAACAACTACCCAATGAATAAGTGGGCTAAAGACTTAAAGAGAAGCTTCTGTGAAGAGGAAAGAAGGAAGGCCAATAGACACATGACGAAATGCTCAACCTCCCTAGCCATAAAATAAATGCAAATCAAAACAACATTGAGATACCACCTGACCCCAGTTAGAATGGCTATAATCAAGAACTCTAATAACAACAGATGCTGGAGGGATGTGGACAGAAAGGAACCTTACTTCATTGTTGATGGGAGTGTAAACTTGTCCAACCACTTTGGAAAGTAGTATGGAGGTTCTTCAAAAGACTCCACATAGAGCTCCCCTATGACCCAGCAATCCCACTTTTGGGCATTTACTCAAATGATCACAAACAAGACCATACTAAAGCTACCAGAACAACTATGTTTATTTCAGCATTATTTACCATAGCTAAGATATGGAACTAACCCAGATGATCAAGAAAATGTGGTATGTATACACAATGGAATTCTATGCCTCCATCAGAAAGAATGACATTGCCCTATTTGTTAGGAAATGGAAAGACTTGGAAAAAATATTAAGTGAAGTAAGCCAGGCCCAAAGAAACATAGGTCCCATTGTTTCCCTTATTTGCAATAACTAGTATATGTCTGAGACAAGCAGAAAGGGTCACATAAGTTGATTTTAGATGAAATGAACTACAAGATAAGTATTCAAATGTTTTTTGTTTCATACGATTGTTTCTAACGTATTTATAAGATGATCTGTTTGTTGCTTTGTATGTCCCCCCCCCCATGGTGTAACCCTGCTTTCACTGTATTTGATGTTGGTATAATTTGTGGAGGGGAAGGGGAAAAACAAATCGTTTAAGTAGGGATACAGGTGGACCCATTGCCACAATGAGATATACAAGTCGTTATGTCGAAAACGAACTTTACAACTTTGGTGTGTGGGGTGCCGGCGGGGAGGATTGGGGGTGCAGAGTGGGGACGTTAGAAAGGGATGGGAAGGGGAAACAAAGGAGGAGGCAACAATGCGTGATAAGAAATGTACTCATTAAAACTTTTATTAATCTTTAATTTTTGCCTCTTCTGAAAAAATAATTGTTTTCCAGTAACTTTTTTTTTTCTCATCTTATAATTTTTATTTTAGGAATATGTGAATGAGCGTTTTCCTTTCTTTTCTTGTCTTCTTCCTCTTTTTCTTTCTTTCTTAATTATCTTTTTGTTTTTTGTCTAGCTCTACTGAACTTCTGATCTTTTCTTCTCGCTTTCCCATCCTTAAAGTTTTTCACATCTCCTCTATGTCCCTCCCCTTCTCGGAACATATTCACATTCCTCTCTAAATAGACGGTCTTTTAACTTCTATAATAACATTAATTTTTACGTTTCTATTTTTTTTCTGGTCTCTCTCTCTCTCTACTTGCATCCTACCCAACCCATTTCCTGCATTGTGATTAGGACATAGTTAACTCTCCCTGTGCCTCCCCACACCAATCTATTCCTATTTTTTACCCACATCTCTCCCTAATCCTAATAATTTCTGGTTTTCCAAATTCTTTTCTGCGGTTCGAAGTACTTTAACATATAGTTGTTTGATGTTGAATAGATGTATCTGTTGAACTAGATTGTATCTGTAGACTATTGACTGTACAAACGCAAACTTTGGTTGATGGTTGCCTTAAGATAGTGTTCTAGCATAAAACTGGTGCAATCTTCATCTCAAATGGGCCGAGTAAGCCGGAAAAACACAAGAAAAATGGCAAATTCGGGTATCTCAATTCCCAATCTTGATAATCAGGGATTAGAACAGATAAAGAATAATCCAGAGGAGAGTTCCCAAATAGCTCTACAAACACTAATAGAAAACATGATAAATGAGAAGTTTGACAAGGTACAAAGGACTCTGTATGAGCGTGATAGGGAGAGAGAGGAGGCATTCCAGAAGTTTATACAGGAATATCATAAGCGTGAGGAAGCTACTCAAAAACTGATACAGAATTTGCGTGATCAACTTCAGAATGCTCAAAGGGAAAGGGAGGAATGGCGTGAGCAGGCAGAGAACACTCAAAGAGAACTGCAGGATTCCCAGGAACAGGAAGAAAGAGAACTGCAGGAATCCCACAGACGGGAAGAAGCTAATCAAAGAGTAATTCAGGAATTGAGAGACCAGGTAGAGAATACACAAAGATCACTAAAGGCATTCATGCAATCCATTAACAAAGAGCTGAAGGAAGTCAGGGAGACCACAAAGGGAATGCTGAATGGAACCCAACAGAAGGAATGGGAGTCCAAAGAAACCATAACCAATCAACTAAGTGATTTGAGAACAAACACTGAACACCAAATTAAGGAAGTAAAGAAATTCATACAAGACCTAAAACAGAGCTTCAACAAAGAACTTGAAGCCATCAAAGCTGACCAATTAGAAGGAAAAGAGATAAAAAAACAAAGTAGAGAGTCTTGACAGCAGGTTAGACCATGCAGAAGATCGAATCTCAGGGATTGAAGACAGCCTAGATATTATAGAGAAAGAACATACAACCATCCAAGACAAGTCCAAGAAATATGATAGGTCTATCCAACACCTGGAAGACACCATCACAAGGCCCAATCTAAGGATAATGGGTGTAGAGGAGCACCTAGAAACAGAAGTTAATGGTCTAGGAAATTTGTTTAACAGGATCCTAGCAGAGAACTTCCCAAACATACAAAAAGATAGGCCTATTCAGATACAAGAAGCTTTTAGAACCCCAAATAGACCAGACCAGAATAGGACATCCCACCATCACATTATAATCCACACAGGATCAACCCAGACCAAGGAAAAGATCCTTAAAGCTGTCAAGGAGAAAAGGTTAATCACCTATAAAGGGAAACCAATTAGAATTACCTCAGATTTCTCAGCAGAGACAATCAAAGCAAGAAGAGCCTGGAATGACGTATGCCATGCCCTAAAAACAAATAATTATCAACCAAGAATACTGTACCCAGCTAAACTCTCCTTCATAACTGAAGGCCAAATAAAAACCTTCCATAGCAAAGAAAAATTGAAACAATACATCTCCACCAAACCAGCCCTACAAAAGATTCTTAAAGATGTCCTACACATAGAAAACCAACAAGAATGCAACAAAGGCCAAGAAACTGCACCCAAACTGAGAATCCAAGAACCTTAGGAAGAACCCAGTTTTTGCAGCCCCCAAGAAGGTGGATAACATGGCAGGAACTCCCAAATACCTCTCAGTACTATCTCTTAACGTTAACGGACTGAACTCTCCAATTAAGTGACATAGACTGTCTAGTTGGATTAAAAAACAAGACCCTTCTATCTGCTGCCTGCAGGAGTCACATCTTGCCCGTAAAAACAAACACATTTTCAATGTTAAAGGCTGGAACAAAATCTACCAAGCAAACGGCCCTCATAAACAGGCGGGAGTTGCAATCCTAATATCAGATAAAATAGACTTCAAACTAAAATTCGTGAGAAGAGATAAAGAAGGTCGCTACATACTAATTAAAGGATCTCTCCTTCAGGAGGATATTACAATTCTAAATATCTATTCGCCAAACAATGGAGCACCCAAATTTATCAAAGAAACACTACTTTCCCTCAAATCCCATATAGATCCAAAGACATTAATTGTTGGGGATTTTAACACACCACTCTCCCCACTAGATAGATCAACTCGGCAAAAACTCAACAGAGAAACCACAGATCTAAACAGCTGCATAGATCAACTAGACTTAACAGACATTTACCGAACATTTCACCCAGCAGCATCAGAATACACGTTCTTCTCAGCAGCACATGGAACGTTTTCTAAAATAGATCACATTTTAGGCCACAAAGCAAACTTGTCTAAATTCAGAAACATTGAAGTTATACCTTGCATTCTCTCTGACCACAAGGGAATAAAATTAGACCTCAACACCAAAAGCCACCAAAGAAAGTCCGGTATCACATGGAGGCTGAACAACACACTGTTGAATCATGAGTGGGTCATGGAAGAGATTAGAAAGGAAATTCAAATGTTCATGCTATTCAACAAAAATGAACACACAAATTACCAGCTCCTCTGGGACACAGCAAAGGCAGTACTCAGAGGCAAGTTTATAGCTCTGAGCTCCTACATCAACAAATTGGAGAGATCGGAAACTAACAATTTAATGACACATCTAAACCTCCTTGAAAAAGAGCAGCAAGATAAACCCCAATCCAGTAGAGGGAAAGAAATAATCAAAATTAAATAAGAATTAAATGAATTAGAATCCAAAAAAACTATACAAAGAATCAACAAAACAAAGAGTTGGTTCTTCGAAAAACTTAACAAAATTGACAGACCCTTAGCAAATCTAATCAGAAAAAGGAGAGAACACACCCAAATTAATAAACTCAGAGATGAGAATGGAAACATCACCACAGAAACAACCACGATTCAGAACATTAGAAGGGAATACTTCTCAAAACTTTATGCTAATAAGTTTGAGAACTTGACAGAAATGGACCTTTTCCTAGCAAATATTGACATGCCAAAACTAAACCAAGATGAATTAAACCAGCTTAACAGGCCCATATCAAGCATTGAAATAGAAACAGCAATAAGACACCTCCCAGCTAAGAAAAGTCCAGGACCAGATGGTTTTACAGCGGAATTTTACAAGGCCTTCAAAGCAGAGCTCACACCAATACTCCTCCAACTCTTCAATGAAATTGAAAGAGAAAGCTCACTACCGAACACATTGTATGAAGCCATCATAAGCCTCATCCCAAAACCAGGCAAGGACTCATCAAAGAAAGAGAACTATAGACCCATTTCTTTGATGAACATTGATGCAAAACTTCTCAACAAAATTTTGGCCAATCGACTTCAACAATTCATCCAAAAAATCATACACCATGATCAAACAGGATTCATTTCAGGGATGCAAAGCTGGTTCAATATACGCAAATCAATTAATATTATTCATCACATCAACAGGAGCAAGAATAAGAACCACATGGTTATCTCAATAGATGCAGAAAAAGCATTTGACAAGATCCAACACCCCTTTATGATGAAGGTTCTGGAAAAATTAGGAATCCATGGAACATTCCACAATACAATAAAGACTATATATGACAAACGTACAGCCAGCATTATACTCAATGGTGAAAAACTAAAGCCATTTCCTCTTAACTCAGGAACGAGACAAGGATGCCCACTCTCTCCACTTCTCTTCAATCTAGTATTAGAATGCCTAGCTACAGCAATAAGACAAGATGCAGACATAAAGGGGATCCAAATAGGGAAAGAAGAAATAAAACTCTCCCTCTTTGCAGATGACATGATCTTGTATTTAAAGAATCCCATGGACTCCACTCCCAAATTACTCAAGCTGATTCAAAACTTTGGCAAAGTAGCAGGTTATAAAATTAACCCCCCAAAATCAATGGCTTTTCTATATGCCAACAATGAGAAAAGTATGGCTGAAATTAGGAAAGCAACTCCATTTTTAATAGCCCCACAAAAAATAAAATACCTAGGAATTAACTTAACCAAAGAAGTGAAGGACCTCTATGATGAAAACTTTAAAATCTTGAAAAAGGAAATCAACACAGAACTTAAAAAATGGCAAAACCTCCCATGCTCCTGGATTGGCAAGATTAACATCGTGAAAATGGCAATACTTCCCAAGGCTATCTACAAATTCAACGCGATACCTATCAAAATTCCACCCTCATTCTTCAAGGAAATAGAGGAGGCAATCCAAAAATTCATATGGAACAATAAAAGACCCCGAATAGCAAAAACGCGCCTCAACGGAAAGAACACTGCTGGAGGAATATCAATACCAAATTTCAAACTCTACTATAAAGCCATAGTAATCAAAACAGCTTGATATTGGCATAAGAACAGACCTCAGGACCAATGGAATAGAATTGAAAACCCAGAAATGAACCTACAGACCAATAGCCATCTAATCTTCGATAAGGAAGCTAAAACAATAGAATGGAAGAAAGACAGTCTCTTCAGTAAATGGTGCTGGCAAAATTGGTTAACTACATGTAGAAAACTAAAGCTAGATCCTTATATATCACCCTGCACCAGAATTAACTCCAAATGGATCAAAGACCTTGAACTCAAAGCAGACACTCTGAAAACATTACAGGATGGAATAGGAGAAACCTTAGGTCTCCTTGGCTCAGGCCGAAATTTTCTGAATAGAGACCCGGAAGCACAACAAATCAAAGAAAGGTTGGACAAATGGGGTTGCATACGGTTGCAGAGCTTCTGCAGGGCAAATGACATAGCTAGCATGATCAATAGAAAGCCCACCGATTGGGAGAAGATCTTTACTAGCCATACAACGGACAAGAGTCTCATATCTAAAATATACTTGGAACTCAAAAAATTAAACCACCCAACAACAAATCCTCAAAGAAACAACTGCCCAATAAATAAGTGGGTGAAAGACTTAAAGAGAAGCTTCTCTGAAGAAGAAAGAAGGATGGCCAATAGACACATGAAGAAATGTTCAACATCCCTAGCCATAAAAGAAATGCAAATCAAAACAACATTGAGATATCACCTCACTCCAGTTAGAACAGCAAAAATCAAGAACTCTAACAACAACAGATGCTGGAGGGGATGTGGACAGAAAGGAACCTTACTTCATTGTTGGTGGGAATGTAAACTTGTTCAACCACTTTGGAAAGCAGTATGGAGGTTCCTCAAAAGACTTCACATAGATCTCCCCTATGATCCAGCAATCCCACTTTTGGGCATTTACCCAAATCTTTACAAACAAGACCACACTAAAGCTACCAGCACAACTATGTTTATTGCAGCATTATTTACCATAGCTAAGATATGGAACCAACCCAGATGCCCCTCAGTAGATGAATGGATCAAGAAAATGTGGTATATATACACAATGGAATTCTATGCCTCCATCAGAAAGAATGACATTTCCCCATTTGTTAGGAAATGGAAAGGCTTGGAAAAAATTATATTAAGTGAAGTAAGCCAGGCCCAAAGAAGCATAGGTCCCATGGTTTCCCTTATTTGCAATATCTAGTATAGGTATGAGTCAAGCAGAAAAGGTCAGATAATGTGATGTTAGGAAAATGAACCCTTAAATATGTATTTTAATGTTTTCGTTTCTTTCATGCATATGTTTCTAACGCATTTATAAGATTATTTCTTTGTTGCTTTGTATGTCCCTCCCCCACAGTGTAATCCCCGCTTTCACTATATTTGATGTCAGTATAACATGTGGAGGAGATGGGGACAAACAAGTCGTTTAAGGATTCAGGTGGACCTGTTGCAACAATGAGAAGTACAAAATGTCATGTCAAAACCAGCTTTACAATGTCGGTGTGTGGGGGGAGGGGGGTATAATTGGGTGGGGGGAGGGGGGAGGCTGGGAAGGGAGGTGAAGGGTAAACAAAGGAGGAGGCTGCAATGCTTGGTAAGAAATGTATGCATTATCCTGCCCATGTAATTGTAGCCCCTCTGTACAGTATGTTCTCATATAAAATAAAATAATATTTAAAAAAAAAAAGAAATGTACTCATTATCTTCCCCATGTAATTTTAACCCCTCTGTACGGTATTTTCACAATAAAAAAATCATTGATTTGATTTTAGTTCCAATTTAAATAAATATTCAATTTCCTATCTGATTTTAATTTTCTGCTTTTCTAAGTATAACTTTAAACTTCACAATACCCGATTCCTCCTGTCAGTCCAATATATCATATTACTGCTACAATTCAGGGTTACAGGTTACACCCACTTGTGGAGTTCTTGGAGTATTCCTACCTTACTTTTTCTGAAAAGATGGAGCTCATACTGGAGCACAAATACAAGAGGATTTGTATCTCTATTCTAAATAAGAATTCCCAGGAGTTTTGATGACCACTGTGAAGTGATTACCAAAAATGCATCTCAATACAACACATTACATAAAGGTAGAATTTACATGTTAATCTCTAGGAATTTGCTTCTGAAAGTATATTTTCTGCCCATTTGGCTTTTCAAAGAGACTTGGGCATGTAAGGAAGGAAAAATTGAACATGGCATTCCCCTTCAAGTTCTCAGAAGTTATAATGAATGTTCTACTTTCTGCCTCATGACTTGATTTGATTTATACACATTCCATTGAATTTATATGATCTGGATTCAGTGTTTTCTTGAGAAGACTTTAAAGTGGTTAGTTTCTAGGATTTATAGTGATTAATATTCTGCAGAAGATGATTCTTTTAAAATCATACATGCTCTATAAATGTTTAATATTCCAAATAGTATGATATGCTATTTTCTCCAAGCAATTTTGGGATTACTGATAAATGTTTTAAACTTCTCTTTTGGAAAATAGTAACAGTATTAACAGATATTATCTTAATTAATAAAACTCAAAAACATGTTGTGTTCTGAAAACGTATATACAGGTTTATTTCAGATACTTTTACCCCATGTCCCTTTAAAACTGACTTCATTTCAATTCTGACTTGATTTATGTACTATATTTTCTGTTAAGCCCTTTGATGCAACAAAGTATTTTCAAAATAAGAGCAGAGTCTGATTAGCTGAAGACTGAAATCCAGGAAATTCCATTAGTCCTTTATAGCACAACAGGTACACAAAAAGGACCTAGCTAACCATATGCTATAATGGTAATGGAGGTATTTTTTTTACAAATGCCTTTAAATTAACCTATGGCAGAAGACAACAGTGACTGGTGGTTTTGGTATTGGATGGCAGCACTGGCTATCTTTTGGCTTGTGCCATATAACAGTGGATCAGAACACATATTCCTACCTTCCAAGCTTTTATTAACAGAATTCAATTTCAAGTTTTCAAGCATTTAGTTTCTTTTTTAATATATATATGTACATTAAAGATACTGTACAGAGGGGTTATAATTACATGAGGAAGGTAATAAGTACCTTTCCTATTGAACATTGTTACTACCCTCCTTTGTTTTTCCCCTACCTTCCCTTCCCTCCCCACCTCCCCAACTACCCCCCCCACAAAGTTGTAAAGTTAGTTTAAAACATAGTGTCTTTTTGTTTTAAATTTTATTTTATTTTATTTGAGAACATACTGTACAGAGGGGTTACAATTACATGGGCAGGATAATGCATACATTTCTTACCAAGCATTGCAGCCTCCTCCTTTGTTTACCCTTCACCTCCCTTCCCAGACACCCCCCTCCCCCCACCCAATCATACCCCCCTCCCCCCACACACCGACATTGTAAAGCTGGTTTTGACATGACATTTTGTACTTCTCATTGTTGCAACAGGTCCACCTGAATCCTTAAACGACTTGTTTGTCCCCATCTCCTCCACATGTTATACTGACATCAAATATAGTGAAAGCGGGGGTTACACTGTGGGGGAGGGACATACAAAGCAACAAAGAAATAATCCTATAAATGCATTAGAAACACATGCATGAAAGAAACGAAAACACTGAAATACATATTTAAGGGTTCATTTTCCTAACATCACATTGTCTGACCTTTTCTGCTTGACTCATACCTATACTAGATATTGCAAATAAGGGAAACCATGGGACCTATACAACATAGTGTCTTGTACATCTCATATTAAAGTGGGACAAACTGTATCCTTATTTCAGCATTTTGTTATTTCCCTTCCCCTCCCCAAATTAGAAAAATGTATACACAAGATACAGGGGACTGGAATCAAATACAGTGAAAACAGGGGTTATACCATGAAGGGGAAGAACATACAAGAGAAACAAAAAGAATCACATAGTACATTATAAGTACATTAAAAACAACAGAAACAAAGATAAAACCTCTTGTGTCCCTATCTTGGGGTTCATTTTACTTAGCAATATCTTATATGGTCATATAGCTTTTGACCTCTTCTGCTTGTCATAGACATATACTAGATATTGCTGATAAGGGAAACCACGGGACGTATGTTTCTTTGGGCCTGGCATACTTCACTTAATTTTTTCCAAGTTTTTCCATGTCCTAACAAATGGGGAGGCGTCATTCTTTCTGATGGCGGCATAGGTGTATGTGTATCTGTGTGTGTGTGTGTGTGTGTGTGTGTGTGTGTGTGTGTGTGTGTGTGTGTGTGTGTGTGTGTGTGTATCTACATATACACACACCACATTTTCTTGCTCTACTTATCTACTGAGGAGAATTTGGGTTGGTTCCATATCTTAGCTATGGTGAATAATGCTGTGATAAACAAAGTTCTGTTGGTAGCTTTAATATAGCCTTGGTTGTGATCATTTGGGTAAATGCCCAAAAGTGGGATAGCTGGGTTATAGGGAAGCTCTATGTGGAGTCTTTTGAGGAACCTCCATACTGCTTTCCAAAGGGGTTGAACAGGGTTCCCTTCTGGCCACATCCCCTCCAGCATCTGTTGTTATTAGAGTTCTTGATTTTTGCCATTCTAACTGGGGTGAGGTGGTATCTGAATGTTGTTTTGATTTGCATTTCTTTTATGACTAGGGAGGTTGAGCATTTCTTTGTGTGTCTATTGGCCATCCTTCTTTCCTCTTCAGAGGAGTTTCTCTTTAAGTCTTTAGTACATTTATTTACTGGGAAGTTGTTTCTTTGAGGATTTGTTGTTGGGGGATGTAATTTTTTGAGTTCCAGGTATATTTTAGATATGAGACCCTTGTCTGTTGTATGGCTAGTGAAGATCTTCTCCCAATCCGTGGGCTTTCTATTGATCTTGCTAGCTATGTCCTTTGCCATGCAGAAGCTCTGCAATTTCAGCAATCTCATTTGTAAAACCGTTCTTTGATTGTTGTGTTTCTGAGTCTCTATTAAGAAAATTTCAGCCTTTGTCAAATGAGCCCTAGAATTTCTCCTATTCCGTCCTGTAATGTTTTTAGGGTGTCTGCTTTGACTCTGAGGTCTTTGATCTATTTGGAGTTGATTCTGGTGCAGGGTGATATATAAGGATCTAGCTTTAGTTTTCTACAAATGATTAACCAATTTTGCTAGCACCATTTACTGAAGAGACTGTCTTTATTTCCATTCTATTTTTTTAGTTCCCTTATTGAAGATTAGATTGCGATAGGTCTGTGGGTTCATTTCTGGGTTTTCAATTCTATTCCATTGGTCCTGAGGTCTGTTCTTGTGCCAATACCAAAAAAAGCTGTTTTGATCACTATGGCTGAAATCAGGAAAGCAATTCCATTTGAAATACCCCCACAAAAATAAAATACCTAGGAATTAACCAAAGAGGTGAAGGGCCTCTATGATGAAATCTTTAAAAACCTGAAAAAGGAAATCAAAACAGAATGTAGAAAGTAGACAAACCTCCCATGCTCCTGGATTAGAAGGATCAACACAGTGAAAATGGCAATACTTCCCAAGGCTTGGGAAGTATTGAGGATTGGGAGAAGATCTTCACTAGCCATACAACAGACAAAGGTCTCATATCTAAAATATACCTAGAACTCAAAAAATTACATCCCCCAACAACAAATCCTCAAAGAAACAACTGCCCAATAAATAAGTGGGCTAAATTCTTAAAGAGAAACTTTTCTGAAGAGGAAATAAGAATGGCCAATAGACACATGAAGAAATGCTCAACTTCTCTGGCCATAAAAGAAATGCAAATCAAAACAACATTGAGATTCTACCTCACCCCAGTTACAATGGCTATAATCAAGAACTCTAATAACAACAGATGCTGGAGGGGATGTGGCCAGAAGGGAACTATACTGCATTGTTGGTGGGAGTGTAAACTCGTTCAACCACTTTAGAAAGTAGTATGGAGGTTCCTCAAAAGACTCCACATAGCTCCACTATGACCCAGCAATCCCAATTTTGGGCATTTACCCAAATGATCACAAACAAGACCACACTAAAGCTACCAGCACAGCATCCTATTCTGCATTGCTAGATCACACTCTCTGTACTGAAGGTCCAAAAATTTGTCCTTTCACTGGGCTTTGGGGTAGTACTCCTTCTATATGCTCTGATTGAGAATTGTGGTCTAGTTTTATTTCATTATTTCAAAAGCCGTGACTATCATTTTATTTTGTTTATTCTACATACCACGAATACATATATATTTCTTGAAGTAGTAACCAACATAATAAGTGACGCACCTGTGCTCTATCCTCTTCAAATAAGAACAAAATATCCATAGTATAACAAATTTATTCTAAGGGTTTTTGTAAAGGATTTTGTATTATGTCTAATACTAATCTTTTCATGCAAGTGTTAACTAGAGTTGCCTGGAAATAGATTTGATGAGTCAAAGTGTATATGTATTTGCTATTGAAAAATAATGTTCAACTTCTCTGAGTTAAAATGTTTACTTTCTCACTGCAATGTAGACACCACAGTGCCTACTTACACGTCTCTTCAATGAGAGTAAAGCATCAAACTATTCAGTGCTTGTCTGTCTGACAGCTGAAAATGCCATCATATTAGGAGGTTTAATTTGCATTTTCCTCATTATGACTGCAGCTAGACATGTTTGAACTTGTACCAGCATACTGTGAACATATGTCCATGTAACCCAACAGGACAACTGGAAAGTGTATCATAGCAATTAAAACAACTTGTATACAAAAGATCATGTCATATTAAATAGTCAAGTTTCTTGGCTGTTGGAACTGACATCGATTCAGTGGATGAGATTTTGTTCTACAAAGATTTTGATTTCATTGTTTGAAATTCACTATGTTTACTTTTTCTCTTTGTATTTTCTTCCATAACTTAAAATTTTTGAGCTTTATGTAAATATTTTGCCAGTTTCAAATATTTCCCAGTACACAGAGTGAGAAATTGTAAAGGCTTCAACTCTATTATTTTTCCAGATACCAAATGTATTAAATTCCACGTAAAATTCAAAAATAAGCATATATATCCTACTGGTTAATATCAAAGACAAATATTAAAGTATATTTCATACTACACATTAGATCTCAGTAATTTCTAGGGATGGTTTCTTTTATTTCTATACTCTAGAATTACTCTTTTTATAATGTATCCAAATTTTCTTTACTGGACTAAAAAACATTATGTTAAAATATAGTTTAGCTTGCTGGAAGGGGTATAGCTAAATGGCTCCTACATATAATCTCAACTATATGGAAGATTGAAATCAAGAGGATGGTAACTTTAATTGAATTGTGGTTTAAGGACAGCTTAGGCAGTTATTAGACTCCCTAGTTATGAGGGCCTAAATAGTAGGATCTAGAAAATATCTAAAGCAAAAAGAGATAGTGACAAAATGCCAGTGCTTATCATCTGCCTTGAAGGCTAAGAAACCCTATTGCCGTAACAAAAAGTAAAAGAGAAAAGAACAAAAAAGACTTTGTTGGCTATTTTTGGTTGAGATCTGTATACATGAACTAAGTTCATTTATTATAAAATACGTATCATATTTTACCTTTATATTAAAAAACTATATTTCCATTGTGTACATTAAAATTGATTCTGATACTGAAATTAGGTACTTCTAATTTTCAACCACCCTGGCTCTTCTAGAAGAAATTCCACTTAATCACTACCATGACTGAAACATCTGACATATAGCTGGTAGCTTCTAGTATGACAGAAAGTGAAAATGATGCAAAACCTAGTATGTTGCAATGCTTTTGGAAAGTATTCTGTCATCTTACACAACTTACCCAAACACACTCAACCTTAAACATTTCTCCTCCTGTAATAAATTTTTTTCTTACTTCCTTTGAACGAAAACTGGAAGACAGTGTTGTTCATCTGATACTGGCTCTTGCATTATGAGTTAAATTGCTTTTCTGTAGGCTAGCCAAACAAGGTATCATAATTTATCATTAGGTCTTTTATTTTCTTTAAGAAGATTTACAAATTTTTATAACAAGTGTTTGTAAAAGGAAATCAATTTCCACAATTAACTATTGATTTCCTGCTAACAAGTAATTATCAATGCCCAGGTCACTTGATGTTATGATGGTTGACAAACACTTTGTCTTTTTGTAAAAGAGCAGAGATAAAAGAAAGGCAGGCAAGGGTTTTCATGACTCATAGCACTAAGCCAGCAATAGCTCTCAAGTCCCAGTTTAAAGTTGGGGAATAAGACCATTATAATGGACCTCTGCCAGGGGCAAATGATCCAGAGTCCTGCTGGAGAAAGATATTTTGTAGAAAATACACAAAGCCCAAATGAAGGATAAAGGAATAAGAAATAGCAATATGGTTCACATTAAAAAAAAACTAAAAAGAATAAGTAAAAGGTCAGCCTTAGTCATCTTAAATGTTCCTGGACAGCTAGTAGGAGCATGTTGAGCAATATTTTTTTTTAAGTACCCAAGCCCTTTCCAAAACTGGAATACAATTTTTCCCCTAGATTTTAAAATGTTTTATACAATTTATACTGAAGGCTTAAGTTTAAAGCCACCTTCACTACATAAAAATAGGTTTCTTGTCCTCAATAAAATATATACAGTATTTCATGGAGAAAAGGACAGAAAGATCTTGAATTGACAGATCATTTTGAGCAAAGCACCTAAGTCATGCAACTGACTGTACCTAATACAAAGCTAGATGTTTTTATCCAAATAATTTCTGGACCTTTTCCTTATTATGTGCTCATAGAGTCCCTGGGTAAAGGGTAAACTGCCTTGGTTTTAAAGGACCTAATTTCTAGTTCTAGCCACATACTGTCAATAATTTTCCTTCTCAGCATCTATTTTTATCACCTGCTTGAAGCAGGTAGATTTTCTCCTCTCTTTATCATTGCTCTAATAAACTAGCATCCACTTTTCTGTCTTTTTTGTTGTTGTTGGTTGTGGAGCTTGCTTGAACACAGGACCTAGGCACTGTCCCTGAGTTTTCTTGCTCAAGACCAGCACTCTACCACTTTAAACCACAGCTCCAATTCTGGGTTTTGAATGGTTAATCAGAGATATGAGTCTTATGGGGACTTTTCTGCCAGGGATGGCTTTGAACCACAATCCTCAGAACTCAGCCTCCTTAGTAGCTAGGATTACAAGCATGAACTACTGGCAGTGCCTGGCTTTATTATTTCTTTCTTTCTTTTTCTAGTATTATTGATGTATGATGGAAATAGAGGTGTTTTTTAACATGTGATTATATTAATGTCTGTATTTCAGATTATTTCATCTTCACTAAACACCCAATGTTGACACCTAGCCTTCTTGAGGAACCTTAAACCTTTCTCTTCCTTCTATATAGGGACCTCTTCTAACAGATTCTTGAAGGGCATCCCATCTCTGAGGTCTGTTCAAATGTCCAGGATACATTCATACTAAGTAACTCCCAATATTCTATCCCCTAACTCTATACTTTCTTGCATAAAATTTATAACTGTCCAATAATATAATCATATATTCACTGTCTCAATTCCCCACTAGAATTTAGGATTCTTAAGGAAAGAATTATGTTTCTGGCACTGGCACATTACTAATTATTTCAGCCCAATTCTGATTTGGTATTCATGTTAATTTTACTATGCTAGACTATATGATTTACCTCCACCCCCCTACACTCTTAAATTTGTCCCATATTTTATTTACATAGAAAGGTATTTGGATAATCTAGTGACTTATATTAAGAAACATCCATCATCCTAATTAAGCCAGTATTTAAACTCGAGCCACCATGAAGCTTAAACATTGTGATTAGTGGGGCTACGACGGCGGCTCAGTGGTAGAGCACTTGCCTTGCATGCATGAGGTCCTGGGTTTGATTCCTCAGCACCACATAAGCAAAAAGAAAAAAAGCCGGAAGTGGCACTGTGGCTCAAGTGGTAGAGTGCTAGCCTTGAGCTGAAGAGCTGAGGGACAGTACCCAGGCCCAGAGTTCAGGCCCCACGACCGGACCCAAAAAAACAAAACAAAAAAATTGTGATTAGCTTTTTCCTCTTTCTAGCCCTCCGTAACTTACTTGTCCCTTTAGATGACCTGTTTATGAATTGTTCTCTTCTTCTGAAGTTAGAGGGTCTGCTATGCCTGAACTTACCAATGTAAAACATTCATAAGGTGGATCTTTTATATCATAATTAGAACATGAAGCAGAAAGAGAATGGAAGGGATCAAGGTACCACAACTTTTCAAAAAGCACACCCCAAAATGGCCTAACACCTGTCATTATTACCACCTTATAAAGACTACTACCTCCCTATAATACATAGTGGGGACCAAATCTTTAACGCATGGACATCTGGCGAAGATTCCAGATCCGTCTTTTCAGACAAATTATCTTGTATTTGCTTATTTCCAGCAGCTAGTAGAGAAATTTTCATATTAAAGATAGTCCCCACAATAATTTACAAAAAACGTATGACACATGTTCTAAAATCTAGCTTTATCTGTTATGATAAATTGTTTCATTGACTTAAGTTTTAGGTAAAATGTAACAAAGCAAGGATAGTAAAGTTAAATTAGGACAAATTACTCAGTAAAGTAACAGTCTCTCAAGATATTTTTAAAAGATGATTCATTGTTATGATTGTGACCAAAATATCCTGCCATGTAAAATGATGCATATTATAGTTTAGAAAAAAAACTTCTAGCTTGAAAATTCATTACCAAACTCATGTCTTCTGGTTCTACTAAAGACAAGAATGCATATTCCAACTTCTGAATGCTCTTTAGCATTTTATATGCTGTCTCATGTGATTGCATTCAGAATTCCCTCCCTCTACTCTTACAATCTTGTTGTCTTTTTCTTGACTAGTATCATGATTTCTAAGATGTGGAATGTTCTCTAGTCTCTGTGTGATAATCTACACAACTATAGAGTAAGAAGGTGAAATACAGTGTTTTCCTCTAGTCATAGCCACCATTATTTTTTTTAACATCCGCCATTCTCTTCCAATCCAAGGTTTAACTTGTGCCACATTAGTGCCCTGAGGCCACTCTATCTTCACTGGATTATAACTCAATTCACATATACATAATGTATTTATTTTACTATAAGATTTTAGATTCATGTTGGTTTCTTTGTAACTTTAGGGTTTTACCTTCACTTGGTTTATTAATCAATACAAAGTGATAAACTGAGGATTGAAACATATCATAATTATTAGTTGTAGGAAAAATGGTCTAAGTAAAGCCTGTCATCTAATAACAGAGTTGTAAGGATTATTATACAATTTTTGCAGCTGTGCATTAAGCAATGGCAAAAATCCATGGAGAATTAATCAGTGGGAGCAAAAGATTATGTCTCTATTCAGTTCTCAATCATTTCTCTTGCTTGTACTTCCTGAAACACTAATGGATCTCTCTGCCTAAAAAACCAATTCAGGAAGTGAATTATTTATCAGAAAATAAATACATTTTTGTGCAATAAATCCAAGTGAAAATCTCATGCATCCCTAAAGTGCTTTTTAACTTTTCCTTCTCAGCTGATTTCAAACAAACAAGCAAATATGTCAAGTCTTATTTCCTAGAGTGTCAGTCATCAGAAGTACACAGCTTTAGAGGTCAGAGAAAAAGAGAAAACGGTTGTCACGGAATTAGTTCTGCCAACAACTTGAGAGTTAGATTGTCTTTGTCTGACCCTGCTGATGCTTCATAATACAAATTGTCCAAAACGTGAAAATCTCCTACCTAGATATGTACACTTTATGAACTCTTACAAAATGCTGATTAGAGAATTTTCATAGAATATGAATGATAAATAAGAAGCAGAATAGTCTATACCAAACATACTGTAGAAGACTAATAAGCATACACTAAAAACAAATGACAGAATTGTAAAACAGGCTTTGCTCAGAGTGTGGGTATTAGTGAATGTAGGTCCTGGTCTTTGGACTACATTAAAAACCTCATAAACACTAGACACCATAAAAAGACAAACCATGTAAACATATCAAACATTATGTTTTAATTTATTTTTGCACTTAATTATTTTTAATGATTTTAGCTTAAACAGTATCATTGAAGTTGTCTTGGTTATGATATATTGATGAATATACTAAATTAAACCAGATTTGATTTCAATTCAAAACAAAAATAATGCTAGCTTCAGACCTAGCTGATCCAAAGCTCAAATAATGCCAAGGAATTCAGTTCACTCTAATCATCTTTTCCTTACATTGTATTGTTTTGTCAAAAAAAAAAAAGAGCTCTCTTTACTTTATCCAATGAAAACATTTATTGTGCATGATCTACATTTTCACAAATCTACTATAGCTTACTGGCTCTGATTAGTCATCTTGGAGCCAATCACTGTGGTCAGAAGACATTATTCAATGCAGGTAGGCTAAAATGATTGGAATTCAGAGCCAAAATGAAGGTATATTTCTAAGGAAAAAAGTTTAAGTATCAAGTAAACAAATAAATCTTCCTTATAGAAACTCTCTCCAGAGCTTCTACAAACATCTCTCTAATGAACATGTGCTAGGAGATAATATCATGATGCTAGCAAAGTAAGCCTGAACTATGATCCTTAAAGTATAATAAATGTGAATGACAGTAAAAAATTCAAAGCATTCATAATTTTTGTGGAAACCACTAGACTTTTAGTGCTTGCCTTAAATGAAAATATTTTTTAAAAAACACATACTTTTCAGGTCTGATTAATTTATAAATTAAATTTTATGTTAGCTATGTACATAAAAGAAGAAATCATTATATACACTATACAAGGTTGGACATTATCTGTTTTTCAGGCATCCATTCTGGGTATTAAAATAATATTCCCCACAGATACAAGAAACTCTATCATATAAATAAACATAGCATTTATCTTTTTAAAAAATAATACACCCTCTGCAAAACTAGTAATTAAAAGTTTTTGTGGGCAATTTATCTTTTCAATGAAGTCCAAATAGACAGAACCTATTTGAAACTTAATGAAAAAACCAATACAGTTCCCAATAATCTAATTTGGTAACTCCAGCCAAATACTGTTCTGATTTGGAAGTCAGAATATTTAGTCTATATACACTATTTACTTCACTAAAGCATTTCCACCATTGTAACAGTAATAACTGAAAAGGCGATTTAATATCCGTAAAGGAAGAACAGTGTTTGGGTCTATAGGAAAGAGAGGATATTAGAGAGATAAGAGCAGAGAAATAACAAGTGGAGATGTTTGTCACAAACAGCCATAATATCACTTCTCATCAACACACTCTACACATACCAACATCAAATTATACTACAAATATACAAAATATACTACAAATTTATTAAAAACTCATTAGTTTTAGGCCTAGCTAACCAATATTGAATTCTAATGTTTAAACTTATTATGAAGTATTTTAGATATAGTAACAAGCATGAAGGACAATACAATGAGCAATCATAAACCCACTTCCAGCCAAAGGAGTAAGTTTGAACTCTGCATAATTTCCTTTCTATGTATCCTCTATACTTCATTAAAAACGACAACAGAATATAACATGTGTCTCAGATAGTTATGAAATATTTGTGAGTTATGAAATATTTGTGAAGAAAATGTCTCCAGGATCATTAAATCAATTAGTTTAAATATTAGGTTTACTGTAACTATGAAGAGTCACTCTTATCTCACAAATACATACAAATTCATGCAGGAAGGTTCAGATAACTCAGGGACATTTTATTTGTTTATCCTTTGCTTAGCCTCTTTAATCACACTTGACAAGTTTTGGTAGCTATGACATTTACTAAGTGGTTCATTTTTTTGTGTCTTATTCATTTTCTCCTTTAAGCTTTACAAGTATCTACAATACAGACATTCTTCTAGTCATTTAAAAGGCAAGGGAAATGAAGGATCAATCTGTGTAACTTCCAAATCTATATAAAAATGAAGTAACTCTGTGATGGACCTTGAATCTAGTGACTCAAATGAATGCCCTAAACCATATTATTTTTTGTTTGTTCATGTCTTCAACAGGCTGCTCCTTTCAGTATTACATGCAAGCATATATAAGCATATATATATGTATATATATATATATAAACATTACTAAGCACTTCCTCTTTATTCTTAGAACAGTTTTTTTGTATTTGTTTCGATATCAACAGTCATTCCTATATTGTAACCATATAGGAAGTATGTCTTTTGTTTCGCCAGCTATTTCTACAACATTCAACATATTTTGTTTTCAGTAAGTTATGGAATGCTTACCCACATGAAAACTGAAACTCAGAGATATTCTAAAATAGGTCCAATGTTGAGCTATTAATTCTCAGATGTCTCACTTAATCCATGTCTCTGGTTTCAGCTAACAATTTGTCTCCATGGTGTTCCACATAAGCCTTAACTTCTTTGAACTCTTCTTTCACTTCCTACTACTTCTATCTTTCCAGGAAAGATGATCATAGCAACAAGTCTCAAAGGCAGCTGTTTTGTTACCATTAATAGTAATCAGCAAAGCCCATTCTATGAATCATTTTTAAAAAATATCTGATATATTAGTTTCCTCAACAGCAAGCAGGCAAGGAGAGGGAGAGCAGAAGAAAAGGAGAGAGAAAGGGAAGGAGGAAGGGAGAAAGCCAATGATATTTTTTAAAGACAAGCAGCATTATATACAATTACAATAAATTAATTATACTTGACTTTTCTAAGGTATAAGGTATAATGTATAGCATATATTTATACCACGTATAAATGTATTGTATTTATAGACATAATATATATTATAATCTTGAAAGTACGAGCTGACTATGCACTCCCTGATTTAAAACAATAAATTATCATTGATTTATGGGAATATATTAATACTATCAGAAAATATCAAAAGCTTTTATATCTTAGACACATATGGCAAGATATTTATGTGTAAAATATTTAGTGCTTCTGGTTTGCAAAAGTGTGTAAGTGGAGTTTCGGGAAAAAGGCTTTTCTCATGAATGAATAACTGTTATGGGGTTATGGGTACTTGCAAGATCATTATACCATTATCTGTACTTTTTATACATGTGAGCACTTCTGTATAACAATGAAACTTAAAAAGTTATCCTTAAGCCTCACAGATTTTCCTCTGTGTAGAACTAAATGTAGAGAAGGGCTACTTAAGGGGAAACAAAGGAGGAGGCACCAATGCTTGATAAGAACTGTACTCATTACCTTGCCCGTGTAATTGTAACCCCTCTGTACGGTATTTTCACAATAAAAAAAATTAAAAAAATAATGAAAGTATTTTATCTGTTACTTTTTTCTCAGTATTTGCAAGCAGAAATAGGGTAATATTCTAATTTTATAGATCTGGAAAGCATGTCTGAATTTCATATAACTTTTGTTGAATTTCTTTAATAAGTAGTAGAGGTGAAGTCTGAATTCAAATATTCAGACACCAAGGCAATATTATTAACTATTTCATCATACAGAATTCATAATACTTTTCTCCTTCCCTAAGGATCCTTTGGAATTTTCTCTGTTCTTGAAAGTTTGTAAGATAGAAGTCAATGTCTCTCCACTACTTACACACAATCCTATTGCCATACTTAAATCTTGGTATTGAAAAGAATTTGATGAGTAAATTATACAATCTCTTAAGACAAGCAATATGCAAAAATGTCACAATAGGCCTAGTAAATTTAATATCCATTTACATGCATTTACAAATTAAAAGAATCCAACTCTCAACTTTTATGTTTAAGAGTTACATGTACTGAATTTTCTCATGGAACATTAGATGGTATCTCATTTTTATGAAGTTACCTGTCATTTCTGTGTAAAATACTACCTTGTTCATAGGTCTCTGATCTTCCATTACTTGGGCTCTAAATTTTATTTTTTTGTGTTACACCCTGGAGTTAAAAAAAAAATATTTCACTCTTTCCCCTTGCAGGTTTATCATTCTGATGACTTTCATATCTTCTATTTAAGCTTGAAATTACATATTCTCATTATGCCTGCTCTTGGCTCCACAGTATTATTTAGGTAGAACAGAGGCAGATCCCATGGGCTGAATCAATTTTAATTCTATCTTCTATAATTTGTCTGCCATACCACTGAAAGTTGGTCTGAAGAAAAAGAATGTAAGCAGGTTTCTACTTTCAATCCCCTCTGGCACACTAACTTTACAGATGTTAGTGCCACTATTCCGTTTTCTGTGACCAATATTCTTCTTTTTAGAATCTCTCCCACTTTTCCCCTGCAATTCATCTTCTAAACTGCCTCCAAATGTTTTTCAATTACTGACTATATACTTGAGTTTTCTAGCTGAATTTTCAGAAGCCAAGTTAAAAAGATTTTCCTGTGTAAAGCCCATAGGTAATCTCTCTAAACCACCAAATTCTAGGGACAGTTGAATGACAATATTGTGAATGGTATTCATCTAGATGTTTGTACTGGATACAATGGTATCAGACCAGTTACCACCTACTTTAGTTCTGATATTTTTCTCTCCTGGTAATTGCTTGTAGATGGGTTCCTTCTCTAAAATTACTCCTTCAATCAGTTATTCAACTTTTTCTCAAGGGCAGCCCATATCCCATAACTTGTTAGTAGTCCAAGTGCAGAGCCTCCCTTTCCTTCCATTTGGCACAATTAGGACAGACTGCTGCAGGCCCACAGGTCCCTGCAGATTGGCTGAGTGTTCTATGGAAACCTGGCTACAGCTCACCCTACATCCGATTCTTCTTTCCTCATTCCCTTCTAGGTGCCATTAATTGCTACATTCAGTAAAAATCTTCCCCTCCCCCGAAAACTCTCAGTTCACAATTTGTGCCCAGGTAATTGGCCTGAGATAGTAGTCAAATGAATCTTTGCAGACTGCATTTAATTTTGTAAATCCATCAGTAATTTTTTTCATTTAAGCCTTCCTCATTTAAATCCCATCCCTTGATATTCTAAAATGTAAATCCACTCTACTTTAGAGTAGACATTTGTGTTATTAGAGTTACCTTGTTCAAAGGTGGTGTGCTACTGAAATCTAATTCAAGTTCCAAAATAAATGGTGAACCAATTTTGTGCTCACTTACTCATCCCTCCAACATAAATAAATATTTCTCTCAATTATGAGCCAGATGACTGAACTGAATATGTCTTTCTCTCCTCCAATTAATCTAATAATATGATTTCATGTATCCCAATCCCAAGCGTATATTAAAAACATGTACATTTTATTTGGTAAATGATATAAATCATTTTACTTCCATTCAACACAGCTGGAAGTAGCAATTATACCCTGCCTCAAGAAGCCATAAAAACAAGAGTTATTATTTTATGTACAATTTATTATAATCATTAACTATTTACATATTGAAATTCTATAAGTTACATTATATTATGTATAATTTTAACATTTGTTATTATTATTTTAAAGAGCTCAAACTTGATTTCCTCTTCTATAAGGTATTTAGGTCATACTATTGCCATCACATTTCAGAACAGTGGTCTATATCTGATGGTTTCACTTCACCCAAGCTTGTTTGTTTCTCACAAGTTTGTTTAAATTTTCTTATACATTTATTCTTTTTAGAAACACCACAGCCTCAAAAATCACACACCTAGATCTCTTCATAGCCTGCTTTAGGGGCTTATCAGAGTACTCAACTGCAGTCCCTTCCCAGTGAAGTTAATTATGTTCCCAAATGCTTACACCGTTTAGAGTCGCTTGCAGCCAGGGTATCTGGCTATGCGGCCTTTAATGCCCTGGATTCAACGAAGGGCATCCTGCTTGCACCAAAGAGATTACTACCTGGGCAGGTGATGGGAGCCTGAGTCTAAGGAATCCCCACCATGAAGTGGGAAGCATCACAGAGAAACTATTTTCACATGCTAGAATCCCTCTGTTGTCTTAACAATGCTTTTAAGCCTTTTTTCTATTAGTTTAAAATCTCTTTGCCTAATATTGCTGTGTTTCTAAAGACGATATTTTACTTTTCCCACAGATATTTTTTAGATATTCTGCTTCTGCATCTTCTCTTATAGGTGGCTCTGCCAAAGTCATGTAGCCCTCTCTCTTCTCTAATGTCAAAGCAAGCAGTAACAAACAATTCTTGCTAACGTGGATCACTTAAAAAACTTAATGCATATATATTGGGATGATTTCTATGACTATATGAAAAATATTTCTTTGCACTGATACTTAAGAAAATTGCTATTTGGTGATTCTACAATTGATGGAATCTAAAATTATGATTGTATAAATTACAGTTGATCATAAGCATTAAGAATAATTGATTGGTCATTGGAAAGTCAACAATTTTTGTTTAGGAAGATCTCTGGAGGAAAATTCTATTACCTTCACTATTTATTTATTTGTGTATTTGTCAGGGGCTTGAGCTCAGAGTCTGGGCACTGTCCCTGGGCCTCTTTGTGCTTAAGGCTAGCTAGCACTCTACCACTTGAGTCACAGTGCCACTTCTGGCTTTTTCTGAGTAGTTAATTGGAGATAAGAGTTTTAGGGACTTTCCTGCCTGAGCTAGCTTCGAACCATATCTGAACTCAGTCTCCTGAATAGCTAGAATTACAGGCATGAGCTACTGACACCTGGCAGCTTCACTAATTTTTTTTGGGGGGGGTCCGCTCATGGGGCCTGAACTCTGGGCCTGGGTGCTGTCCCTCAGCTCTTCAGCTCAAGGCTAGCGCTCTATCATTCACTAATTTTTAAAGAGGTAATTTCTAACAAATTCGAGTGATTGCCCCCCTACCCCCAAATTCCCCCAAACATATACTACTACAGTCTTATACAATGCACGTTTAACTTTCTTGGCAGCCCCTAGCTGATTTATTTTGAATTGGCAGTCAACTAAATTCCCGAAGTCTTTTTCACACAAATTGCTGTCAAGATTTCTCCAAATATTGATTGTTAGACAGCATAGTAGCTATTTATCTCAGTTCTTTGCTATCTGAAAATTTTATAAGAACACTTTTTTTGTCTTTGTGAAAGTCACTGATACAAATAAGAGAGGATAAGGCTTGGAAAAGAAGCCTGTGTGATCATTCTCAGGTAATCACTATTCAATCTTTTGAATCCACTGACATCCAACTCTGACAATACTTGATTTTCCTGTCATCTGGCCTACATTTCTTGATCACCATTAAACCAATAAATTATGGAGGAATTTAAATCATTTCTGAAATTCAGATAAGCTTATTCTGTGATCTTTCTCTGGTTATATGCCCCAATTCAAAGATCCAAAAGAGTGGGTTGTCTTTCTATCTGGATTATATATTTATGCTGATTCCTAGTCACATTAGCTTATTTTTTAGGTCTTTGCATCTCATTCAGTTTATTTAAAAAGTCTTGGTATTTATTATTAATAGTTTCCATTCCAAATGATTTATTTCCACAAGAAGAACTGAAGAAAATAAACAGAACAAAGAATGAGTTCTAAAATTTACATTTTTCTTTGCCTTTTGGTTATACTTACTAAGTAATGGATAAACATGGTCAATCCTGAAAATTTTTCAAAGGAAAATAGGAACTATAATTTTTTTCTTTTTAGACAGGTAAAGGAGTAAGAGATTGCACTAGACATAATAACAACAATCATTTATTATTATTACATAAAATACAAAGCAATATTTTGACTCAAATTGTAGAACCTCTCTCTCCCTCTTTCTCTCTCACTTTCTCTCTCATCTAGACTCTCATTAATGACAAAATGATTTTGTTTTCTTTCAGGATAATCACTTAATTTAACACTTCATTTTCAAAGTGTTTCAAAATCTTAAATTAGAAGATCAATATTCTTGAGGTTGTTTTAACCTTTTAGTCATCTTAAAATATTTTAAATGTATATTTAAAGATGCTTAAAACAAAGAAGGGGGTAACAAAGCTCGACAGGAAATGTTCTCATTACCTTGCTCATGTAACTGTAACCCCGCTGTACAATATCTTTACAATAAAAAATATGTATTAAAAAAAAGAAATCTTTCTACAGAAATTAGAGATTTAGATGTCTTAATGAAAGCACTAGGATTACAGCTAGAACTAGTTCTACTATCACATTTGTTCCAATGCAATTGACCTCTTATGAAACAATTTAGGAACAATGATAATGTTACATTTATTTTTCTGCTCCTGCTAGAAATGCTTAGTGAATTCAGAAAACTGTACCCAACTGAACTGAGTATTACAGTAATACATAAAATTCAGACATGCACCACATTTCAAATATTTGTTTTCTATATGTTATACCAAAATATAAGTTTTGATAATCTTTTGTGATGCTCATTAAAAATCCCAAGCATATCTAAATATCCTGGTTATAAAACACCAAAGAGTATATGAGAGCTTTCTTTGTTTAGTAGCATGATTCAAAACATTTTGCAAGAGAGGGTAAAATACTATGGGTGTCAAGTAGTAGGTCAAGGAGTCAGAATAAAGGAGTCTATGCTGGGAACCATCATATAAAACATTGAAGACAAACAAACCTCTGTTGCTGGAACAACTTCAACTACTACACATTCTAGGAAAACAGCCATAAAGAAATAGAAGGAGGGCTGGGAAGGTGGCTCAGTGGTAGAGCGCTTGCCTTGCATGCTTGAGGCCCCGGGTTCGATTCCTCAGCACCACATAAGCAAAACAAACAAACAAACAAACCGGAAGTGGCTCTATGGCTCAAGTGGTAGAGCGCTAGCCTTGAGCTGAAGAGCTGAGGGACAGCACCCAGGCCCAAAGTTCAGGCCCCAGGACCAGACCACCACCCCCCCAAAAAAAAGAAAAAAAAGAAATAGAAGGAATGGAACAAACTTTGAGCAGTATCAGGGATATAACTTTCTCACAACCAAATACAAAGCACTAGCTATAAACTAAGACCTTAAAGGGAAATTGCCAAGTGCTGAAAAGATGATCCTCTTAATGCTAGAAGTATCTAGTTTAGTAATTCCCAATCACTGAGCTTTCCAGAGTTTTTAAAAAAATTTTTTATTGTGAAAATACTGTACAGAGGGGTTACAATTACATGGGCAAGATAATGAGTATATTTCTTATCAAGCATTGTAGCCTCCCCCTTTGTTTCCCCTTCCCATCCCTTCCCATCCTCCCCCCGCCCCCGCCGCCTCCGTACCCAACCCTCCCCCCCACCAAAGTTGTAAAGTTCATTTTTGACATAACATTTTGACTATTGATTAAATTCATGAATGAAAATTAAGAGATAGAAAAGAATTTCTAGTAGCAATACAGAAGCTATTCAAAACGTTATACATCACATTTAACTTTCAAATTTATGAAGCAAGTATCTATGACATGCATCTTTTAAAGAACTTCCAAAGCAAAGGCCAAAAAAGATTAGATATGCAGATTGAATTAAGCAATTCAGTGTAATTTCTCATAGATCACAGGCTGAGAATACAGGAAAGGTGGTTTCCAAATAAAATGGAACTCTGATTTAGAGAAAGCAAGCCACTTTATCTATGCAGGAATTAGTCTGGTAAAGATAATGGAAGAAATGAAGTTGAAAAATTCAGCAGAGTCTTATCTTATGCAGTTAACAGCAAACTATCTCAGTTATTTTAGGATTGTGACAAAATTATTTTTAAAAAATTGTTATTGATATGAAAACAGAGTCTCCAGATTTGTATTTATTTTGGCTGCAGCCAGAAATTCAGGTATCTTATCAAGCTTTATTTCAATCTCAGTCCCTCCTCTCCCTGCTTAAAGTCTCCATGATAGTAACTCATAAACCAGTTGTAATAGAGGATAAATCCAGGCCAAAGATAAGAGATGGGGACCACATAATGAAAGAGCATAAAAAGGTGGTATCCTGAGGATACCTAAACTTCCAAAGATACTTAATTGAAATAAAGTATTTGTTTTACTCATAGTAATGTCATTTTATTGATAGTCACTACATCCATATGCTATGTTAAGTTCCCTAAGGATGCAAATAAAATACTATCACCATCAGAAAATTTACTGTGCTGTCAGGTAAAGGTATCATTTACAAGGTCATAATTGTTAGGGTAGTATTGTACAGAAAGAGATGAGCTAGAAGAAAAACAGAATACATAGCCAGAAAGAAATATCAATAAAACAGACAATTGATATATTTGGATTTGTGTAGATAGAAGGCAGTGGAGGAGGAATATAGAGGTCAAATGTCAGTAGATAACAATTTGCTAGTTGGATAAAGGGTTTGAAGTGAATGAACTGAAACAAAATAGTGCCATGTGTTTCTTCTTTTGTTGGCAGGGTTGGGGTAGCTGGAGATTGGCACAGAGAATAGAAGACAACAGCAGTTACCTTAGCTGTCTAATAAGAACTATAACCTACAGAAATTACATCATGTTTTCATTAAACTTTGGGCTTTCTTCCTAATAAAATTTATAATTGTTATTTTCCTATAGATTGAAAATGTCTTACAGAAAACATTTTTTTAATCCAATATGTTCTGTAATGAATAACCGCAAGTAAGAAAAAGTAAGTGAATGTTTAAAAATCTTTTCAGTCAAGATTTTGGTGATACATAAACACATTAAAAGTATTCATTTCAAGAAAATATAATCATTTTTCCATAAAAGAATGGTAGAAAGCACAATCTCTTACTACTATAAGTACTTCTGATTTTACTTTATGATTCATTAAATATTTAAACAAAGTACTCAATGTAGATTATGATCATTCTAAAGTTATAACTGTACAATTTAAGTAACTAAAAAAAACTATTGTCCCTTATGTTGATTGTAAGTACATTTCACTATTTATAAAGGAATACTTTAATCATCAGAATTGGTTTAGTAGTCTTGCTCCTTATCGCCTGAAGCAATGAAATTGACTTTATTTATTCATGCCTAAGGGGTCTAGGCTTATGCTGTAGAAAAATTAACTGAAAGGCTAATTACCAGAAAAAGTGGGAGATTTACACTGAGCAAAACAATATGTCACAAATTTAATAGTCAATGTCATTATCTTTGTCTTCTTCTTGGTTTATAAGTTACATATAATAATAATTATTTTTCTTTTAAAATAGTGCTTGATTTAATATATGTTTTGACAACAACATATCATAGCCATGAATGCATATTATGCACATCTGGTACTCTGAGAGGCATACTCCAATTTATGGGTGCCATGACAATTGTTCCCTTATGGGATGGGGAATGTCTCTTGTTTCAGGAAAGGATAAAAGTAGCTCCAGGCATAACCAGAAAGTATTGATTTTATGCTACAAAAGCAGGTGGCTTAAAGACCATCAGATACCACTAAGTTAAAGATCAATAAATTAAAAAGCTATCATGCAAGGTTACTTGATTGTAGTTACCCAGCCTTTCTACTGTTTTTATTTAGATTTTTGCAAGATGATGCACCTATAAAAGGTAGGGTGAAATTGGACAAAGTGGGTCACTGGGGATATGTACCTGAAGGGTGGAGACTGGCTCTGGCCCCTTTTTGTTATCCCATGGCTTCCTGGCTGCCATAAGCATGCCACAAGTATGCCACAGCATACCTGCTATGAGGCAAGAGCAATCTTCTGCCATTCTCCTTTTCAATGCTAATTCTACCTTGACATTCTGACACCATCTTAAATTCAATTGAGCAGTTGATCATGGGCAATCCAAGAGATCCTTCCTCCCTTATGTCTACATTCACAGGTCTTTTGTCACAGTGATGAGAACTGTCTAACATATGCAAAGCAGTTTTGTAGCAAGCTAGTAAGTTATTTATGGTATGGCTTTGAGGAGAAAACTTCTTCAATGAAGGCTTTTGGTTTTGGCTATATTCTCTCTACACTGTTAGAATGAAGTATCATAGTACTGACTAGAAAAATGGATGTGTGTGAAAATATAGCATGAAATAGCATGTGTGTGAAATAGCATGAAAATTCAATTTTATAGTAATAGCCAACAGAGATAAAAACAAATTTTCAGGGCACAGACTGCCAGTTTACATCCTGACTTTATACATTACTTGCATTCTTCAAAACAATAATACATGTACACACACATACACCCACACTGTTTTTAATGCAGAATCATTCTGAATTTTAGATATATGAGAAGTGTCTGTTTCTGTGTCATTCCAAAGTTGTAAAGTTGTCTCATCTCTAAAGTCACATTTCTCTATGTAAACCCAGGAAATCTGAACAAAGACTGATAAAAAGATACTTGCACTGCCCTTCTCATGCCCAATCTACTAAGGACCATTTCAATGAACTGACTACACAAACGTACCCCCCCCCATCAGCTAGACTTGTTCCAGAAAATGACCAGCGGTAGAAAACCCTCAGATACTAGCACTGAACAATACTTCCACTTTTACAGGTCTTCAAAATGCTAGCTTGGTTCCATCCAACCACCCAAGGACTGCATATATATATATATATACCAATAAATATCAATTTCCACATCTCATTACAAGAATGCTTTCTCTTCAGCTTTAAAGTTTGTTGTTGTATTGGTTTTTGCCAGTATCTCAGTAATTTCTTTTGTTTTTAATTTTATTTTCTTGTAAAGATGTTGTACAGAAAGGTTACACCTACATCAGTAAGGTAATGAGTACATTTCTTGTCGGGCATTGTTACCTCCTCCTTTGTTTTTCTCCAACTATCCCTTCCCACCTCTATCTCCCCTACTCCCTCCCAAAGTTGTAAGATTCATTTCTATAAAACTTTCTCTCTAATGAACACTTTGCTGAAAGTGACAGCAGATGGATTTGCTATATGGTTATGAATGGACATCAATGATAATTTTGACTGGGGCTCATGTTTTTTTCTTTACAAATACTGCGATATATATTTATTTCCATGACATAACATGGAGAGTTTCAGAGGCCAAGAATATAAACCCACATAGCCTAATATAATGCCTCATCCACTGAAATATACAACTCCTCATCCACTGAAATATACAACTCCTAACGGGTGAGAAGATACATGGTATCTCAATAAAGCTGCCATTTAAAAAAGAATCCTCAATTTTAGTTACAGCGGTGTTTTTTTTTCAAGTGGAAATAACCATAAATGAACCAAATGAGAACACACATGACCTTTTAGGTTAATATGAAAGGAGTTGTATGTCACTTTCCGTTTCCACTACTAAAGAGGGTGTTCTGACTGCCTACAAGTCTGGCTTACAGTAACCAGATTTAATCAGTTGCTGCAAAGTGGGGATCGCCATCTGTTTTATTTGTGATCTAGCTATTTTAATTTGAAATTTTGGTTTCTTCATTATCAGAACAGTAGCTAACAAAAGTAGTTCCTAGCTGATTCTTCTTACTGAGAAATACAGACAATCTTATTCAGGCTCTAAAATCATTTGGAATCCTCAATACTTACCACAGAAATTCAAAATCTCTTAGCTTGGCCGAGTCCAGCATCAAGCTGTCTTCTCATCCTGTATATTTTCTTGTATGGTTTCTGCACTCTAAGCAAATAGAGTCATTGCTATTACTAAACATAACCTTTAACTCAGCCCTTTCCTTTTCTGAAATCTTCATTCACTTCTAATTCTGCCAATTATTATTTTTGGAAGTCAAGTTTGAATGTGCTGCATTTTCAAATATTCTATAAAATTTCAAAAGTTACATAATGATTTGTAATAATAATATGTATGCATTGTTGTTGTGTTGTTACCCAAGAAACATATGAGTTTCTAGAATAGTTCTCAGAGTTTGGTGAAGAGTCATCATGCATGGTATCTGCAATCATACTGAGACTTGAATAAGTCAATTATATTTTTTCCTTACTATTGAACAAGATCTATAGAAAACAGATGCCAGCAGAATTTTTCCTGATAATTCTGATTCAGTAAATTGCCTTTATTTTTTATATATTCATTTAAAATTGTATATGCCTTTCTTTGAAAAAAATAAGGTCAAAAGTCAGGTCAGACCAATAGATAGAGCTGTACTAAATTCTTTGGTTAAGAGACAACAAATAACAAGTGGACACACCTGTTAGCACAGGGGTAACACAGGAGAAGCACAATATCTGGACACAGTGGTACATGCCTGACATTCTCATTAATGCAGGGAGGCACAAACAGTATGATCCTAAGCCAGGCCAGGTCAGACTTAAAGCAAGAACCTATCTCCCCAAAAATCATTACAAAGAGACAAGACAGAGAAAAACTGAACTGCAAATGTAAGTCCCTGATTTCATACCTAGTACTGGAAAAACTAAATAAAAATAATAGTTGTGTCTTTAAGATTGAAAATAGTTTAACTCTTTATCTCATATATACTAGTATACCCTGGATCAATAAATACTTAATAAATAATTAGTATATTAACTCATTCTGAAAAATATAATAAATCTATATGTGCTATATTTTCATAGATAGATTTCACATTGTATTTGTGAAAATGTGGACTCATTACAAAATTTTATTGTTATTAGAAAGACATTGCTATATTGTCTATATATGTACATTAATTTATAACATAAGAAATGCCATGATCAAATCATCACCATTTCAGGCAGACAAAAGAGCTTTATACTGCAGATTTTACTTAATGAACAACAGCTGCATATGCATCCAAGCAAGCAGGGAAAATGCAGAGTGGGTTTCTGAGATTATATAAAAAATTAGTTATTACAAACAAAATAAACATGAAAACAAAGTGTTTTATTTAACGTAATTAAAGAAATTCCTAAAGGAAATGTGTCCTTAAACTTAGTTATTACTTAGAAGTATATATGAATTTAGCACAAGAGAAGTTTAATCAGTCCAAGCTGTTTACTTGAGTTAAATTGATTTCATTCATTGTCAGAGTCTAATGAAAAATGATAAGACTTTGTAATAAATGTAGATTCATGTATAAGAAAGCAACTTTTATTTAAAAGTTATTATACTTTGATGAATAAAAATAACATGAAGTGAAAGGAAATTAAACAGAGAACAGACTTTTAAAAAGCATTTAATAGAAGATGAGATGAAAATATAAATTATTCACAATATGCTGATTGGAACCAATTATATGACCTAAAGAATAACATACTAGGAAAAATTCATTCATTTACTTCATAAATGCTTGTAGCATCTAGTGTAAATGAGTGCTTATTTTAGCTTTTGTGGAGAATATGAGTACACATATGTCATAGTACACACTTTCAAAGAGCTCCTACTGTATTATGTAAGATAAGCGTAAGAACTCACAGTATAACATTACAATACCAAAGAGACTGACAATTTCAAAGAAATATGAGTTTAAATGGTATGAGAAGGTGTTATGAAGGTGTTCAAGGGTTAATGATCTCATTCATTGCACACACTTACAGAGTTTCAATTTTGAGTTAGATAAATTAACATAACTTCCTGTAATGCATGGGTTTATAATTAACAAGGAAAAGATTAAGTAACTTGATCAGTCATCAAGATACAAATGGAAAAGACTTTAGAGTGTGCACATCATTTTTTTTAACGTGTTAGGGTTTGAAATCAGGGTTCTTCGTCAGAAAAGCAAATTAATACTTGAACCATGTCCCCAGTCCTTTCTGTTTTGTTATTTTTGAAACAGGTTCTTGTATTTTTGTCCAGGCTAGCCTGGAAAACAATCCTCTATTTATGCTTCCTGGATAGATGGGATGATAAATGCATGCCACCATACCCAGTTTCTTTTGTTTGAACTGGTGTCTTACTCAGTGCAAACTAACTGTGAACTGTGATCCTCCTGTTCTCCATCTTCACAGTAGTTAGGTTTCTAGCATGAATTGTCCTGCCTGGTCTGGAGTGCCTATGTAAAATAAGATACTTAGAGGTGGAAGAGAATATATAGGGAGGTGAGAGTATTTCTTGTTCCTCCAGGAAGCCAAACAATTGCCCAGAAAATATATAACTTTAATCTGGAATTAAAGCTTAGATATAAAATAAAAGATATAAAATCTGATAACAAGCACATAAAAGGAGTTACTCCCTTACAGATTACTAATTTAAAATTAGGATGTGCAACTATTTCTTTTTCTGGCATCAATGTCTAGTCAGAAGGAAAAGTATTCATGGAATATACTTTTCCATTTAAAATAAAAAATTATTTAATTGAGTAGAATGGGAAATATGACACTTGTTATTTATACAGACTTTTATTCAAAATGAAGACATTAATGAGGAAACTGATTAAAGACAAATTCCAATATTAAGGAATGTAGGAACAGCAGCCTGAATTCAGGGTCTTTCTTGCTAGGCAAGGGTTCTACCAGTTGAGCCACACAATTAGCCTTTTGGTGCTGTAGGTATTTCTTAGGTAAAATCTCCCCCCCTACTCCCCACCTGGTGGGGGAGTAAGATCACAAGCCTTCTATCTATTCTATTCTATTCTATTCTATTCTAGCTATTTTACATAACTAGAATGATAGGCACACACCATTTCACCTGGCTAGTATTCAGGAATAATTTAAAAATAGGATCTGCAGACACCTTATTAAAGTTGAATGCTCAAATGTGTTTTCCATCTCTATCATTTGATGTCTTGATCTTTTTAGTTTGTGCCTTGGCTTAATGAAGACAAACTCAGAAAAGTATTAAGAATAAATTCTGAAGATAAACAAAATATTGGCAAGTTTTGGAGTGTAAGGGACTCAGAAACAGAATGAGGACAATGAGACCAGAATACGTACTATTCAAGGATATGAGTCACAGAAATGCAAGAACTGAAAAGCACTGCAAAGAAGTTTAGTGAACTTGTGATGCTCCTGTTTGAGTCTCACAGTGCTTGATTACAGGTGTTCTCTGCTACTGTGGCACTAGATTCTAATTTCAATTCATGTCACAACATTAATTTCTTTAAGACTCAGATTTATTATCTATAAATGTCTGTCTGACGATGGTACTTAGTCATGTTGGCCTTCCAAAGAAAGGGAGTAAGTTAGGTTACATGGCTGGAAAATCTCAAATAAAACAAGTTGCTTTCTCACCTTCTTAGTGTATTTATTTTGAACTGGCCCTATAGTGCACAAGGGGCAACACATTTTGCTTGCCTGTGTCTAGGCAGGACGTGTGGCTTTAACCATGATCCCATGTTCACTCAGGACCTAGGGCTGACTCAAGAGAACACCTATCAGGTTGCAGCCAATCCCAAGCCAACGTTCTCTCTCTCTCTAGGACATATCAGGGATTTTTCTTCAAATCACTTCCCAACCCATTTTCAGAATCTCCAAAATTTTATTTTTAATATGCTATTTTAAATATGCTAAGATCTAATTCTAAATGTAGAAATAAATGAGTCCCAACTCAATTGATTACATGTTGGCATGAGTTATCCACAACTGAATGCCCTCACATAATCATTTAATTATACTGTTAAAGTCAAATCTCCCTAAGGTTTTATATTTACAGAAAAATGAACAGTAAATACAGAGTTCCTCCTCTATACCTCTCTCCTATACAATTTCATGTGCACACACATACACACACACTCATGTTTTGTAATGTGTGCTTTAAATATCTTAACTCATTAAATATTTATTCAAGAAAAGCATTGTCCTCTAAGTGAAAGGTCAAGCAGAACTACTCAATGATTACACAGTCACTACTAAAGAAGTAGTGTCAAAAAACAAAATCTCTATTTAAACGATTTGTTTTTCCCCTTCCCCTCCACAAATTATACCGACATCAAATACAGTGAAAGCAGGGGTTATATTGCGGGGGAGGAACATCCAAAGCAACAAAGAAATAATCTTATAAATGTGTTAGAATCAATCGCATGAAAGAAAAAAAAAAACATTTGAAGACATATCTTAGGGTTCCTGCTTGACTCAGACATATACTAGATAGGGATACAGGTGGACCCATTGCAACAATGAGATGTACAAGCTGTTATGTCGAAAACGAACTTTACAACTTTGGGGTGTGGGGGGGAGGGGGACGGGGAGGATTGAGGGGGTGGAGAAGGAGGGGGGAGGATGGGAAGGGATGGGAAGAGGAAACAAAGGAGGAGGCTATAATGCTTGATAAGAAATGTACTCATTATCTTGCCCATGTAATTGTAACCCCTCTGTACAGTATTTTCACAATAAAAAAGATATAAAAATAAAAAAATAAACAAATCTCTGGAGTTGGGCCCCGGTGGCTCATGCCTGTAATCCTAGCTACTCAGAAGGCCCTTAGGTCTGACGATTGCTGTTCAATGACAGCCCAGGCAAGAAAGTCTGTGAGACTATTATTTCCATTTAACCACCAGAAAAACCAGAAGTGGTGCTGTGGTTCAAGTGGTAGAGTGCTCGCCTTGAGCTGAAGAGCTCAGGGACAGCGCCCAGGCCCAGAGTTCAAGCCCCACAACTGACAAAAAAATTTTATAAACAAACAAATAAATGATTAAAAATATTTAGAATCAGAAAGTGAGGAATATCAACACAAGGTAGGAAAAATAAACAATTACTTTATGGTGTATGTTATTAGTACTGTATAGTGTGCATTATTGACAGGAGTCAAAGGAAATACCACAGAAACCATACAGAGTCAGGCCAGCCTTCTTGGAGGAAGCACCTTTAGATCTGAAATTTGATATGAGACTATGAGGGAGAAAAAATATTCAAGAAATTGAGGGATCATGAGGCATGGAACTAAAAAGAGAGAAAGCATTTCATGAAGGAGACCATTACCCTTCTGGTCTTTGAGTCATAAAATGCCTAATGTTGAGTCTGGGGAAATGAGGACAAAGTGGACTAAGGAGCCCTTTATGCTTTCAATCAAAGACTCAAAAAATGTGGTGGAGAAAATTAAGCCAGAGCAAAATTGGCAATGTGTGAAAAATAAAGGCAGACTGATGTATTTAAGTAGCAAACAATATCTGCTGCTACAGTATAACGTATTTGTACAGAGTGAAGTCAATAAAGGATGACTATGACTGGTTTAATCAAGGAAAGAGGCAGAAATCAAAAGAATTAGGTTTAAGGGAGATGCAGAAATTCATTAACTGAGCATGTTTAATTTGGCAAACAAAATGAAAAGGAAAAGTAAGTAATTTTGTACAATTTAAAACAGAATAGAAAAGCAACAAGTTCAGTAAGAGGGTGGATTAATCTCCAGTGGTCAGAAACAAGTCATGTTGTCTGATTCATATTAAAATGTCTCATTTTAATATTGAGTTCAGTCTTCATGATGCGAATACTAAATGACTATACAACTGCTGGTCTTTCCTTATTACTTTATTTTATCTCATAGATTCAAAGGCACCTCCAGGGGACATCTCCTCAGGTTCCCATGATGACTACGTTGAAGAGATGAATTTGCATTCAAATCTGTCCTGACATTTCTACCAAGGATTACCTTCACTGAGCAGATCACTCAGTCAAGATTGTTTAAAGTTGAATGTACTTGAGAGTATTTGTACGGTCTCATTAAAAATCTCAGCTTAGCTCAACTCCAGCATAGGGTGGAAAAACCTTTAAGGGTTGCAGCTTTTGTTCTAACAAGAAAAGACAAATACAAAAATCACAAGTTTTCTGGACCAACTCATAAACAAGCATTGAAATCCATAATAATCTTAGTCATTCACTATCAAATAAGGTAACCTATATAACAGCTTTATTAATAACTATCTCAAACTGGGAATGTTTCAATTTGAATTGAATACTAAATGGGTAAATATGAGTCCACAGAATAAAATGAATATTATTAATAAGAAGAAATAACTTTGTGGTACAATAATCAATGTAGATAAATATCATAGTCATGTGAAGCAAAAATAAAAAGATAATAAAACCAGATACATCTAAAATATTTCATTTCTATTATATGCTAGAGAAGATAAAAATAGAGGAACAGAAAATATATCAGTACCTTCCATAGGCTATGCTGGGAAAAGAGTCTGTCTACAGAAAAGCATCTATAAATTTGTAAATTACTGAAACCTCTTTATGTTTTGTGTTCGTATTTGTAAAAAATGTCGATCTATTTCAAAACATGCAGCTTAGTACCCAGAAGGAAGAATTATATGTAGAAGATATCAAAATCATAATAGTGTGAAAATACTTTTCTTTTTTAAAAGAAATGACATTGTCCCTGGAATAAGAAGTATGCAAATTCATTTTCATTTTTAAAGGTCAAGAAAGCTCCAAAGTTATAGGTTTCTTTATAATTCCACTCTCTTCATGAAACCTAGCTGTAAATTGCTAAATAATATATTTGGAAAGCTCAATTGAATATAGCAAGTAAAACTGGCTGGGAATGCCATTTAGGCCTATATATTTAAATTTGCAGCAAAAGTCTAGCAATACTATAACTGAAGCACAAAATACTCTGAACAAAATACTGCATATTACTCATAGCAAAATAAATGAAGTCTAGTCATTATTTCTGATGTTCTTATTTGTACATATGCTAATTTTAATTCAGTTATTTTTAGGTCAAAAAACAAATATGAATGAATGTTACTACCATCTATTTCAAAAGCATTTTTTCATTGCTGAATGATTACCTAAAATTCAATCCAGACTATGTATATTTTATGATTACACACTCTCATTTTCATAAGATTAAAACTTCGACAATATTTCTACTAATAGATTAAATGTGTGGTGAAATTCAAAACTAATAAGTTCCTTGGTCTTACAAACCATCTACAAACTTCTTTTGCTTATTATTTTCATGAACATAACATGAATAAAACCCAAAGATTTAAATAATGTGCTCTGAGTACAAACACAGAAGACAAGAACAAATGAGTATCTCTGTTTTTAGTGTGGCCACAAAAAAAATACTGTAGGCCACTTGAAATCGCAGATGTCACAGGAGGAGAGATTGTTTTTTTTTCCAGAGTCTGACTGTTGGCAGACTCTTCCAGAAGCAGTTGGTGAGAGCAGCAGCTCTTGAACTGACTGCCTTAAGCACTGTCATATGCCTTAGTGGTTGTTGGATTAATGGTCCTTTCTGTTTTCCTGACCTCAAATTCTTTCTCAAGATTATCACGTTAAGTAAGTAAGTGAATTAAGATGAAACAATATTAAACTCATTTTCAGGTTTATGCAATTAGATGGCAATCATCTGGATGATTGATATTTTATGATGAATGGGTGACAGACTCAAGTAACTGAAAGTGAACAGTTTACCTTATTGTTTAATGTAATTAAGACAATTTCTCAGCTTGTCCATATATGCGCAGTATGGTGATAGGCATGTATCAGGTATTGACTTATCATCAAAGAATAAGGCATGGACCCTATGCTCAAGAACACAGAGTCTACTAAGCAAGGCAGGCATAACAAAGTGTTTATATTGCCACCCAATTACTTTTACGGTTTTATGAAGAGTAGACTTTGGAATATAAGAGGCATTAAATCTGGTGGGGAAACATTTTACAGAGGTTGAATGTAATTGGCCTAAGTCTCAAGAATAACTATGAATTTTCCAGGTAAAATAAGAGGAAAAAGGCAGTTTAAACCAAAGAAATAACACATATAAAAATAGGTATGTGGAAAAGGACATATTTTTTCTATAAAAATGGTGATGTATGACTAAAGCAGAATGCATAGAAAAAGGTTACAGAATATGAGAATGAAGAGTTTGACAGATTAAATTGAGAAGTGATACATAAGCTTATTTTGTTCTTATACTGTAAGGCATAGAAAACTCAGTAGACAAACAATAAAAGATAAAAGGTAATCTCTTAGGATATATGGATAGAAAGTACAATGTAGTTAGACCTCAAAGGCACTAAAAAAAACCTGCCAGAATATTGGATAGTGTATTCACTTATCACATAGATGCTCATTCCTGCTTCTCTCTGAGTTTATTTCATTATCACTTGCTTGTTCCATTATTTACTTCTTTTATGTAGTCATCATTTGTTGACATGTTTTTAAGATGGACAACTCACTACTGAAATCTAAACAGAACTTACCTCAGACCTAGTCAACTAGTTCATTTCTTTTTTAACTCATTATTTCCTCTCTTACATACAATATACTTATCATTCTGTGGTAGTTTTCTATGTTTAGCCTTAAAGTAGTTTTGAAGCTTAGAGATTTTTTTACCTCTTTGTTTTTTATGGATTTTTCTGTCGTATTCTCTCTCCTAAATATCCATTAGACATTTTAGAAATTAAGAATCAATATTTGGTATGGCTTAACCATCTTCCTTTCTATCAGGTATCTTTATCTTTTCACATTTTGTTTTAAGGAAATTACTTGGGTCAATTTTCTGTCACCTCACTGAATTTTTACGGTGCTCGTTTATTATTAAGATCATCTGTTAAGTTATTTCTTTTATTAACATAAATTAGTATTGTGCTTCAATTTAACATGTCCATTTATGGATAAAATGAACTAGCAAGGATGTATAGGAAAAAGGAACCCCAATAAACTGTTGGTAGAATTGTGAACTTCTGGATCCACTATGGAAATCAGTTTGGAAGTCCATCAGAAAACTAAATGTAGAACTACTCTATGGTTCTGAAGTTTTCTCTTGAGCATTTATCTGGAGGAAAGTAAAATAGAGTAAATAGTAGTACCTGTGCATCCATATTTACAGTTGCTATTCACAACAGCCAAGCAATATAGCCTATGTGTTCTACAGTCCATAAATGGGTAAAAAAGGTGATGTATGTATGTACACATGTATTTATGTGTATGAAATAATTTTCAGTATATTATCTTTTTAAAATTAATATTATCCAAGTAAGGTTATAACATCCTTAGTAACAATTTTAATGTAAAATTTTAATGACTTCCTTTTGACACAAAAATAATTTATTGTTGATGTGAATAATCTGATGCCAGTCAAGGAATCTTCCTCATTTGGGGGCTGTAAAATTAGAACATGAATCCTTCACAGTCACAATGAAACAAGGCTGAATAAATGCATGGGACACTATAAAAATCAAGGTCCTTTCACTCATATTCCTTTGTCTAGAACTGTCATGCAACCTAATTGGCAGAGTGTATATAATGAGTTCAGAAAAATGAAAATGAAACAAACTTTCAAAAAATGCACACAGCTTTTTCTCTCTCTGATTTTTAACTTCCAAGATGTCTATATGTGATAGCCTTCAAAAGTTATTGTGATATTACTTGCATTCACCTGTTACTTTTTCTTCTTCTTCTGTTTACAATTACCATCTCTGGATCAGTTAATTGGTCTCAATATCTTAATTGATATTTATAATCTACTGTCTAAAGATTATCCTCGCCAGGTACCAGTATCTCATGCCTGTAATCCTAGCTACTTGGGAGGCTAAAATCTGAGGATTGCAGTTCAAAGCCAGCCCCAACAGGAAAAGTTCATGAGACTCTTATCTCCAATAAACCACTCAGAAAACCAGAAGTTACACTGTGGCTCAAGTGGTAGAGCGCTAGCCTTGAGCTGAAGAGCTGAGGGACAGCGCCCAGGCCTAGATTTCAAAGCCCACAACAACAACAAAAAAATTATCCTCATTCCCAGCCAACAATTTTGCTGATCTTCCTTCTGTATCAAATGCCTCAGGTATTAATCTGAGTTATCATGTCCTTTCCAAAGCTGCTTCATGAAATTGCTAACTTATACTTACCACCAATTGAGGAACAATCAAGAGTGACCTGAGTAAATCACCGTTTTAGATACACTTTTTCCATTCTCAATAATATAGCAGCAGCCTCAATAAAATAAGTCAATTACTTCTGCCAGAATATCAACTCCTTTCTTTTTCTGCTAGTCAGCTATTGATAGTGTTCACAGTCAAAGTGGCAGATAAATATCTAGACTTATTAGAAATCCACTGTGTTTAATGCTAAAAAGAGCACACTCCAAAATTAGAACTCTTGTTGAGGAAGTATGGAGGAAAGGTAACAATACCATTGTGGGTTAGTGGCAGTCAATAAGGTTGGAAGGAACACACACCTACTTCGGAAGACAATACTGTACTTATTGATGACACAGCACCTTTCAACAGTTGCATTAGAATATGTACCTTATCTTAAAGAAATCATCCTATGCCATCCAATTCCAAGGATATGTCTTTTATGAGATTACTGCAATTCAGAGTTTATGTGGGGCAAGTAAGCTGACATGTGGTACTTCTCCAAGTGAGAGGTCCATGTGGCAATGGACTGAAGTCTCTATCCAACAGCCTGTAATTACTTGAGGCATGCCAGCAGCACATGGCTATTGCCCTTTTCTGCAGACAGAAAAAATTTCCAAAAATTTGGAAGTTAATGCTTTTAAAGGACACTACTGTAATATTTCTCTACCATATTTTTCTGGTCTGCTCTGTATTGCATCTTTGTTATTCATGTAAGGTTTGTGGCTTTCAACTTAATTCTGTACCTACTGAAATTAGATTTATTCAAATTTCAGCTCAGTGTGTCGTGGAAGCCTCCAGAGGAAGCATAGACCTATCACCATCTGATAGACTGGCCAAGTGAGACTGTGCTGGCCTTTTGTTGTTGCTGGGGCTTGAACTCAGGGCCTGGTCAATCTCCATGAGCTTTTTTTTTTCTTTTTGGTTTGTTTTCTCAAGGCTAATGTTTTACTACTTAAGCCACACTTCTACCTTTGTGGCTGATAATAGAAGATAAGAATCTCACAAACTTTCCTGCCAGCCTGGCTTCAAATGGTACTCCTCAGATCTGTCCCCTGAGTAGCTAAGATTAGGCATGAGCCACCAGTGCCCAGCTCTGTACTGGCCTCTTATTAATCCTTAGTACTTCAAAATAACATAAACTGAAATTGTGATAATTTATGGTAGCAATAGAAAACTAATATACCTGTGCCATTTCATATGAACTTTTCCCTCTTTTCAAGTGGGAAAATTAATAATTGTGAACATTCCTGGAATGATCTCTAATCACATCTATGGAAACATAGGTAATACATTCCTGGAAACAGGTTCACTGTTGATATTTCACTCTGAATATCTACAGGAATATTTTCAGCACATAATATACAGAAGCAGATTCTGTAAAAAAAAAAATGAAGGGAAGTAGTATATTTTGGAGGAGAGGCTGCAACATGCCATTAGAAAAACAGTAATTAACCCAAGAAAGAGAAGACAATGAAAGTGTTTTTATTATAGTGAGTAAATGAAAATTAATCCAACTGCAGAGTGCAGGACAGCTATACTCTACAAATTTGAGTATGATTATTGCATACAAGGAAAAGGGAACTAAAGATGCAACTATTTCCAACATCCGTGGATTAAGGAGTAGATGATTTTCAGGGCCATTTTGCTTCTTGCCCGTTCCTCAAGACCACAGAGCAGTTCCAGAGAGAAATGAAGAACAACAGACTCTAAGATGTTGGTAGTTAAAAGCTGGACCAGAGTGCAGAAAATGTTAAGTGAAGAGGGAGATCGATGTTCACTTGCAGTATCTGCTTATCATTTCATATTTATTGTATTGGTAACATAACCATTCATATTTTTAGAACTGTCTTAGCTAAAGATTATTGCTCATCTGGCCTTCTCTTATAAACTGGTAATTTGTCATCCTGATTTGTTCTTTATTCTTCTACCCTTAACTGCAGTTTTAAGTAACAAATTTAACTACTGTCATTATCACAAAATTTAATTACGCTCAAATCTTGTAAATTCATTCAAATGTCATAATATGCCATGCAAACTCCAAGATCTCACAATCTTACATCACTGTAACACATACACACACTTACATATACACAGTTGTTTTGACTATATCTAGATCTAAACATTACACTTGCAATACAATAGTATTCTTATTTTTGCTCCTATATTCCATCATTTCTCTGCTATTTCGTGTTACATTCTATCTCTCAGTTATTCTCCCTCATCCAATTATAGTCCATTCTTACACTCCTGTTTCTGTTCTACTGTGGCATTTTACTATTCTATCATTCACTTTTCAAAGCCCATTTCAATTGTTACTTCTGACACCATTTCCTAATTTCCTAGATAAATTCTTCCCATGTCAGTGTAGCATTTCTGAAGCAAATATTCTTTTTTAATAAGTATTTTATTGTAAAAATAATGTAAAGAGAGGTTACAGTAAAATTGTAAAGTTCGGAGCCAGGCGCCGGTGGCTCACGCCTGTAATCCTAGCTACTCAGGAGGCTGAGATCTGAGAATCGCGGTTCAAAGCCAGCCCGGGCAGGAAAGACCGTGAGACTCCTATCTCCAATAAGCCACTAGAAAACTGGTAAGTGGCGCTGTAGCTCAAGTGGTAGAGTGCTCTCCTTGAGCTGAAGAGCTGAGGGACAGCGCCCAGGCCCAGAGTTCAAGCCCCATGACCAACAAAAAATAAAATTGTAAAGTTCGTTTTTCAACATAGTGTCTTATACACCTCATTGTTACAATGGTTCAACCTGTATCCCTATTTAAACATTTTGTTTATTCCTTTCCCTTCCCCAAATCAGACAGACATCAAATAGAGTGAAAACAGGGGTTATAACGTGGGGGAGGAACATACAAACCACCAAAAAATCACATGGTACATTATAAATATGTTAGAAACAATGCAAGAAAGAAAAAACCACTTGTGTCCCTATCTTGGGGTTCACTTTGCTTAACACCATCTTATCTGGTCATATGTACATAGCTTTTGACCTTTTCTGCTTGTTCCAGACATAATACTAGCTGTTGCAAATAAGGGAAACCATGGGACCTATGTTTCTTTGGGCCTGGCTTACTTCACTTAATATAACTTTTCCAAGTCTTTCTATTTCCTAACAAAAGGGGTAATGTCATTCTTTCTAATGGAGGCACAGAATCCCATTATATATATATATATATATATATATATATATATATATATATATATATATATATCACATTTTCTTGATCCATTCATCTACTGAGGGATATCTGGCAAATATTCTTCTACAACTGACAGATAGGGGTAAAACCCCTACCTTCCCATAAGTTAGGAGCCTCCCTAGTCATGCTTCTTATGAAATATCTTACACATAACAGACATCTAACAAAATGGGAAACAATCAGTATTAAATAACTGGTCTATAGGATGGAATGAAAAGTATTATTAGTAGATGGTTTATTCTTTCAGAAGAACGATAACCCAGTAATCCATTTGCAGGATTAAAGAGAACTGATTTTAAGTACGCTTTGAAGTATGCTACAGAAGAAAATAGTTAAATAAGTGTATATTACAAAAATAAAATTCTTCACACCTAATTAATATTTTCTTCCTTAAAATTTTAAAGCAATGTAGTGTATCTGATTTACTTTGCTTTTAAGGTTCTGTAGTATAAAATTGATTTATTTTACTTTTAAGGTTACTTTAAAGAATTTATAAAAATATGTGACTAAGTATCTACTTCCTCCAACTAAGCCCCATCTCATACTGTTTACAACCTCCTAATTAGGCAGTCATAAATCTATCAAGGGATTAATCCACTGATTATGTCAGAGCTCTCATGAACTAATCCTCTCTGAAAATGCTGTAGGAAACATTGGAGTCCTTCTCAATCCAATCAAGCTGACAATTAAGATTAGCCATCATAAGTCTACTACTTGTGAACACAACACACAAACATATCACTTTAAAATGTAACATGACACCTCAACCCCCTAATCATTCATGTACATCTCATAATGCAGAATACATTCAGTCCATCTACAGATGGACTCCAGTGGCAGCCCAAATTCAAAATTTCCTCTGAGACTCAAAGTAACTTTTATTTGAGCCACTATAAAAATCATTGGTATTGCACTGAGATTTGCCTTACTCTATCCTTTCAGAATCTGTGGCAGGTAAAACTCATTCTTACACTGCTTATATTTATTCTCCCCACACTGAAAGCCTAATCTATCATTCTGCACTTCTGATTCCAACTGTTTCTCTGTTACTTCTCAACATTCTCTTTGTGCCTAGCAGAAATGATTATGTGAATGATCATTTCAGTAAATTTCCATTTAATCCTTAAGTAGGGATTTCTCTCAGCAGTACACATTCCTATGAGCTATGCTCGATTGAAGAATGACCTAGACTTGTGAAGAGAATATACCCACAGTTTACTAGTAGTAATATTCCTCCAGGGGACACATCATCAGTCAATATCTCTAGATACAAGGTGGGGTTTTTTTTTGCCAATTATTAGTTTATATAACAAATGTGTTTAGAGTGAACACTTTTTGAAATCCAGATATGCTCTTCCTAGGTGATGTTTTAAATTTCTGAATGTAAGAATTCTATCAAAAAGAAACAAGCACATGCATATGTATGGTATATATTTGTGTATACTGATCCTCTCTCAGAAAATAAACTATTATTTTAAGGTCCATATTTTGTAATATATACAACTTTATAAAGAGCCCAGAAAAATAATTTCTTAGTTCCCAAATTCCAGTGCTTTTCGTATATTCCATAATTTTGAAGCAATTCAGAAACTTTATCTCAGAACTTTCTCCTTAAAACAAAAATCTGTTCCCTAAAATGGATTAGAATACCAGATTGAAACTGTCCATCCATGAATTTTCTTATAACCTTTTTAGATATCTGAAGGGCAATTTATTATTTTTACCATATGTCAATGTTATTTTATCATGCTTTGGTACCACAAACATTCGCTGGATGTTTACACAGGTTTTGCATTTGTCAGTCACCATTTTGAAGCACAGCATGCTAAAACTACTTCTTCTTTTTGATATCTTAAAAATAGAAAAAACTAAAAAAAATAGAAAAACTATGAAAGTTTTATATTTCACTTTATTGCTTGGAATTGTCTTTTGGATTTTTCTTGATTTGAGAAAAGTCATTTTCTTTTGTATTTGCCTTTTTTATTGTGAAAATATTGTACAAGGAAGAGAAAGGGATTTATAGTTTGAAAATAGAAATCACTTTTGTAGGACAGTGAGAGCTAAGAGAATCTTCACAGAATCTGATATTAAAGGTTACTTGGCAAGAAAGAGGAGGAGGAAGCAAGTGAAATTAGATTATTCAGTCTTTGTCAATTACAGAGAACAAAAGAGAATGTTTTGTTAACTAAGTAGACCTTTTCTTTTTTAATTTTAATTTTTATTTTTTGTGAACATACTGTACAGAGGGGTTACAATTACATGGGCAAGATAATGCATACATTTCTTATCAAGCATTGCAGCCTCCTCCTTTGTTTACCCTTCACATCCCTTCCCAGCCTCCCCCCCCCCACCCATTCCTCCCCCCTACTCCTGCACCAACGTTGTAAAGCTCGTTTTCGACATGACAACTTGTACTTCTCATTGTTGCAACAGGCCCACCTGTATCCGTAAACGACTTGTTTTTCCCCATCTCCTCCACAAATTATACCGACATCAAATATAGTGAAAGCAGGGGTTATTATACTGTGGGGGAAGGACATACAAAGCAACAAAGAAATAATCTTATAAATGCGTTAGAAACAAATGCATGAAAGAAACGGAAACATTAAAATACATATTTAAGGGTTCGTTTTCCTAACATCACATTATCTGACCTTTTCCGCTTGACTCATACCTATACTAGATATTGCAAATAAGGGAAACCATGGGACCTATGTTTCTTTGGGCCTGACTTACTTCACTTAATATAATTTTTTCCAAGCCTTTCCATTTCCTAACAAATGGGGAAATGTCATTCTTTCTGATGGAGGCATAGAATTCCATTGTGTATATATACCACATTTTCTTGATCCATTCATCTACTGAGGGGCATCTGGGTTGGTTCCATATCTTAGCTATGGTAAATAATGCTGCAATAAACATAGTTGTGCTGGTAGCTTTAGTGTGGTCTTGTTTGTAAACATTTGGGTAAATGCCCAAAAGTGGGATTGCTGGGTCATAGGAGAGCTCTATGTGAAGTCTTTTGAGGAACCTCCATACTGCTTTCCAAAGTGGTTGAACAATTTTACACTACCACCAACAATGCAGTAAGGTTCCCTTCTGTCCACATCCCCTCCAGCATCTGTTGTTATTAGAGTTCTTGATTTTTGCTATTCTAACTGGAGTGAGGTGGTATCTCCATGTTGTTTTGATTTGCATTTCTTTTATGGCTAGGAAGGTTGAGCATTTCTTCATGTGTCTATTGGCCATCCTTCTTTCTTCTTCAGAGAAGTTTCTCTTTAAGTCTTTAGCCCACTTATTTATTGGGCAGTTGTTTCTTTGAGGATTTGTTGTTGGGGGATTTAATTTTTTGTGTTCCAAGTATATTTTAGATATGAGACCCTTGTCTGTTGTGTGGCTAGTGAAGATCTTCTCCCAATCCGTGGGCTTTCTATTGATCTTGCTAGCTATGAGTAGACCATTTCTTTAAAAGACTTTTTTCAAAAGCACACATTAGTTGTAGTTCCATTTAAACATTTCCACACAAATCAAATTCAGTCCCTCTCTATTTTTCTTTCTTTTCTCTCTCCTCATCCTTAAAATAATTTAGCAGATTTTCCTGTATATTTTCACCTATTCATATAAAGTCATTGGATCCTCCATCATCATCTTATTTTGCCTTCCTCACTTCCATTGATACTTCCCCCTTCCCAATAAAGCTCCTTAGGACAAAAAAAAGCCTATGTAAGTAGAAAGAGAAACACTAAGGTAGAGTTCAAAAGTAAGGGAGCAATTAAATGGTACAAGATAGAAAAATGAAATTCAAAAGAAGGATGAGTATTGGTTAAAGTTCTCAGAAGAGAGGGAAAAGGCACAAATGGAAGAAGAAGAGTCTTGGAATAGACAGAAGTCATTATCTAATCAGCCTAAGAGAATAGATCACCAATGAAAGTGTAGATACTTAAATTCACATCTGTTTTTATATTCAAATTGTTTTCAGAATATTTTGATATTGTTTTAAGAAATTCATCCACAACATTTGACAGTAGTTATAAACTTCATTTATATACCATGGAGTAAGTTAGAAAAAGTCATTCATATCAACATGAATAGGATAAAGTGTAAGTTTGATACAGTCATGAAAAATCAGCTAATTTAAACAGAACCCTAAAACAATTATCTCACTGAATTGAAGTGGTAGTGAAATCTTTTCCTTAGCATAGCATTTTTCTGATGGTTTTTATGGGAGCAAGTACATTCATTCAGTCTGTTACCCACATAGAAAATTAGATGAATCAGTTTTCCCAAAATGTGTTACTAAACTCTATGTATTACAGAGCAACAATATACATTAAGGACTTTTACAACAAGAGATTGAATGACATAAGCATTTTATACTTCAGTTAAAAACAACTGAAGAGTGAGGGAGATGGGGAAGGGAAAGTATATGGGAAGAACAACAAGGGAGAGAGTAACAATGCTCGACAAGAAATGTACTCATTGCCTTACTCATGTAACTAACCCATCTGTTACAGCATCTTTACAATAAAATAAAATGTACCTTTTTGAGAAGGTAACTCATTCAGATAACATTGCTGAACTAACGGAGTGACAATACATTGGTTAAAGCAAAAATGAGCTCACTGTGTTTTGTTACCATTTTTGAGGTTTTTAAAAATAAGGTTAACAATAAATACAAGCAAACTTGAGCAAACTTGAATTAACAGATGTCTTGCTATCATGGATGACCTAAGAGATATTGAGTCATTCCAGAAAAGATTGTAATGAAACATTTATAAACTATTTTACAATAGAAGTGATTGCTATATTATTCTAACTCATTAAGTAGTTAGTTATATTTTATATGAACAAAATTTCCTTAAAAAGAGAAGCAGACTAAAAAAAAAAAAAAAGTATGATACTGGTGGTTCGTTCATGTAATCCCAGCTACTCAAGAGTGTGAGATTTGATGATCATGGCCCAAAGCCAACCCAGACAGTAAAGACCATGAAACTCTTATCTCTAATTAACCAACAAAATGTCAGAAGCAGAGCTGTGACTCAAGTGATAGAGCTCGATATTAAACAGAACCTTTCTGCTGGAAAGGACATTAGGAATGTCCTAATGTATTCCCCATGGCCAATAGAGAATTTCCCTAACAGTTTAGAAGAGGAACTTTCTGTGCAATACTCAAAAGGTTTAAAAAATGAGTATGACATGTTTTCTCTCTCAGAAAAAAAGTACAAAAGTAGGAAAGTGCAGATACTTCTTAGGTAATTAAAGCAAAAATATAAGTACTTCTCCAACATATGAACAACTCAGAGGAAGGTAAAAAATGTAATTTTCTGAGTCAAAGAATGTAACACTACAGTGGGCATAGCAGTACTAAAAGAATTTATCAGAAATGATATGGCTTAACAACTAATGAAGATAGGAATGGAATGTTGTATTCAAGGAAAGTGATAGGACTTTTCAATTGCTAGCACACTTACAGTAGAAACAAGAGGAAAGTAAGTGGGAAATGACACTGAGAAGGTAGGAGACCCTATAACTGAGTTTTTATTCAACAGTTTTTTTAAAAAGTTGAAAAACATGCATTAGAAAGAGTTCCACCAGTATCCCTATTTAAACAATTTGTTTTTTCCCTTCCCCTCCACAAATTATACCAATATCAAATATAGTGAAAGCATGGGTTATATCATGGGGGAGGGACATACAAAGCAACATAGAAATCATCTATGTTTCTTAATTGGAAGTAAGGTTATCAGAAGAATTGAGTGTATATATCTGTGCATAATTTTTAGAAGGAAACAGGGTAATTTAAGTAATACTAATATATTTATTTAATGTCAAATGGCATAGATTATTTTACTCATTAATACTCAGAGTTCTAAGAACTAGTTCTAAGATGCACACTTTTAATCAGAATGTCACTGACTTTGTGGTGATAATGTGAGCTTGATTAGTGAGAATTGCTTTTTCATAGTCCTTTAGCTGCCACATAAATCAACAGTGTATGTGCCCCAGTGAGCATTTGTAAATACCTTCCAAATTAGTTCCTCCTAGTTATTCAGATAATTCTCCAAGAGGATGAATTAAAGTTGCTCTGTGATATATTTGACAGAACATAGGAAAATTGGACTTTCTCTTAACTTATGCAAATCAAGACGATATATATATATATATAGATAGATAGATATATATAGATATATATATAATGGGCTATCGTAATCACAAAAAGAAAAATCTTTTTAATATTTTGGTATGCTTTTAGAAAGACAATTTTCTCAAAATAAAATAATATCCTTAGAGCATATATTTATGCAGATATTATACAGAACAATAAGCACCATTTTCTCTATCACTTCCATTAGGGGATCAGCACCAAGTCTATTTCACAATTAGTCTTTGTGCTTGTCCCGTCCTCAGAAAATGATGTGTAGAAAATTATGATTTGGCTTTTGCTTTAAACTCTTTGAATGACTCTCTGGAAGATAGAGATTGCTGGGAAGTAAAGAAAATTATCAAAGAAAAATTTAAATGTGAGAAGTAGCATTTTCCATATTACAAAGCTCAAAACTAAATTTCTAAAGGAAAAGTATCACATATTAACCTCAAAACTAAATTTCTAAAGGAAAAGTATCACATATTAACCTCACCTAAGAAGGCATTTGTATTTCTTATAACTTCTAACTAATTATATGTACAGTGTATTATACAAAGTGTGAACTTGGTGTTCTAGTGTATAAAATGAACTTCTGTTATTGGATGTCCAATCCCTAGGAAATTAGTCATATGACATAGGAATTAAGAATTATAAAATAACCTGGATACAACAGGAACATTTTCCCAGTCTTAATATCAACCTACTTGTTTTAACTCTAGAGCTGAGGAAGTATAAAATACATGTAAGTTGTTTAAATGCCAGCATAATGTACAGTGTTTCCTTCATCCTAACAATTTATCTCTTTATTATAAAGGTGAAAATAAAACAGAATTTTAATTAGAATCAGAAACAGAAGTGGTTTTTTATTACTTATTTTTTTAGATGAATCTCCCTGTGTTGTTAAGTTAACCCCCAACTACTGGGTTTAACCAATCTTCTCATTTTCGCCTATCCAATAGCTGGAATTATAGCTCTGTACTAGGGTAGAAGTTAATCTTACTAAACACCTAGTTATGAAACAATGAACTTACAAAAGTTCTATATGCAGCATGTTTAATAATGTAGCAAGTTAAATTTCATGTTCCTTTAATGACATAAATACTACTTTTCAAAACTTACTATTTATTACTCTGAGTAATGTACAAAGCTTGACCATCATCACTTCTGACCTTAAAATAAGACAAAAGCTAAAGGCACTGAAAATCAGCAGCTTTCCATAAAGGCAACCGAAAATTGAGGTCACAGGCTAACTAGCACAACAAAAATCTGGAGAAACAGACAGAGAACCACAGCAGACATCTGCTTATTTGGAGCAGAAGCCACTGAAGCCATCGAGTAACAAACATCTTAAATAGTGACTTGGATACACTGCTAGAGGGTGCTTATGGGCTAGCAGGAAACAGAACTCCTAAGGCTGAGAGTCCTAGGGGACATTAGGAATTTAATAACCATTACCACTAGAAATTCTTCCACCTCTTCATGGTGACAAATAAAAAAACATGCACTTGTGTTTGTGAACAAAGGAGAAAAGTAATCATTAGAAAAAATCCATAATAATTCTTCATAAAATTTCCTTCTACTATCAAGGGGAAAAACCACTAGAATTTTATCCAAAATTGGACAATGTAAGTATACAACCTTCGTGTCTCACATAAAGGGGGGAAATGCTAAGAAATATTTCTGAAGGCAATAGTCCAGAAGCCCAGGTTTACAAAAATAATAATTAAATCATAAAAATCGTAGAATACTTTTATATCATACCACTACATAAGGACTTCAGTAAATGAACCATGCTATAGCTGAAAGAGCATCATGACACAGATTGTACTCAGGAAGAATGTTACTTCCCTTTGCCAAAGATGATGGGAAAGAGAACAATAGTGGAGAAACAGAAATGTTGTTATCTGAATTATGGAAAATATTAAAGCATAGTTCAACTTTCAACAGGATTAGCATAAAACATTTCATTAAAGACCTATCACTACAGTTCCTATGTATTATTACCTTATTCATCTGGCTCTCAGCAAAAACCCACAAGGCATGAAAAAGGCCAAAATAAGAAGTCTGAAAACTTCTAAAATTGGTAAATACTTGGGATATTTTGATTTATAATTTAATTTTTGCTTCTTTTAATTTAAAAAATATTTCTGAATAATTTTTGTGGCATCTCTAAGAACATGTCAGAGGTAATCTTGTACTTAAAAAGCACAATTTAAAAAATATTTCTTATTCTTAAAATATTGATGCATTGGGCTGGGAAGGTGGCTCAGTGGTAGAGTGCTTGCCTCGCATGCATGAGGTCCTGAGTTCAATTCCTCAGCACCACATAAACAGAAGTGGCACTATGGTTTACTGGTAGAGTGCTAGCCTTGAGCTGAAGAGCTGAGGGATAGTGTCCAGGCCCAGAGTTCAGGCCCCACAATATATACACAATATATATATATATATATATATATAATATATATATGTATACATATATATACCCCCACACACATATATACACTGATGTATTTATGCCATAAACCATATAAATTTGACTGATTTTTAAATTTTTTTGGGAAATAATCTGACTTTCTAATTCCTAAGAAGAATTATTTTTCTAAAAATAATTATTACACAGAATTAAGTAAAGAAATCCTTGTTGACTACTTTGAAGAAATAACATTAGCAAGGTTAATAAAAAACAATGTATTCTGAAGATGAACATTATCTCAGTTACTGTGGAAATACCTCTAGAGTAATAAACAATTTTAACTGCCATGAATGGCATAGCAGTTCCTAGATATAAATATATATGTGGAAATTACATATTTTGAGTGAAAGACTGTCATATGGAATAAGGGCTAAATTAGAGGGCTGGACTAAGAATAGGAAAAAATAGAAATGATAAAATATCAAGTTCAGGACAGTAAAGTAAATTAAATGGAATAATCTAATGATTTTTATCTGGTCCTAGATGCTGTGCTAATATTATTTTATTAACGTGTTAAGTGTACATACTAATGGGGTTCACTGTGATACTTAACTCAGGTATGCAGACTGTACTAATAAAGTTGTTGTGTGATGAATATATGCCATTTTATAACAGTCTGCTTCCTACATTTGTTTGTTTGTGGGTGTATGTAGGTGTGTATGCCACTCCTAGGCCTTGAACTCAATGTTCTACCACTTGAGCTACACTTATACTTCCAGGTTTTGAATGGTTAAGTGGAGAGAAGAGTCTCATGAACTTTCCTGTCTGGACTGGCTTCAAACCATAATCCACAGATCTCAAGTCTTGTGTAGCTAGGATTACAGGTGTGAGCCAGTGGTACCCAGCTTGTTTCCTACATGTTTATTTTTCAAATTATTCTAACAAAATTTTCAGATTTTTTATGGTACTGAAACTTTAAATGTATTTTACTCACTGAATTATCATCAATTATTATTAGAATATCAGTATCTTTCACTTATGCTTTCATCAGTTATCAGTTCAACAATCAATGAAATGTTGTTAGAAAGCACTAGATTTATTGTACTTTTCCATATTCAAGCCAAAAAATTCAGAAATGTAAAAAGAGCTGATTCTAAGGAACGCTACAACAGTGATAATACTACTGAACTGTGACAATAATAAAAATTAGCTCAAACTTCATAAAGAACAAAGGGATATATTCAAAGCAATCAGTAAACTGGAATAGTAATCAACAATTTATTTTTTAAATTCTTGTAAACTACATACATCTGCATCTAGTCTGTACTTCTCTAAGAGGAAGAATTTCACACTTGGAAACAATTAAGATTGGTATCATCCTATATATTGCTAAATAAAACTTGCCAACTTTCTGAAACTAATAAATATTTTCTTTTCACTGAAGATGCTTTTTATTGGGAATAAAAATTCCTTTTCCTTCCTGGCGAAGGAAAAGGAAAACTACTTTGCATCTTTTGCCTAAGCAGCAAATTCTAATAATCAATGCTAACAGTTGGCATTTCTATTAATAGCAAGACACAGTGTTGTAAAAATCCCAGGTAATACAGAGCTTAAACAGAAAACAGCTAGCAAGAATGAAGTTTTGACTTAATTATATTTCAGGCACAAATTTTTAATATTATGGTAGATATATGAGCTTGGTTTCAGGGTGCCCAAAAACCAGACTCCATGGTGATACAAGCTAAACAGGAATTACTATGAAATAAGCCATTTCTCACAACTACTCCCAGGAATAAAGGACTTGTTCCATTATTCCAGAAAAGGCCCCACCCTAACCATCATATATATGGTGTAAGAGTGGTTTACTAAATACTTACATGATCTATCCATTTTCTTCCTAAAACACTTCAGTATTTACCTATTGTCTTCAGCTTAATGGTAAGTCTGAAGCCACTCATACAATTTATTTACCAACTCCATTTCTACATAAATTGTTTGGTATTCTGGAACCAAGTGTCTTCCGATACAAAGCAGTTTATTTCATAAAATGATTTTCTTTTTGGGGGGGGGCCGGTCGTGGGGTCTGAACTCTGGGCCTGGGTGATGTCCCTCAGCTCTTCAGCTCAAGGCTAGTGCTCTACCACTTGAGCCACAGAGCCACTTCTGGCTTTTTTCTTTTTGCTTACGTGGTGCTGAGGAATCGAACCCAGGGCCTCATGCATGCAAGGCAAGAACTCTACCACTGAGCCACCTTCCCAGCCCTCATAAAATGATTTTCTTAGGTGCCTATTATACTGAAATCATTTTTGTTTGAGTGTTAGATACAAAAATAATCTACCTTTAATATACACAAGCACCTACAACTTTACAGTGTTTTGTTTCTAATTTTCAGCATCCAAACACTTACATATGAAGAGATACAGTGAATAAAATTTATGTGCTTATTGTATTTGCATATATTCACTATGTATTTGGAGAGTAATATAAAAGCAAAAGTTATTTCAGCTTTATTATTACCAATGCAACTATCAGTGATACTGGATTTAACAAGAAGCATCTCTTATGTTTGAAAAAGATATACTTCATTATTAGATTTCAAATGCATTAAGATTCATAGTTATAACGTTAAACTGTCTTTTTCATGTTTATATTCCTTTGTAAAACACGTAGAATATTGTGCAAAGAACAGGGCATATACAGAATTTATTTCAAAGCCTAGCATTTCAAATATATCAAGTATATCCTTTTCAAAACACTCTGATTCAAGGAGTGTTTTCCTCTTCCTCTTTTATATTTCTGCCACTGAACTCAATCCATAGTCCACACACCATAAATCTTTGTTAGGATTGCTATGTAAATAATATTTAAACCGAAGGAGCACAGGAATATTTATCTCTTACATTTTTTCTTACAAACATTTTTAAATTAATGATTAGTAATAGTTGTCACTCAGCATACATGTTAGTTACAAAACATATTTTATGTGTCCAGCACCGAAATAGCCATAGTCATTGTAGCGAGTTTGTGTATAATAAATATCATGTCACTTAAGCATTTCCTAATTGTCCCCCTATAATAACCCAACATTTGCATAAGTTTGGTCTTGCGTTATACTTCTGTTATGCTACATATCCAAACAAGGTGATTAGAGCCTGCGTTTTCTTTCCTCTTTGTGCCTGCACACTGCAAGGCCACCACCATTACTGGCTCTTTCATTTCATGGGCAGTGCTTGACATGTAATACTAACTTCTATTTAGTATGCTTTTTGTAATGAAGGATAATGAGATTCTGTAATGCACTAGGCATAATTTATGAATCAACATCAAATAAAGCTTTGCAAGCAAACTGAAGACAAATCTCACCAAGTTAGCTATTCACAGCTTGGCCCTGGAATTAAATCAAAAGCACTGAATAGACTAAAGACTGTGGGCCAACTGTCTTTCACAGCCGACAAGATGCCTGGCACTACTCTGCAAATCAAAAATTATTTTGTCATTTATCATTTGCAGTGGTCTTGAAAGATTCTTCAGAAAAACTGAAAAAGGATCATTCATAGTCCCTTATGGAACAGTATTTTTAGACAGTAATAACTCGTTGTAATGTCAGATGTCTATCTTTTTCTTAGAGGCATGCAATTCAAATATATACAAAATAAAAATGCACAGTGACATAAAAGGTATTCTTGAAATTTTCATGATATTCTGTAAAACTTATAATTCTTTTTTCTAACATCTATTGTATATTTTCATATTCATATCCTAAACTAAACATCATTTTTCTGTTACTTATTCAGAATTGTTTTCATAGTTTCCTCTCTTATTCCCCTTAGCCTAAACTTTTCCCAAATAAAAGAATCACTAAAAACAGTAAGATTTTTTTGGAGAAATTTTTACTGGGGGTAATTTTACCCAGGCTCTTGTGCTCACTAGATTAGCACTGTACTAGTTGAGTTATAACTCCAGCATTTTTCTTTGCACTTGGTTTGTTTTTGAGATAGACCTGGCTAGCTTTGCTTGGAGATATCTTAAACTCACATACTTCTTGTCTACTTCCTGAGCAGCTATAATTCCAGGTATATGTCATCTAACCTTGCTCAAAGAGTGTATTTTAGTTCCTAAATACTCAATATTGTGTACTTACCATGTCATGCTTTATTTGTTCCCATCTTGATTCTTATTTGAACTTATTTAGGGATCCATGAATACAAAAGAAGGGCAGGATTATGTACCAATGAGTGGAATAAAAGATACCATGGTAGATTGATTCATTGGATGATATTAAGATGAATGCATTGGTCAAAAACAGAAGTATTACAATGATAAAATTTGGGGCAGGGGAGTGGGGGGGGCGGGGAAGATTGGGTGGGGGGTGGGGGAGGATGGGAAGGGATGGGAAGGGGAAACAAAGGAGGAGGCTACAATGCCTGATAAGAAATGTACTCATTATCTTGCCCATGTAATTGTAACCCCTCTGTACAGTATTTTCACAATAAAAAAATTGTACACAGTAGATAGAATTGTGACCTCTAACAATTTAATACTTTATTCTCTGAAACCTGTGATTTTGTTACTAAAAATAGAACGTGTAAGCATATTTACGTGGAAATATTCTGAAACACCCAAGAAAGTGCAACATAATCAGAAAATCCTCTATAAGGGCAAGAATTAAACAGCAGTCAGCGAGAGAAATGTGAAGATGAAACATTAAGGGAAGGAAAAGAGGGAAAATAACAAGAACGCTGAGGTGTTTATTTGAAGATATACATATATACCATGATAAAATAAATAATAAACACCTGTCTATTTTTTTCATTTTGTATTTTCAATGTTTGTAAGATAATAGTGAAGTAACAAAGAAATACAAGACATAACTCCTTTCCTCAAAGAATGTATGTTACATTACAGGTAATACAGCAGTCATGATGAGACAAATCAGAATACTGCTACTGGCCAAATCACTAACTTGAAATGCATTTATATCATTCTTTTCTCTTTCCTTCCTTCTTCCCTCCCTCCCTTCCTTTCTTCTTTTTTTTTTAGTTCCAATCCCAGAGCTAGAACTCAAGACCTATACACTGTTCAAGGATAGCGCTAGCAATTAAACCACGGCTCCATTTCTGGCATTTTGCTTTTTCATTGGAGGAAAGAGTCTCACAGATTTTCTTGCCTGGGCTGTTTTCAAACTATGATCCTCAGATCTTTGCTACAGTAGCTAGGATTTCAGGAATAAGCCACTGGTCACTGGCACATTTATATAATTTTCAAGATATGCATGGAGAATACCTAGTGCTATTTGATCTGAAGGTCCACAAAGGCCATGTTCTGTAAGTTTGGCTTCCAATTTGGCATTATTAGGGTGCCAAATCGAAGTGGTACTTAGTTGGAAAAGGTTATATTACTGGGCCAGGCCCTGGAAGGGACTACGGGAACCCTAGCTGTTTTTCTTCCTCTCTCTTATTCTTAGTCATAATTTGAGTAGTCTTTTCTATTTTGTGCTCCTGACCATTATGTGCTGCCAGGATACAAAATCAAAAGCAGTAAAAATAACTGAGCATGACCTATATCCCCCAAAATTGTGAGTCAAACTAAACCTTTCCACTTTTAAAATTGTCTTGGATATTTAGTTATAGTAATGAAGTCCTGGGTAACATATCTAGAAACTGTCAATATGATTTATACAAAAGACTGAAAGATTTTAGAAAAACTTATGAGAATGTACTTATTACATTACTTATGTAACTATAACCCCTTGTTCATCACCTTTACAATAAATTAAATTAAAAAAGAAAACTTCTGAAAATAAACAGTAATATTATTCAGACAGAAATAACAAGAGTATATATATGCATATATATATGTATATATATGTTGATATATGAGTATTTTTACAGAAATTTGTTCATGAAGTTATGGGGACTCAGAGGTCCCGTGGTAGGACCTCTGCAAGCAAGCACACCAATAACACTCTCGTTGTCAATCAGTGAGATTTCCAAGACCTGTGAACAGGGGACTTGGTGTTCTGAGTTCCAGAGTTCTAACTTCCAAGGGTCTAGGTTTCTGACATATATGAGTAGCAGAGGATTGATGAACCAGCTCTAGGTGAGAGAGAAAGCATGTGTTTCCTTTCCTTTATCTTTATTCCATCCTGTTTGGACTGCATGGATGAATCCTGTCCACATTAGTGAGAACAGAAGATTTGACTCAACCTGGTGATGCAAATGCTAACCCCTTGTAGAAAAACATTCAACAGCAATCTGGAGACATTCTGTATTGGTTTCCTAAAATACCTTTTAACCCACCCAGTCAAGTGGTACATAAAATTTATCATCACATTAAAAACAGAGGTTGTCAATGATGCAGGAAACACAGGACCTTTAATCACATATGGACAGTACTGTGTGCTTAAAAAGCCCTCATGGGTTTATCAGGATTAGTTTATAACTGTTAGGTAAAGGCACTGTATGGAACAGGATATGTAAACAAGAAACGGGGGTAGAGAGGTTGGGGGGAGGATGGGAAGGGATGGGAAGGGGAAACAAAGGAGGAGGCAACAATGCTTGATAAGAAATGTACTCATTATGTTGCCCATGTAATTGTAACCCCTCTGTACAGTATTTTCACAAATTTAAAAAAATCAGAAAAAAAAGAATGGTGATGACAGGGTAAGAGGGACCACATGTAAAGAACTGGTCACATCTTCAGATAAAAGCCAGATATTCATGGCACGTTAAAATTGCTGGGTCATGGGCTGGTGGAAGTGGGGCCAGATGGCCACAGCCACTGTACTGTAAAGGAGCAGTAGAGTTATTGAGAAATAGATATATCTTATTTGCCAGAATATCCTTTGTCTGGATAAATGAAAAAAATCCATGCAAATTCAAGCAAGGGAACTGATTTTATTGTTCACAGCATAGTCTACTTTAAAAATGAAAGAAATTGAAACAATCTAACCAATTCACAGAAATGAATGCTGTGCTAGTTGACCTAATCAGATCTCCACAGGCAGCCAAAATAAATGACACAGGCTCAGAATCGATGTGCCAAAAAGATGATCATCACAACAGACCTTTGTAGTTCACTTATGAAATGGAGCTAGGGAATGAGAAAAAGCAAAGTTGAATTTCATTATTCTCTCAGTGCGATGTTTGCAGTGTTGAGAATAACAGCTCAAAGACTCCTGCTTTAACTTTCTGGTAGCCCACAGCAATGCCCTCAGATTCAAGGTCCCTCTAATCCCCTTATTACCCCCACATTCTCCACCCCTTTGGAGGGAAGCTGTCTGCGAAATTCTTTTTCCTAAAAATATCCTTATTAAATTTTGGATATGGCCAAATATAAAATTTTTGGATATACCAAAAGACACTCATTCTTCTTTCTGAAAATACAAAACCTAGAGAAGATTCGGTTTCCTTTTTTCCATACATATTTTTATTGTAAAAATAGTGTACAGAGGGGTTACAGTTACATGAGTAGGATTATGAGTATATTTCCTATGGAACATTGTTACCTCCTCCTTTGTTTTTCCCCTACCATCCCTTCCCTTTCCACCTCCCCAACTTCCCCCTCCCCCCAAATTGTAAAGTTCGATTTCAACATAGTGTCTTACATCTCATTGTTACAATGGGTCAACCTGTATCCTTGTTTCAGCATTTTGTTATTTCTCTTCCCCACCCCAAATTAGAAAAATGTTTTTCAAGGGGCTGGGAAGGTGGCTCAGTGGTAGAGCGCTTGCCTTGCATGCCTGAGGCCCTGGGTTCGATTCCTCAGCACCACATAAGAAAAAAGAAAAAAGCCGGAAGTGGTGCTGTGGCTCAAGTGGTAGAGCACTAGCCTTGAGCTGAAGAGCTGAGGGACAGTGCCCAGGCCCAGAGTTCAGGCCCCACGACTGGACCCCCCCCAAAAAAAAGTGTTTATCAAATACAGTGAAAACAGGGGTTATACCATGGGGGAAGAACATATGAAAGAAACAAAAAATAGATATAAATACAACAGCAAGAAGGATAAAACCACTTGTTTCCCTATCTTGGGGTTCATTTCGGTTAGCATCATCTTATATGGTCACATGTGATTCATTTTCTATCACAGGAAAAAAAGATTAAAATCTGTCAATTCTCAGTGCACCTCGACAGATTTTTCACATACCATTCACTTCTGTTTTACTCCCAAATTGTATTCCAAAATGAATCTGCAGGTTCAACAAACTGTCTCAAGCCAACCATGTTCTTAAAAATTATTTGTAATCTCATTAAATTAGATTACATTCCCCATTTTCCACTTCGACTATGGAGAAGGTATACAGAAGGTATAACAGAATCGTGTTATCCTAATGGGCAACTGTGCTACATTCCTCCATGCATATTCATGGATTAGGAAATCTTTTCTGTCCATTTTCAGGTCATTTCATTGAGCCTTCAAGAAGTAAAGGTACTTTCAACTTACCTCAAAAGTAGTTTGTAAATAGTAAGGTAAAGTTAGAGAGTAACAAAGAAAAAATAATAAAATTTGGCCTCCAAAGAAGTACTTTTTTTCTAAAAAATATACTTAATTACTTTTACAAGTCATTTTAACATGAACAACAAATCAATTATTGAAAAAGAAAAGAATATGATGTCTGGAATTTCCACAGTATTTCCTTCTACGGTATCTTTATATAAAATAATGAAAAAATCTTAAGTGACAGCAATGAACAAAAGACATTATTGCTCTGAGTTTCAGTCTGTTTTGTTACTTTTATGCTTCATTTCTGCTAACATTCAGAAGATATATTTTTATGTTTTTTATTTTCTGATGGGTAGGTTTTTTGGGCAATAAACTTCAAGAAATTGCCATATTGAGTGAATAGTGAACACTCAATTAAACGTATTACAAATGATCAGAATGTCCCAATAGCCTCTACCACCTGGCTAATTATTTAGGCAATATAAAGTAATACATCTCAATAAAAATTGCATTCCATTTTAATCAGTTGCAGAATTTATTTTTACCCTGATTTCAAAGAGACACTGAATACAGTAAGCACACATACAGCACACATTGTCCTTTGTTCTGACAAAATTCTCTTTTTCCTGCAACTCAGTCATTCATTTTATTGTACTAACCTATTAGGTTCATTTGTTACCAGAAAGTATGTAGAGCTATCTACCTCTATTCTTGCATCCAAGGACAGAAGGATTCAGACAAGATAAAATATGTGATGAAAATGATAGGAAAATTTGTTAGGAAAGAAGGGTAGAAAAAAAAGTTTTTATTATCATGATGCTACAGGAAGATTCACTTCAGTTCATCTTTGACCCTATTCCATATATAGATATCAGCATTAGGTTTAAAGAAAGAATTAGTCAATGCGGAAAGGTATGCATTGTTTAAGAGTCTCAGTAATAGGGCTGGCCTAGTTGGTCTTTATCTCAGTTATGGTTCCCCTGGGTTCCAATGAAATAGTTATCACTGTCATCACTTGAGGGGAGCAATCTAGTTCCCACGAGGTGAATCTTCTGGCTTCAAGGTATAGCCTCATAATGGTAAATCACTGTCCTCATTTAGAGATGATTTGTCCTGCTAGCTCTGCTGTTGCTTAGGGGTAGTTTTAGCCCACTGTTATAAAGATGTTATTCATTAGTCCTGCAAAGTGACTGCAGGAAAAATGGAGAGATACCAGGCTTTTCTTTTTTCTTTTTTTCTGTTTGTACTTACTTTGTGGCATCACAAACATTCTAAGTATCTGTTACAAATATACTTTCAACAGACTGAAAGTGGTTTGTCTCTAGAGTGAGAACACCAACATTAGCCTGTGGGGTTTGAGTATTCCAAAAATTGTGAGAAATTCCTTTCCATACATCCAGTCTATAAGGCTGAATTCACCTGTGAGTCAGGAAGTTTAATTACAATATTATCCCAGGGAGGCCTTATAATCTTATCCCCCTTTTGTAGGTTCCATTTACATTTCCCCAATGCTCCTGGCTAGCTGCTACCCTTCACATATTGTTTTCCAGTGCAAACTGAACTATTTCAAAATTTGCAAGTTTGGTGCCTATTACAAACATCTTACTTCCTTCAGTCACGATTCCCTCCTGTGTGTTGTTTTTAATACTGCTGTTCTTGTCTCTACTTGTGCCACTCCTGGTTAAATATTATAATAATAATAAGTAATAACAAAAGGTTTAGAGCAGCTGAAAGTTGATTTGCTGCTGCTGTGTTTTAATGTATTTTTATGGTTTCTATGAAAGTAAACTATTCTACCATGCTCAACTCTGCATGTAAGTGGTTTTTTTTTTTTTTTTCTGGGTCCGGTCGTGGGGCCTGAACTCTGGGCCTGGGTGCTGTCTCTCAGCTCTTCAGCTCAAGGCTAGCACTCTACCACATGAGCCACAGTGCCACTTGCGGCTTTTTTCTTTTTGCTTATGTGGTGCTGAGGAATCGAACCCAGGGCCTCAGGCATGCAAGTCAAGTGCTCTACCACTGAGTCACCTTCCCTCTGCATGTAAGATGTAACAGCAAATCAGAGAGTGGCTACACAAAAATTTTCACCACAGCAAATGCATTTCAGAAAAAAATTCCTCTTGATAGTCCTTGCTTCTAAATGTGGCTTTAAATATGCATCAAGACAGAAACACGGTCACAAAATCATTGTTAATAACTGCTTTGCTAGAGGCATTGGGAGGGATGGGAAACAAATTCACAGTAGCTATATTACAGGTTTCACAGGAAGGACTCCTCAGTTAAACAATGGAAACTATTAAACAAGTGGATGGAAATAGCTTAGACACAGCAGTGGTAACTGGAGCCTGGTTGTATGTATTGTGCTGTATACAAAGCCCTCTTAGTTTCACCTCTCTTCTGTGGACAGTTGAATGTTCACTGCTTGTTTTGCCTCAGGGTAATCAACTGCTAAGGGAAATATCCTCCATATTTCCCCTAGACTGAAATGATTCTTGTCTAGTTCCATGATTTTGTATTACATTTCGTATAAAATTGGTGGATTTTCCTGTTAAATATTCCAAATGGAGTCCTATTACTAAAAGGCTTTCCCCACTAATTGGTTTTGGTTTAAGATTCCCCAAATTCTTTTTTTTTTTTTTGGGTCCAGTCATGGGGCCTGAACTCTGGGCCTGGGTGCTGTCCCTCAGCTCTTCAGCTCAAGGCTAGCACTCTACCACCTGAGCCACAGTGCCGCTTCTGGCTTTTTTTCTTTTTGCTTCTGTGGTGCTGGGGAATTGAACCCAGGGCCTCACGCATGCTCTACCACTGAGCCACCTTCCCAGCCCAAGATTCCCCAAATTCTTATCTTTGTATTTAGTAGTAAGACTCTTTTGAGTTCAGAATAAAACTTTAACTTTGCTTGTTAATACTTTTTCCATTCTGTAATATGGAAAAGCAAAGTAATTTGGAAGATGGCATATTACAGCCCTGTAAAAAAAAGTGTATTAGGTTACTATGTTATCCTTGTGTAAACATCGGTGCCAATCAGAAGTCTATGGTTATATAATAGTTTTACATAAACCCTTTGTGGCTAAGATTTACCACAAAATACTGGAATACAATTCATTTATTTCTGTACTTAAGTATGGAGATACTTTCAATATACCATGCAACTGAAATAATATCTGAAATCTTCAAATCAAAAGCTCCTATGTGATATGAGTGATTTTTTTCATAGTATCCAATAGTCATCAATGGTAACAACAAAAGTGATGAATCACTGACACAGATGAAAAAAGCCTATTTTTTTAAACATCAAAACATGTCTTCATAGCATTGACAGCCACAAATCATTGCAGGTATCAGATGATGGATCAAAATCATTTTCAATAATATATAGCTTCAACTTTTTAAAGAAGCTGATTTTGTACGGTGCTAAATGTATTTGAACACCAATAAGTGTATATAACTATAAACACAGAAATATAGTCTATATGGCTATAGGATTTTTCTGTTTATTAATATGACAAATTAAATGCTGTAATACTTAAATTTTGTTTTTAATGGTATACATTTAATTGTATATAGTCTAAAGTTAGTTACATCATGATCTTTCCACATATGCATATTATGTACATTAATAAAATTTGTCCTATCTATTGTTCCTTCTTATCCTTGTTTCCCTCCCTCCTTTCTATTCCCCTACCAACTCCATAAAAGTGCCCTTTTATTTTAAAGACCTTAAATATTATTTTGTTTGCCTTTCTCTTCCTTTTACAAATGTTTCAAAAAACATGGTATATTTGTCTTTGTGGGACTGGCTTATTTCAAATGATGAACTCCAGTTCCATCAATTTTCCATCATAATTTCAGTCTTCTTAATGCTTGATTAAAACTCCATTTGTGCTTGTGTTTGTATGTGAGAGTACATGTGTTTGTCCTGTTTATTCATTCAACCTCAGTTGACAGGCACCAAACTGATTTCATAATTTCACAATTATGGATGGCAAATACTTAAGAAACTATAGTGGTATGGAAGACACTAAAAGACCATGCATCAACATTTCTGGATGTCATCCCCACAGAATCAAAAAATTGATAACAAATATGATTCTGGCAACATTATTTACAAGTATTACAATACTTGCAGTATTCATTTAGCACTGAGCACAATTCCTATTCACAAATGACTTTATCCTCTCTTCACTTCAGTGTCTATGAAGGAGTTACTATTAATAGTGTGACATTAAAAACAAAGAAAAGGGGCACAAAGAAACTGTCAATAACAGCAAAATTGTTGGAACTATCTAAATGCTCACTAATGAACAAATTTTGTAAGCTTAATATTTTCTACATAGAAATTTTAAATCTTTTATCCAGTGAATATGGATCTAAAGATATTATTTTAATGCTTTTAAATGCTAATGTATTTTCAAATATGGAAATACTTTCTAACAAGAGGGTATCTGATTGGGAAGGAAGATAATGAGATTGGGAATTGTCCACTAGGAGCTGAAAGTATCTATAGAGTTTCATTTATGAAAAATATAAATTTAACATATAACATTCTGATATAATTACTATGTTATTCAACTCTAACAAATGTATACCAGCTACATTACTTTTGTGTGATCTATTGATCTATTGTCCTGTACCCTAAACAGGAATATATGAAAAATAAACTTGTATTTGTTATGTACACATTATTATAAAAAAAGGATCAAGGTACATTTTTAGCAAGAAAGAAAAGTTTCAAAAGTTGTAGAAATTCTTAGGGAAGGACAGAAAATGGAAAGGCTGTGGGTAACGGAGATGAGCATAGTTCATTTAATAAGTCTGCCCAGTTGCTTACATGAAGCTCATAAAAATTGAGCTCTTATAAATGAAACTACCAGTTACTTTGGAATTAACATATTAGAATCCAAGACTAATTTTACTTTGAATCATCTATACATACCCGAGAGTTTAAAAAAATGGCTATATTTGAAGTTCTTTCAAACCTTAAGAGAAATGTATCATTATAAACCTCTGTAAAGAGCTGCTTAACTATCATTTCCTGTATCATTATACTGAAAAACAGTTCATTTCCACGTACCTTTTCAGGCCATGTAGGTATTTCAGATAGTTAATTTCAATGAATGCTAAATCATTGCACCTTGCAATATACTTTTTAATTTTACATCTGCAAAGCTTTTTTTTTCAAACAGCATATCAAACTCATATTTTTTCCTCATGAAAATATTTAAATTCAGTTTTCAATTAGGAAGATAATTGTACAATTGAAATGAGGGAGTTCTCTAACAGCCTTCTTTTACACTGAACTGGTTCAGCACTGCATATATTTATCACTACATCTCATTCCAGCTCTCTGGCACTGAAGATAATGCTTCAGTAAAGAACACAGTTTCCCTTCAGTTCAAATAATGAGTTCACGGGTCAGCGAAAGGAATGTCATTAGCATCTCTCATTTTTTCATGTGACAGTTACAATATTTTTTTAAATCTCATGAGCACATTGCTGTATGATTAGTAACTCTTCAAGGGCAATTTTCTAACGTTCAAGGAAGGGTGGGTGAAGCAGCACTCACTGATTCTGGAAAAATAATACAGATCTTCCAGAGTTGAGCCCTAAGTTTTTGTTGTTGTTGTTATTTTATTTTTGCTGTTGTTCAATCAGAGCCTTGGATTTTTTAAGTACCTAGTGTATACTTGGGTCTTCCTCTATTTATTTGGTGACCTTTACATCCCCAAAGAAAAGCTGGAGATAGTAGATTCTAAACAATAATACATTCACCAGGAAACCAAGGATCAACATCATTCATTTTCTTATGTTCTTAGATCTGCTGAGCATTGGTGGTAGAATGACTCCTTTTGGTAAGCCAAATTAAGAACACAACTGTATCATAGATAATGAATCACTGAGTATGAGCATGGATTTTATAGAGATTTCTGTTTCTAACTTTGGACCTTAGCATCCATTTTAAAACAAAAGTAAAGTTCCAGTCAGAACATAAAAGCTATTTATGCAAGAATGAATGAAAGTAAACACTTGGCAGAGGAATAAGGGAAATCAAGAGGAAGTTTATTTGATAGCTTTTGTTTTTAGAAAACTCCCTTGATTTAGAAAAAAAAAAGGTTTGTATGGATAATAGGAAATTGGAAGAAAATGTCATACAAAGCTAAAACTGTGTGCTTTAACAATACATGAGTTGAAAAGTTATATAGTTATACAATAAATTTGCAATATAATTTTCTTAAATACAATAGGTGACTGAAACTATCTAGCCATATTCCCTACACCAAACACAACAGTTGGAGGCAGGGAAAAAATTCATGGAGCTAAACTTAACAATAAATGTAATTTACTTTATTGTTTGGTATGCCTCCCAATCCAACCCAGTGTATATAAAAGTAGTGGCCTAGGAGAGGAATTAAATGGCAGAATACAGTTTGATATGCCTAGCCCCAGACTAGTTACTAAAACCTACTGGCAGAAGCTAACCCATTTCTCCAACACAATACCTAAGTAGAAACCAAACAGCAATAGAAACAGATTCTTATCTTACCTTATTCCTAGGATGCTGAGCAGGGCAACTTGTGGGCCTCAAGATTGGCAGAATGCTTTCTGACTTACTAATTGTACTGTACTTGTTCAAAACTGGACCTAGAGAGAAGAAAGAGATTAGAAGAGATATGAAGCAGGCATTCCATCTTCTCCCCAACCAGGAAGAAAACTGATGTTTTGTTTCTGATTTTTCACAAATAAATATGTATATACATATATATATATATATATACACACACATATATATATTCATTCATCCTCTTTAATTTACACCTTCTCTTTCCTTCACACAAACTATTCTTTCTGTATACCTGAAACACACTCTACACTCTTCATAATATTTCTTAGTCATTATCACTTCCTTTATCTTTCCTATTCTTAACTATGAAATTCTAGCCCATACACAAATTATACCCATTACACTAATCCCTTATAGGACCACATAAAAATGGTACTCCCCAGCATACATGTGATTGGTTGTGCAGATGGTATTAGCAACAGTATTTTACCATTTTTGCAGTGAGGGAGTTGTCTTTGGGCTTGAGTTCTGAGCATCAGCATTGTCCCTGAGTTTTTATGCTCAAGGCTAGCACTCTATCACTTGAGCCACAACTACCCTTCTAGCTCTTTTGGTAGTTATTAGGAAATACGAATCTTACAGATTTTTCTGACCAGGCTGTCTTCCAACTGATATTCTCAGATCTCAGCCTTCTGAGTAGGTAGGATTATATAGGCATTATCCACTGGTGCCTGTCAGCATTTTCGTTTTTAAAATATCTGGTTTTTAGGTTGAATTGGCTATTCATTATTACTGAAATACACTCCTATGCTAAGAGATAAAAATGACACATCAGTGTAGCAAAACACATTCTCCTTGGAATATAAAGAATGACCCAATAGAAAGACTTCAGGTGACTAAAACCCCAAACTACAAATTGTCATCTAAGAAAGGAAATACAAATGCTTACATGTCAAGAATTATACGACAAGATGCAAGGCACCGATATCAAGTACTGAAAACGGGTTGTACCGTGGGGGAGGAACATACAAAAGACAAGCGGGGTACCGGTGGCTCATGCCTGTAATCCTAGCTACTCAGGAGGCTGAGATCTGAGGTTCATGGTTCAATGCCAGCCCGGGCAGGAAAGTCCGTGAAACTCTTATCTCCAATAAGCCACCAGAAAACCAGGAGTGGTGTTGTAGCTCAAGTGGTAGAGTGCTAGCCTCGAGCTGAAGAGCTGAGGGACAGCGCTCAGGCCCAGAGTTCAAGCCCCACAACTGACCAAAAAACAAAACAAAACAAAACAAAACAACAAAAAAAGCTATACACTTCTCTAATTTGGGGAGCAGAAGGGAAAAAAACAAAATGCTTAAATAGGGATACAGGCTGACCCATTGTACCAATGAGATGTACAAGACACTATGTTGAAAACAAACTTTACAATTTAGGTGGGGGGGGTGGGGGGTGGAAGGTGAGGGGGGTGGGAAGTGTAGTCGTGAAGGTGGGAGGGAAGGGATGGTAGGGGAAAAACAAAGGAGGAGGCAACAATGCTTGATAGGAAATGTACTCATTACCTTGTTCATATAACTGTAACTCCTCTGTACAGTATTTTTACAATAAAAATATATTAAAATAAGATGAAAAGAATCAAAAAAGAATTATACAGCAAATAAAATAACAATAAAATAGAAAAACCACAAACACTGAGCTCAGAGAAATGTGAGAATGAACAATAAAAGAAAAAATTCTATTACAACAAAATCAAAGAGAACACAAGCAGCAAGTAAATAAATCTAGAGATTTCAAATAAAAAGCCAGATTCATACAACATGAGTGCAAATAAATACCTAAATAATCTCAAAGGCATACAGATAATAGCTAAAATGAAACAAGATACATATAAACAACTAAATGGTGTACAAGAAGTAAATTCAAGACATGAAAAAGTATCTTCATCACGATGTAGAAATCTTAAGAGGAAAAAGATTAAACTTTTATGAATTAAAGATGAAAACTATAGTGGGAAGCCTCTTCAGAACAGTAGTAAAGATAGAATTTCAGGACTAAAAATTACAAAAAATGGAAAAAGTAGAAGAAAATATGGAAAAATATTTTTTGAACTTTATTTTATTTTAATTTTATTTTGTTGTAAAGGTGATGTACAGAGGGGATACACTTACATAAGTAATGAATACATTTTATGTAAAACATTGTTACCTCCTCCTTGTTTGGGGGAAAAATGACTTTATAAAATATAAATTATATTTGATTTTGGTACCCTGCATCTTTTATATACATTTATCTAATTTGGGGAAGGGAAAGAGAATAACAAAATGCTGAAACAAGGACACAGGATTCTCATTTCAACAATAATACTCACAAGATACTATGTTGGAAATGAACTTTACAATTTTTTTTGGGGGGGGGAGAAGGAGTGGGAGAGGTGGGGAGGGAAGGGATAGTAAGAGAAAAACAAAGGAGGCGGCAATAACCTTAGACAAGAAATGTACTCATTACCTTACTCATGTAACTGTAACCCATTTGTATACCATCTTTACAATAAAATAAAATTAAAGAATAAAATAAAAGAATTTTCAAGGACTTGAAAAGTCTACTAAAAGGCCACACATATAAATCAAAGACACAGATGAGGAATGAGAGGTATTAACTAAAGGCATAGGAAATACACATACACACACACACATACACATGTGTATATATATATATATATATATATACATGTATACATGTATATATATGTATATATATACACATATATAATGAAATAATAGCAGAAAACTTCACAAATCTTGAAAAAGAGAAAACCACAGAACACCCAACAGAACAGAACAGACTAAAATAGTACCTCTCTCCATGACGTATTTAAGTGAACATATTACATATAAGGAAAAAATACTGAAAGTTTAAAGAGAGAAAAGTATACTTACAATATAGAAAGCAAACTAGTACAATTACTCACAAAAATCTCTATGGATGTTCTTCAAAACTTAACAATAGAAATATAGCCCAGCAATCTCATCCTAGGGCATTTATCCAAAAGAATATATATCAGGATATAATATAGTTATACAGTTCAAAGTAATATATGGCTTTTGAGAAAAATCTTGCTAATTAAATGTTGACCTTATTAAATAATAGCATTCAACAGGCAACTCAATAATGACATGATGAATATTTTAAATGTTTAATACTTCTAGCATTAACATTCTTAAGCCAAAAAATCATCTTGACACACTATTTGTAGTCTTAATCCTATCTTTTTATCTTGAATGCTGTCAAGATATATGCATTTGCATTCTCTGACCAATAGATACAAAAGAGGATATTACAAAGACTAATAAATATAACACAGTGGTTGAACACACCCTTTGTAAAACAAATTGTCCAAGATATACAGCAAAACCATACATTTCTTTTCTTTTCTTTTGTTTTGTTTTTTTTTGTCGGTTGTGGGCCTGAACTCTGGGCCTGGGCACTGTCCCTCAGCTCTTCAGCTCAAGGTTAGCCCTCTACCACTTGAGCCACAGCGCCACTTCCAGCTTTTTCTGCTTATGTTGTGCTGAAGAATCGAACCCAGGGCCTCATGCATGCAAGGCAAGCACTCTACCACTGAGCCACCTTCTCATACCCAAACCACACATTTCTATTGAAATAAGAACATTCAATGACACTAAAGTAAAATGAAAGATTTTAGAACTAACAAAATTGAGCCTTTTATATTCTGAAAATTCACTTAGTGTGTCTTTAGCACACTAAGTGAATTGTAACATTTCTTCTTGAATTGCAGGTCACTAAAATAATTGTGAAGATATTTAACAAATATACTTCTTAATTTATTTTTAAAATAACATTTTATGGGTGCACTAGAAAAAAAAGCCTTTGTAACTTTTTTCTATTTCTTTCTTTGGCTGCTGCCAAGAGAAAATGAATAGTGTGTTTGAGATATTCACAAACATCTGGTGCGGATGAGGAAGCTCACTTTGAAAGCCAGAATTTATTCTATCTTCTGTATTTGAACTATTCTCAACAAAGGCTGTTCCTAACACCGTCTTTCACACAGTATTATTTCTGCACCAGATGTTGGAATAATTTTCTGTTTCTTCAAAAATTCAAATTCCCTGTTTGTTCTCATTTTTCCTCATTTTGTTTGGTAGGGATATTGACCTCTAAAACATACCCTGAATCTTCCATCTCTCCACCTTGGCCCAGTACAAGCGGGGAAGTACTAGGGCACATTATCAGGTCAAGAATATGCCTTCTATGAATGCCTTGTCTATTGAAATGGATAAAAACCGCCAAAGGTAGAGATTACTGGGTGAGACCAACAGTGATCATCAGGATTATCTTCCTGCTAAGTGGAATCATTCCACCCATTTCCCCCTCTAGACATTTGCCTTTCATAATTAGAATGAGCCTTCTCTGTTCTTTCCCTTATTCTGCCAACAGTTGAATAGCTATATTTTTCTAATGACCCCAATACAATTTTCCAGGAATGCAAGCATGCAAGTGTTGTTATGATCATGCTTTGCTTCCACCTTGTAACTGGCTACAGCAATAATATGGTGGAATAAGTCATGCCTATGAAGTTTTCCTATCAGCCATTCGTTTGGCTCAAAGCCTAGAGTTCTTTTTGCTTGCTCTGTGGTTCAAGAGCTATGCCCAAGTGAAATTCCTTTCCCATTGGATCCTTGTCCATGAAACTCTATTCTCCTCCAGATGACCTATTCCTCACTTTATCCATCTACCCTTTATGATTTCAAGTGCTCTGGTAGATATGCTAAATGCATTTTCTAATTTTCTTTTTCCATTAGCATGTTTTCATCATTATTTAGTGAAAGGAATGTGAGCTGGTGAGTTGGTAGTCATGGCAAGAATAGAGCACATACAAATTTGACATGTTTGTATTTGTCTGACTAGTGGTTAAAGCCATTAATGGAAGCAGATAAAGAAGACTGGGATTATCATCATAGCACCTTACAATTTAGCCTACACAACTTGCTCCCACTGCATATGCCCTTCCTTCTCACCATTTAAGTTTACTTTTCCCTGTGCCTCCAACCTCAATCCTAAATTACACAAGTAAATTGCTCAGTGTTCTTCAATATAGGGCATTAACAGCAATTTCAACTTGGAGTAATGTAACAATAAAGAAAAGAATATAGGGCCGAAAGCTGGGGAAGAAATTTGCCCCAATATTACTACTGCAGTTGACAGTAGTAAATTCACTAATTGCACTTATTAGAATCACTGTCATAGTAAGAGAACTGCCTACCTCTAATGCCTATTTTTTTCTTTTAGCAAAACAACTAGGATGGTGATGATGTGAAAGTTTCCATATTTATTTTCAGAACAACCTTCATAACAATTGCTATTGTTTTGTCTCTTTCATTTCCATTGTGTTGATTCAATTCTCACCATTGAGCTACATCCCCAACATGTGATTAAACAAAAATAGAACTGCTTCATCATACTGAGTACATATACATTACCCTATATATATAGGGCAGGTGTCCTGAGCAATGCCATGATCAACGTGAACATGTCATTAAATTTTACATCAGCATAAACACAAAGAAACTACAATTATAAGCTACAAATATCACTTTTGTATTAGTTACATACATGCAACATAACATATAAATATGTGTATTATATAAATGTGTATATGGGCTTCTGGATATATATCTAAGACATATATATATATATACATTTCATATATATATATGAGCATTCATATTCATAGTTTTGCATTTAGATTGAGTTTTAAATTTTTCTAGTATAATGGTGAAAAGATTTTTTTACAATGAATTTATGCCACTCCCTGAACAATTTCAAAGTACTGGAAGTTTTAGGAGAAATAGAAAATGTATGAACACTTAAGTTAGATACTGTATAACTAAATCCACTTCCCACCAAATATCACAGTGATAGTATTAAATAAAGACAATGTGTCTTATTAGTGATAGTTAATAAATATTAAAGACAATTTTTATTATCCATACATATACTAGTTTTCCTGCATAAAGCTGCTGATACTGGAGTAAATGAATGGATAGTTATGTGAAGAAATCAAAACAAACATTTATTTTTTAAACAAAAATCTGTTAAGCACTAAACACTATGGTGCTATACCTTGCAGACAAAATGAATAAATTATGGCATCTATTAGCTTAAATCTAAGGAAAAAAGGTATAAATCCAAATAAATGTTTTAACCGAATGTGAAAAGTTCACAATCAGTGTACACATGTTATAAATGTGTTGATAGGAGGATGTTCAGCTAAAAGCGACATAGCAAACTCACAAAGGATGATTATAGCCATTTCCATATACATTTAGGAGTATGTATCAGAAACACAAGATTGCATCATAGTTGTCTAAGGAGATTTGACAAACTATGTTACAGAACACAGAACACTGCACTGACAATGAACAAATTTGCAAAGCCTTAGTGTGGGCTATGAAGTGGAGGGGAGAGGAAAATAGGGAAGGGGAAAGGAAGACATAAATTAAAAAAGAAAAGAGGGAGGGATGAAACTAGTGAGAAGAGAGAAGAGAGAGTAAGAAATTGGGAAAAATGTAAATACCAAAATGCATTCTCTTTATAAATATGAATACTTACTGCGCTCACTGACTTATGGAAACAAATATCTGAAATTCCCCTAAATTTGTTTGCTTCCTGGTATCCATTTTTTCTTTCAAATAATGATTACCCTTACACAATATCATTTGTTGCCTATGGTATTAGTATTGTATATAGTATTGTCTAGGGTTATACTGCATAGCTTTATCTTTTGGCTACAATGATTAGGATCATCAAATGTTCTTATTGGATAAGTTTCAGTAAATACCTTTCAGCCAACATATACATTATATTTTTCTGATCCTCAAGATCTCTTACAGGTATTTGCCAGTGATATAATCCAGTCTCCAAAGTATGATTCTCAGGCAACGGATAGTATTCTACACAAAATAGAGAAACGTTGTTCAAGCCTCCTGAATTTCTGCTGTATAGCATTCTTAAAAGGGTCATTCTAAGATTTGTGCAGGGAAAGGTAATGTAAGGACAAATTGTAATCAAACTGAACCATATGCTTTAGTTAATGACACCTGATCTTTATTTTAAAAAATTATTTTTCCATTTTTTTGTGTCAGTAAAGGGTTAAACTCAGTGCCTTGGTGTTATCCCTGAGATATTTTTGCTCAAGGCTAGGACTCTGCCCACTTGAACTACAGATCCACTCTGTTTTTTTGATAGTTAATTGGAGGTAAGAGTTTTGCCTACTTTCGTGCCTGAACTAGCTTCTTCAGACTATGATCCTCAGATCTCAGCCTCCTAAGTAGCTAGGATTATATTAATGACTAACTCATGTCCAGCTTATTTTTATTATTTTTAAGTACCTGTACAAAGGAGTTTATAACAAATTAATTTAAAAGAAAAATATATCTTGACTGATGACACCTCATTCATTATTCTTCCCATCCCTCCCAACCATACCCCTTCCTTCAATTTTCTTAATTTTGTACAATATACATTGAATATTATCACTGTATTCTCCCCTCTTCATTAATCTACCCTCCTTTATCTCCCCCCCCCAACAAGTAACAGTTTCCTGGTATTCATTTGTTAAACTGGAAGTTATTTTTTATCTAAGGAACTATATTATTTGAATTCTTCCTTGTAAATACTATATTTTATACATTTGTATATACTTGCATATATCATGTATGTTTACTTGTACCCTTATAAATCAGTCCTAGCTTCCATATATGAGCACAAATATGTGTCCTTTCTCTGTTCATGACTTACTACACCATCTACTTTGCAAATGATATCATTCTTCCTAATGGATGAGTAAAATTGCATTCTGTTTGTATACCACATTTTTTATCAATTGCTCCACTGAGGGGCATCTGGGCTGTTTCCATATCTTGGCTATGGTTAACAGTGAAATAAAGAAGATGGTTGTTCTGTAGGCTTTAGTGTATTCTAATTTGTAATCTTTTGGATAAAGGCCTAAGAGTGGTATTACTGTCACACAGGGTCTACAAACTGTTTTCCAATGGGTTAACAAGTTTACATTCCCAACAATAGTATATTAGGATTCCTTCCTTTCCACCCCCCAATCCATGCCAGCATCAGTTGCTGTTTATATTCTTGATGGTGGCCATTCTAAGTAAGTTGAGATGAAGTTTTGGAGTGGCTTTGATTTGTATTTCTTTTATGGCCAGAAATGGTGAGCATTTCTTCATGTGTATACTGGCAATTTTTACTTCTGAGAAGTCTCTATCATGTTTTCCATTTATTAATTGGGTTGTTGATTCTTTGCAGGGTTTAGTTTCTTGAGCTCTTTTTATTTCCTGGATATTAGGCTACTGTCTACCATTTGGCTGGCAAAGATCTTCATTCATTCTGTAGGCTCTTTTTGTCTTACTAACAATGTAGTTTGCTGTGCAGAAACTTCTTAATTTGATATAAGCTTATTTGTCAATTTTTCCTTTGATTTGCTGAGCCCCTGGAAAAAGTTTCTGCCTCTGTCAAAAAGTTTTAATATTTCTCCTCCTCTTTCTTGCAGTAAAATTTTGTAGCAATTGTAGAAATTCCTGAGTAATAAAGCAAGAGAAAGACATAAAAAGGACCCAAGTAGGAAAGAAAGAAGTTAAACTATCCCTATTAGCAGATGATAAGCTCCTATATCCAAAGGACCCCAGAGACTCCACCCCAAGCTCCTGGAGCTGATAAATAATAACTTTGATGAAATGGTAGTAGAAATGCTATGTCAAAAAAAGAACTTTACAATTTAGGTGGGGAAGGGGGATGAGAGGGTGGAAGATGAGATGGGGGCTTGTAGCTGAGGAGGTGGGAGGGAAGGAATGGTAAGGGGAAAAGCAAAGGAGGCAACAATGCTGGATAAGAAATATACTCATTACCTTGCTCATGTAACTGTAACCCCTTTATATAGTATTTTCACAATAAAAAACTTAAGTAAAATTTAAAAAAAAGAATCAGTAGCATATTTGTATGTAACCAATGAGAATATCGAGAGTGAAACCATCAAGTACAAGGATCTGAAGACAGAATTACCTATATTATAAAATTTTCAAGAAAGAAACTGGAATTTGAAAAGACCTCTTAGGTTCCTGGACTAGAAGACCTAGTATTGTAAAAATGGCAATCTTGCCTAAGGACACCTACAAATTCACTGCAATACCAATCAATATCATCCATCACTGAGATAGAGCAAACAATCCTAAAATTCCTATGAAACTACAAAAGGCCCCAAATTCCCAAACATTCCTGGGAACAGCTTGATACTGGCACAACAATGGGTACATAGACCAAAAGAACAGAATAGTAGACTCAGAAATAAACCTACAGACTTAAAGCAAACTAATATTTGATAACAGAGCCAAATACATACTGTGGAAAAAAGTCCTCTTCAACAAATGGTGCTGGGAAAATTGGAGATCATGCAGAAAACTGAAACTGACCCCTACCTGTCACCAGTACTCATCTTAATTCAAAACGGATCAAATATCCTAGTCTCATCAGTTCTAATAAGAGCTGAATTGTCAATCACTTAGAGCAGGAAGAATCTTGACTGATACAGGACATCACCATTTTTAGCTATTTTCAGGTTTAAGCTATTTTCAGGTTTAGCTAATTTTCAGGTTTTCATTTGCATAAGTTAGTAACCATTTTACTTATCAACTTTGGAGATCTTATCAGTCTAGAAAGTCCATTCAATTTTTTCAATGCTAACTTGTTTTACAAAGTCACATAGGAAGCATCCATGTGACAGAAAGAAATGAAGTGCAAGGTTTTTTATACCTTCTTTGCTTCATTTGATTACTTTATGATTCAAAAACTCAATCTGCATTACCATGGTTTCCCAATGGCTTTTCTGTACCTTGGTCTCCAGATCTTCCTTAAATGGTGCTATAATCCAGTACTTTATCATTTAAATTTTGCATATACAAATATGACTAAAATGTTAGCAATTAGCTATTGCTAATTTCTCCTGAAACATTGATTTGGTCAATAAGTGGCCTTATAGAAAAGGGACCATATTGGCTAAGGATTAAAAACTTACTTGTTCCATCCAAATTATAAATCAGTATTTCAAATTAAACTATCACCTTAAAATTTCTTTCTGAGCCCATTTCATTATGGAACCGCCTAAGTATATATCTTCTATCTTACTGCTAGTAGATAATATGGTGACACATGTGTAATTGTTCATTAGCTTCAAGCAGCATGGTTTGACTTTTATGTCCTTGAAACTGTAAAATAATATCCCTATAATTCAGTTTTAAATGTTTCTACTTTAAATAGAATGTATTATGAAACTGAGATCACAGGCATCTTTAGAATTCTGGGGATATCAGTCTAGTCAGAACAGTGTCAAATGTGGAACCCAAACAACATAATTGGTACTTTGAAGTTGTGGTTGATGTGACATTCACAAAGTATTTTAATGCCTATGCATATATTTAAATTAAAATTTTAACCTTCTGACATTCAAACCAACAAGCCATTCATCATCCATCTAGCCAAGAATGTCTTACAAATGGGGGCAAACCACAAAAATAACTTGTTTTCTTTCTTTCTTTCTGTCTGTCTGTCTGCCTGTATGTCTGTCTGTCCGTCTGTCTATCTATCTATCTATCTATCTATCATGAAGAGATTTCCAGAAAGCATACTAATGCTTACTAACATTTACATATTAGATTCTGATATTTGAAAGCCTTTCCAAGTGATTATGCACATTCACCTTGAACCTATATTGAAGGTTGATACTTTGAAATATGGGATGGTTTACGTTCAAGACTTGAAATTCATTCTTAATGATTTTTTTCTAAGGTTTCTAAGGCATTTAGACTTCTACATCCAGGAAATAACACACAGTACTTATAGTCATGACTTACAGTAAGCCTAGAAGAAACCAGAGTCTATATTAGAAACACTCTAGTTCTCTCTGTCAGAATCTAGCTGACAGAAAAATGTATAAGGAATTCTATCCCCTTTATGAGCCATGTTGCTTGCCTCTAGATCGTAAGGTTCCTGCAGAGGCTTATCTGTGAACAGAATCAGTGCCAGACTGGCAGATCAAATGGCATGGTAAATTTTACCCCAACATGATATTTTGTGACACATTTTGGTGTCATGCATCTAAATGTATATTTTGGTTAAAGGCTGTAATTTCACGTGGAAGAAGTATCCTCATGCATAGCCAGGACACATAACTTCCATCATTCATTAAAATTCCCTATTAACAATTTCATTTCACATTTATCATAGTGCCAGTTTTGGAATAAAATGCCAAAGGGAAATTTCTCATGTTTAATAGCAGGCAGAATTGAGAATTATTATATCTGACTGAATCTGTACTTGCAAGTGAATAGTTGATATTTAAATTGGGAAGATGCCAGGGGCCCTACTGGCTTCATGCCATAATTTTCACGTTCCATGGCATTGAAAAAGTTATTTTATTCCAAGTAACAGGAGCTATTCTGCATCTTGAGATCCAATGCTGCTACTTGAAACTAAAACTCACGCACATTATATGGCACCGAAATAAAGAAGACCCTTCTTACCAACTGCCTCTGTGTTTATTTACTTCATATCCCAGATGAACAACCCAGAACAGTTTTGTCACCCACATTGTAAATAGCACAACAAATTCATAAAGCGTCTTTCTTCAAAGAACGGAAATGATTAAGAAGTCTGATTAAATTCACAGTGACATTGTAAGAGAGATGGGAAGAGGAAGAGTGTTCTGTCTAATTTCAAGGTCAAGAAAACAAGGAACACAAAATTTAAGTGGCCAGTTTCCATTTATTCAAATAAATTTATTCAGGAGCAGAGCCAGAAATGAAGATCAAGTCTCCTGGCCCATATACTAGGCCCCATGCTGCCTCACAGTTTTCAAAACCTTCATTTTCTTGGAAAATACTGAAAAGCTTTCTCTTATTACACACACTAGATTCAGACATGCTGCCATCTACTGACCCACCAAGGAATGTGGCAATACAAGACACCATGACCCTCAGGAGGAAGAAGCTATGAAGAATTGAAATCTTGTATTCCTTGTAGAATACCATCTTCAGGATGCCAACAGACTGTCTCTTAAACTATGTAGGAGAGTTAAGAAATAATGAATGTAGAATATCACTGTTCCATCAAGCAACATGCTAGAACTCTTCCTCTTTACATAGCAATACAACAAGCAATTATCTAATCTATATGTGGTATATACTTGGGATCATTCCTTTCTTTCTTGTTATTTTGATGTGTCCAACCTATATGGAGTTTGGATAGCCTAAGAAATCCTTTGATTTTTACATAAAACAATTTGAGGAATGCTGTGCAACTTCTGTGTTATTTTTTCTTTTTCCAATGTCCTGTAAGATGTGCTTGCTAATCCTTCGAAATGCTAAAGAGAGAAAAAAAAAAAGGCTTAATAAAACCCAACTTAAATAGCTACAGTCCTGTGCTGAAGAAAATATTTTAAAATAACCTAAAGGCTTTCTAAGTATAGAAGCGTGGCCCTAAACACATTTCCAATACACTTTCATTTGTTCATACTTAAAGTAATCTTGTCCAAGAAATATAACAGTATCTTGGTGCACATCAACTCTTTATAGTTCATTTGCCTTTTATCAAAATAAAATTAACATTTCAGAGACTTCGTAATGTGTGTGGTGTAGACAATTACTGTTTTCATCTCATTTTCATAACTAACAGTTAAAGTTATGATGCTTATATGTCTGTTGTCCAGAGTTTAAATATGTGGAATGAATATTTCCTTTTGGTGAAAAGAACTGAACAAAATCAATGTCTTATGATAGAGTAAGTGCCTACAAGGTAATTTACATGCTAGCAAGGAAGCATCTTCACTACCATAGTTATTTGTTTACATTCTAAGTTCATTTTTTCTTGTGATGTTAGTTAAGAACCAAAGTAGTGAGCCTATTTCTGAAGGTAGAACTTAGTTGTATTCTTTAAGGATTCAAATATTCTTTAAGGATTCAACAGTTTATTTATAAAACGTGACTTGGACTCCACAACTAGTAAAGAAGAACTAATTCTTCAAAGTTTACAATTATAAACTCATTTTGAATACCATTGATTTTATGTAGAATAAATGTCCCTATTTGATTTATAAATATTCACAGAAATACCTGTAAACATTACCAACTACTGCACAGGACCTTCATAATAAAAAATATACTGGATGTTATACAGAAACCAGAAAAATAAATCTAAGATAAATGCCATATTTTGAGAAAATGTAATGTCAACTGACAATACAATTAAAATAAACATGAAATATATGTAAAACACGATTAAAAAGCAAAGCAGGTGACAGCACTCTGAAATTTGTGAAATCCAAACTATAACAAAAATTATACCTCTCTTTAATGACATATTATCTCCATATGTAGCATCATATTTAATCCTCAAAGAGTTTTACTGAGAATATATTTTTGATTAACAGAAAATAAGAGAAAATCTAATTTTGTAGACCAAATTGACTATGAAGAGAAGGATTTATGAGACAATAAAATAATTTATCTTCAAAAAATAAAAATAATACAAATAGAAGTTTCAGAGAAAACTGTGCATTATCCTGTAGCTGAACACTGTTTTATTTTGAGGTTCATGATTAAAGGTTTTCTTCCCTCAATCTCCATCTTGTGGTATGGTTGGAATATCTGTGCCCTCTGAAATTCAGGTTGAAATTCAAGGTAACACTAGCAAATGAAAAGGAAGGAATTTTCCAAATTAACAAGATTATGGTACTCAAAATAAACTCAATGGTGCCATAATGCAAATTAGAGTGGAATATAGAATACAGATATGAATCATGCAATCATATCATAATATAATTACAAAGTGTCTAATTGCTAAGAAAAATTATAGGGCATTATATAAGATGTGATAGGAGGATCTCATTTAATTGAAGGATTTACTGAAATATTTTCTAAAGATTAATGCCATACATGTGAGAACTTTTCTAAGTTTGGAAAGCAGATGTAAATTTTTCAGTAATGAAATTAAGTATAATTAAAAGAACAGATTGAATATACCATCAGATTCTTCCATCCTTCTCTCTATGGCTCTGAATTCTTTAACATGATAGAATACGTAGAATCATAAAGAATCGCACTGAAGATTGACTCAAGTGCCTTACTCCATTTCATTTACCTTTTAGCTGATGGTAAATAGGTGAATTCTCTATCTAAAATACTGCTGTATAGATTCAGTCTTGCATCACCAGAGAAACATGACACCACTGTGAAATAATCTTATTATAATGAGGAAGACACTTGCATAGTATAGGCTGAACAATAAATACGTGCAGGACTTCAACAGAGGTAATATTAGTATCAGACATGCACTGAGGAGAAAAGAGACACTATACTCAAATGGAAGACACAGTGAGGAAACCACTAGAAAATGTATGAAGTATACTAAAAAAAGTCACAAATTGTAGTTCTTTATACCTTCAATTAATGAAAATTGAAGAACCAATGAACTTTACATTAGTGAACTTGTTTCATGTATTATCTATATGAAATATTATGACCTGAATAAGGTCATTTTTATATTAATTTGTAAGTAAATTGAATGTGTGTGTGTGTGTGTGTGTGTGTGTGTAAATTCAAGTGTCTTCTTGGATTTCTTTTCTCTTTTGCTTTTATTTTTGGTATTGTGTCAGTAACTTGAGCTTGAACTCAGGGCTTGAACTCAAGGCACTCTTGCCCACAGCTGACACTTTACTACATGAGCCAAACTTTCAGTCCTGAATTTTTTCTGATTAACTGGGGAAAAGATCAAGGATTTGTCTACTCAGGCTAGCTTTAAACCTTGCTCCTGAGATTTCAGTCTGCTAAGTAACTAGAATTTTAGGCATGAGTCATCAGTGCCAGGCTTACTAATATTTATTTCTTTCTAGATCAAAATTTTTCCAACAATATAGTGGACCTTTGAATATTAATTGACAAAATATTTTTATATTAATAATTTACTATTTTGTAGCCTGTTTTATCTACCTTTTTATTTTCCTGAGTTAAAGATGATGTGTAAATTATCAGTCCTTTACATTGAGAATGGATCATTTTCATCACTCTCCAAAATTTACCCATGGAAGCATATTCATGAATATGCAGTAGGAGAATCAATTGTGAGAAGCTGTCATTTGCAAAGAAGAGCAAAACTCAAATACCATTTTATTATCGATTTGCATTGTCATGACAGCAACTCTAGTATCTATATCTGAAATATGTATGTAGTATTACTGTTCTTTGTTCTAGAAAAATTGTTCCTGATATCATTCACTGGCATTTTTCATTTTCTTCAGAATAACAACTAATTTAAACATTAGTCTAGACTAAAATTAATTATTAAATCAAATAATTTCTACAAAAGACAACAAGAAAAGCCCTACATTTCTAAAACAAATATTGGTCTGATATCTTCTTCAACTGTAGCTCTTGACAATACTCAACTAACCAATTTAACTAGTCTTTTTTTTTTACTTCTAATGTGAGCTGGGTATTTTCACAAACATTGATTTCATCATATATCTACCAAACACCTTATTTAGAAACAGATAAGGCACTGAGAAGGTAAGACATGATCATTTTCTCTAAATGTAATTTACTAAAGACAGGAGAGCTAAAATAATTGGATACATTAAGATTATAAATATGGATTTATGAAAAATGAAAGACAAGCAGAAAGGAGGGAGAGAAGTATAAACATTTCAGATGATGTGAGTGCAATGTACATTATATTCATACATAGAAATATCGCAAAGAAAACTCATACAATTAATGTATGCTAATATTTTAATATAAAAAGCACTATCGTAACACATCAGATACTAATGGAGAAGCTTCTGACCTATGTGCTTATTTGAGTGCCAGTTTATAAAGTTTTAAGTTAATCCAGAAATATATATATATATATATATATTATATATAATCCAAAATACATGTATTTTGAGGATGAGTAATTACATAATTAGACTTGAGTTAGAATGATGGGTTGTTACAGTGTAGAAATCCAAGATTGACCAAAACACTCTACACGAAGTAAACATGAGTTTCTTTGAAATTCTGGAATAAAGTGGGAGGAGAGTGTAAAAAAGGAAGAGAGCAAACTGGTATTACAACTGGTACTACTATCACCTTAGTGTATAACTTGTTTATTTTTAGTTACTATGATTGCTCGGAGACAAAGGTAGTTTCTCCTCATCTACCCTTCCTACCTTCCTCCTGCATTGCCTTCTCCATTACCTCCTTGCCCTCTTAGTTTTCACTATTTTCTTTGTATCTTCCTTCTATATTCTCCATATGGCCACCTTTCAAAACCAGTCTATCGAAGAAGCTATAAAGCCAAGATAGGAATAGTGTTAGAAAAGCAGAATGGTAGGGAAATTCAAGATTTTGGATTTAAATTTCCTACTATAGAGTCCCTTTTTGCAAACCTGAAATATTTCTATATATCTTTTATTGGAATATCCAGTTAAGATAACTTCACTATCTCAGAGTCAGTTTATTCTATTATTCATGATCAGTTGTACACATTAGAAAAATGTACTATAGTGAACTGAAATCTGTCATTCCCTAACCATAGGATAGACACACCTGCAGACATTATTTCTAACATACATCCTGCAATATGTTACAGAAATTTTGCAAAAAAGAGAATTGCTGTTTGAAGACATTTTACACTAGAAGCATGTTACATCTGTTTCCCTCAACCAGAAAGGTATAAATCATTCAAAAAACCAAGAGGAAAAACTCAATAAAAAGCAAACATGGTGGTAATTATTTCTAAAAATGAGTTTAAGGTTTATTTATAATCTCTAGGATTCAAAACAAAAATAGTTTTAAGGAATGTATCGTAATAGTTGAACAATGGGTTCTAAGTATCATGAGATTTGGGAAAATGTTGACATTTGGCAAAGATCTCTTGACACAGCAACCAAATAACCTCAAATATTACAGAAAAAGAACCTAGTGATTTGGTTATTAAGATAACAAAAATGTTTCTGATATGAGTGAAACATCCGGCCACATCTTTCTCAAATGAGCCATTTATATAAATACAGAACTTGCCCCTTTAAGTTATTACCTGAATGCTATGTGAGCTCTCTGTGAACACAGAAGACATACTGACGGGTCATTTGTTTTGCACTTGAAAAGAAATGATCATTTATCACTAAAATGTCTGCCTCTTTGGTCACCAATAACCAGAGACATTGTCTATTTTGCTTCACAATAAAATACAGGAAATTATTCTCCAAAAGTACTTGTTAGCTGCAACCCCTACAGATGTCTGTAATTAGGGTTAAATGGGGGACCACATGCTTACTGCAAAATAGGAGAAAATATAAGGAGGAATCACTGTAACTGGAACAGAAAAGAATCAAGTGTAGGTATCCAGAATGAAGAGAAGGCACTGAGGCAAATTATGAATCAAATATTGGAAGAGAAGAATATCACCATAAATAAAAAACAAAGAATTTAAAATGAAAACTTACAGAAATACAGAGAAAAAGATAAGCTGTGGTAAAGTTTAGTAAAGCCACAGATGTGCAAGATGAGAAGCTTGAACAATAAAATATCACTTAAATATATAACTTCTGAAATGACCAAATTTGTAATTTCTAAACTGAGCATACCTATAAATGTTTTACCGGCAATTAAGTGATTTTCTGAGTAAGTTGTTACCATTTTTAGATTAGAATTTTAAAAATTCAGCTTCCCAATACTCCATAATAAAGTAGTTTGTCTCTATGACTTTAAAGGTATGAAGAAATCTCCATGCTATTGTAAAATATTTTATATAAAATGGAACTAGTAACATGAAATGTTGTTTATTAATATGAAGTGTCTGTTTCATTATACAGTAAGCCCCAACTCCTTTAAGTCATTAAAGATGAGCATACACGTAAGTCATGTCTTGTTTCAAGTAATGTTTTGCTCATAGTCTGATGCAGAATTGACATATATGACAATAAATAAGCTTCATTTTCAATATAAAATTCAATTTTGATATGTCATTGTCTTTGAAGGTCCTTTAATAACAATGTCTGTTGATTCTCTTTAGTGTGTTGGTTACAAGTTTAGTCTCCTTCCTAACTGTTGTTTCCCTTTTTTTCTCATGCATCTTTCTCCCCTTATGGATTCAAATAGGTGTTGTTTCCCATATTCCTGCTTCAGAGGTATATTCCTGACTCTAGAATCACTTCCTGACAACCCATATAGGCAGTTTACTTAGGAACAATTGAATTTTTTTAAATTCACAACCTTTATTTTATTGGTGTAAAAACCACAGGCTCCAGAGGAGTAAAGAGACTTGTGTAAAGCCATTCCCTAGTTCTTAATTCTTTTTTCTTATTGTGAAAATATTGTACAGAGGGGTTACAATTACATTGACAAGGTAATGGGTACATTTCTTATCAAGCACTGTTGCCTCCTCCTTTGTTTCCCCCTCCCATCCCTTCCCATACCGCCCCCCCCCAACCAAAGTTGTAAAGTTCGTTTTTCAACATAACAACTTGTACATCTCATTGTTGCAATGGGTCCATCTGTATCCCTAGTTAAACGATTTGTTTTTGCCCTTCCCCTCCACACATTATGCCAACATCAAATATATTGAAAGCAGAGGTTATACTGTGGGGGAGGGACATACAAAGCAACAAAGAAATCATCTTATAAAGATGTTAGAAAGGATCACATGAAAGAAAAAAACATTTGAATACTTATCTTGGGGTTCATTTCCCTAACATCAACTTATCTGACCTTTTCTGCTTGACTCAGACATATATTAGTTATTGCAAATAAGGGAAACCATTTTGAGTGCAGGTACAGCCAGTTTCAGTAATTTCCCCAACTGCATATTTTTGTTATATTGTGTTATGTTTCCATATCCTAAATTGAGATGATCATGACAACTATACTTTTCACTATGTTAATTTTATCCACTGTATTAGATCTAACTAACTTCAAATATCTAAATGTTGGTAAATAGCCACATGGCTTCATTTAGAGCTTAAATTTTTCAGTGATTCCTATGTAGTGGTTGATATATGTTGACAATAATTGATAGGCCCCAAAGTCCTACAGCTCTACCCTCTGATAGCTTTTATATGTGGAGTAAGATTAATGTAAAAAGTGGAGTCATTTTTCTTTTCAGAATGGTTAATGTATTCCTATAACTAAGCATACTGAATCAACAGATACTTCAATACTTTTTTAGCTTGAACAATATCACAGCAAGTATCTTTTAACTACACATATCCTTTAACAAGTATCTCTTATGGCAAATATAAAGCTATTGCAGGCTTCAACAGTAACAAAAGGTTTGACTAAACTCATAAGTGAAACCTAAGAAATAGTTTATGAATTTTTAAATTCATAAGCAACAAACTTGTTAAAGATAACTGTGGTGGTGGTAAGAAAAATGCTCTGGTTGAAATAACAGCTTTTAAGATCAATGAACTCTCAGAAAGACAGTTTCTTTAGATTGTATCTACTACTATAATAACTGAATAATTCATAAGAGACAAGTATTCAGTTTTGGTGTTCATAAAGTTTAAGATTTTAGATTGATAAACATATTCATACAGAAGACCAAGTTAAACTAAAAAGTTGGATGCAAATTTGACAACTTACAGGAGTAGATTTGAAAAAGTAAAACATATCAGCTATCTTTCTAACTTTAAATTCTGTTTGAAAATACTACTTGTTAGGCAGTCCAGGTGTTTGTGGACTGAAACATTCTGAATGTGATTTTTACCATAATGTCAGTGAGGCCAAAATCCTTATCAGTATTTTAATTACTGCACTACCCTTTTCTACAGTGACAAAACCAAATTTCTATGGAATTATGAATTAACAAATGACAACTTCATTCCATTAACATGGTACAAATTTTATTTGCATTTGTTGGAAACTTTAGTATTAGTTTGGAATTTTGATCTTTTCAATACCCTGTTTTCTTTGGATACTAGTGAAAAAAAGATGAGCCAACACCCACATTCCAGTCTATCTTTTGATCAACACAAGGGGAGACATGGTGTTCAACTGGGTGCTACAGTCAGCATATTAGGTGGAATTTTCCATACTGCATTGTCAATACTTTCACTCTGTTCATTTTCAAAATTATTGCTACAAAAGTAGTAGTAACATTCTTTATGTTATTTATGGATATAAGAAAGAGAAATACATTCTATGAGATCCAATTAAGAATGAAAAATTCTTAATTTATGGCATATTGCTTGTGAACCTGAGCAGTTATTACAGACTTCATGAAATCATGGGCTAGTCATACCCACATACAAATGTATTTGATGGCTCATCCCCACATTCCTACATACTCAGAAGGCAGAGATCTGAGGATCATGGTTTGAACCCAGCATAGGCAGTAAAGTCCATGAAACTCTTACCTCCAATGAACCAGCAAAAAGTCAAGTAGAGCCATGGTGAAGTGGTGGTACACTAGAGCTAGCCTTCAGCAAAAAAGCACAAGGACAGCACCCAAGCCATAAATTTTAGACCCAGGTGAGGCATCAAAAAATTTTTAAAAATATTAATTTGATGAGGGAATTTTTAACTTTATATAGCTAATCATGGCTACTTTCTAAGCTCTTTGTTGATATCCTTATAGACATACATCTGATGTCCACTCTTGCTACTCTTTATTTAAACATTTCTCTGAAGATCTGGTAGACATTTCTGAAATTTCTGAGGTCAGAAGCCAGTATATTTTTTCTTCTTCCACTCAATTCTTATCTAAGACTCAATTTCTTTATGTTTTTGAATTCCAGCAGGTAAACTGTAAAGAGCTTTAGAATTTAACCGGATTTTTCAACAGCCTTAAGTAATGACAATGACACCAACAAAAACAAATCTTATTATACAAAGCCAGACACTGGTGGTAGGATACTTAAAGAAGATAATCAAATTGTTGTTAATAAGCAAAGATTCTAGGGAAAATAGAAGAATTTGCATGAGGAGATTTGACCGATAACAGCCACAGTTAAAGCATTTACAGTAAATTTTCATTATCACCTTGTGGTATTGGGGAAGACTCAAACTTGCTGTCTGAAGTGTCTATTGAAGGTTTTTGGTAAAATTATCAAAAAGATGATTTGTGGTTTTCAAGGCCTGAATTAAGTTATATTAATTTATACCTCTTGGTGAGAACATGGCAAAGTCCTTTAAAGTATATAAATTAAAGATGAAATTGTTATTTAGGAATTTCCTTAGGAGTATTGATTTTTTTTACTGATACTGCATGGATTCAAGATAATTAGAGTTACAAGAAAAGGAAAAACACTACATACGAATAGCTACCAATTTTAGCACTTTGACAGGTCCATTGATAAAGCTTGCTCAGGCAGCAATTTTCTTGGAGAGAATGACAGTTTATTATTCTAGTGTTCCTGAAGTAAAGGAAGCATCCTTAGATCTTCAATCTATCCATCCTCCTTTAAGTAAAGGGTCATTAGTCTTTTTTCCTTATTAAAATGAGCATGAACTGAACATTCATAAATTGATTACAGCTTCAAAGGCAGTAAGAAACAGCTGTCTACACATTTTGACAGATATTTCTAACTCACATCCTCCTGATAAAGGCTTAAGAAAGTAGCTTTGACCTATGACAAAAAAGGAAGCAGTTATCAATCTGGTAAAAATATGTTCTAAAGAAAGTCAATTTCCAAACTCAGGGGAATTGGAATTACAACTATTTTTTTACTTGCTGTTAAGTCTTGAGCTTTGTGTACTTAATACAAATATCAAGTGATCTTTTTTTCTTGTTTGTCTCTTTTATTAAAAAATGTATTTTCAAGGTGATGGACAGAGGGGTTACAGTAACATACCTTAGGTAGTGAGTACACTTCTTGTCAAACTTACCCTCTCCATTTTTCTCCCACTTTCCCTCCCCCACAACCACCCCAAAGTTGTACAGTTCATTTCTAACATACTGACTTGTGAATATCACTGTTGTACTGGTTAGCCCTTTGTCCTTTGTCTTATCATTTTGTTGTCCCCCTTCTCTTTCCTAATTCAAGGGTACCAAAAATCAGATACAGTGACAACAAGGGATAAACCACAGGAAATAGAAAAAAAACACAAGGAAATAGAAATCACATATAACATTATAAACAACCTCAAAGAAAAATCTATTATTTCCATGTCTTAGAGTTCATTTTGCTTAGCATCATCTTATATGGTGGTATGTATATAGCTGTTGAGCCATTCTGCTCATCTTCTAGACATACACTAATTATTACAAATGAGGGAAACTATGAGATCTATGTTTCTTGGGGAATGGATTACTTCACTTAATATGATTTTTTCTACATCATTCTATTTCCTTACAAATGAAATGGTGTCATTCTTTCTGATGGAAGCATACAATTCCACTGTATATGTATACCACTTTTTCTAGATTCATTCATCTACTGAGGGGCATATGAGTTGGTTCCGTATATTAGCTATGGTAAATAATACTGCAATAAACATAGTTGTGCTGGTAGCTTTAGTATGGTCTGTTCAAGTGACTTAAACATAAAAGCACATAATCTTCAGTTGTATTTCTTTGCTTTTTCTCATTTTCTGAAGCAATTATTGAAGCCCTATGTGCAGGACATTTATTCAGAATAAGCATAAGAATACATCTTGAGCTTACATTTGAAGAACCACAAGTATAGGAAGAGGAAGGTGCTAAATCTGGTCTTGGCTTTTACTTTTATTAGTTTTTTTTTTATGCTTATGTGGTGCTGAGGAATCGAACCCAGGGCCTCATAAATGCAAGGCAAACACTCTACCACTGAGCCATCTTCTCAGCCCTCTTCATCTGTTTTTTTTTTTAATTTAATTTTATTTTATTTGTGAACATACTGTACAGAGGGGTTACAATTACATGGGCAGGATAATGCGTACATTTCTTACCAAGCATTGCAGCCTCCTCCTTTGGTTTACCCTTCACATCCCTTCCCAGCCTCCCCCCTCCCCCCCAATCCCAATCCTTCTCCTCCCCCCCTTCCCTCCCCCCCCGCACCGCTTTTATTAGTTTTATGACCTTGATTAATACTTCTCTGTGTCATTCATTAATTTAACCACTTTTTTATATTGAGGCTTTGAATAGGCAAAATTAAGACCTGAGGAAAAATGAAAAAAGAGACATGTTACATATCCTGGGACTAATATTATAATGATATTTATACATAAATAAAAACAAAAGTTGTGTAAAATATAATGAACAGCATATGTTGCAAAAAGCTATTTAAAGGTTAGTTTGAAAAGAAAATGTCACAAACATATTACATATGGTAATATATAAACAATCTTTACACACATTTGATCATGATTTGTACTGTAAAGGTCTATATGTCCATCTTTCTGTGTTTGTGAACATTAGTGTATATCTATCTTGTCTCTCTTTTTTCTCTCTTTCTCTCCCAGGCTCTCATTTAGTTTATAAATACATACAAAAATATTTAGTTGTCTGTATGTGAATGATTGCTCAAATTGTTTATTCTGAGTTTCTTTATAGCAATGTCTAATAATGAATCATTGTCAGATATACATGATGCAGCAAACATTTATGTGCGGGCTCTCAAACTTAAGACGAATTAGGAAAGCAACTAACTGAGAGTATGCAAGCAACACTAGGATAGGATACTATGGCTAACTACATCTGGATAGTCTCTTTTCCTTCTCCAAAATAGGGTAAGGGGAATAACACATTATTTATGGGAAAAATATGTGCATGAAAATGAGTAGGTGGTTACAGTAGTTTGTATGATTTTGTCCTTCAAATTTTATTCAGAGTAACAGAAGATTCCTTGCATTACTTCTTTCTATATGGTCATCGACCAAAGTTTACCACCCTTGAACTGTGTTTTCCTTTAAAAAATTCCAATCAATTATCAGATGTATTAGTAGTAGTGCTTGTGTATTGTAACAGATTTATTTGTTCTAATCACCATGTTGAGCAGTCTGTCAAAAACCATTCAATTTTAGTAATTTGGGGCAAGCAAAGCATTTTCACTGGAATGGAAACCTGAGGATTGAGTAAAACTTTAATACTGGCTCATGTAGTAACTAGATGAAGATTACGTATATGTGTACATATATACACGTGAATGTATTAATACAAAGTCTTTCAACCAAAATTCTGTTATACCTTTTGGATGCTTAAATTTATTATGCATTATTTTTATACCTAATAATAAAATCTCATTGTTAGTGTAATATAAATAAGCAAGGAGGTATGGCATTGAATACCACTTTAGTGTAACCCTAGCAGTATCTGGAAAAATTCCTTTGCCTCAATTTTTTAAGCCTATGCCACAGAAAGGAAATGTTTCACACAATGAATTCAATCCCAAAGAGAAACAGGAAGTTTGACCAAAGAATCAAGTAAAATTGACCAACTTAGGACTGGTGCATATTCATATTGTCTTCATATACATTTATAGGATATAAGATATATATGTCTTCCACACAATTGTAGATGAAGAATTCTATAGTGCACAAGCATTAGTGTTAAGTTGTAGTTTATGTATTTCTTTATGATGCAACCTCAAGTAAAATTTACTTTATTTTCTAGAAACTAATAATCATAGTACCAGCCTCATAAAGTTATTGTGAAGGTGAAATATTAAAAAATAATTTGTCTTAAAATGTCACATCATCACCATCATCACCACCATTCATTGTCACCATCATTATGGTTACTTTTTAACTTTCTTTGTACTGGGTAATAGAAATAAACCTGAAGATGAAGACCACCAAAATTGAGCACCTACAAGGGTGTTCTGAGAATCAGAATGAAGTTATTACGTCAGAGTTTGAAATATGAAAATACTGTAAAGTGAATAAGATTTTTTTTTAAATGTGGACCCGGGCGCTGGTGGCTCTCGCCTGTAATCCTAGCTACTCAGGAGGCTGAGATCTGAGGATCAAAGTTCAAAGCCAGCCCAGGTAGGAAAGTCCATGAGACTCTTTTCTCCAATAAACCACTAGAAAACCGGAAGTGGTGCTGTGCTTCAAGCGGTAGAGCGCTCCCTTTGAGTTGAAGAGCACAGGGACAGCGCCCAAGCCCAAGCATAGAATTGGGGAAGTTAAGGAGAAAATAAAGCTGTGGCTCCATACACTATAGTCAAAGAGCTGTTGGGAGGCATTCACCTAGTTATTTAACATATTTTTGCAACTTTTTTATTGTGAAAATGCCGTAAAGAGGGGTTACAAGTACATAGATAAGATAGTGAGTACATTTCTTATCAAGCATTGTTGCTTCCTCCTTTGTTTCCCCTTACGATCCCTTCCCATCTCCCCCACCCCCAAAGATGTATAGTTCATTTTCGACATAACATCTTGTACATTTCATTGGTGCAATGGGTCCACCTGTATCCCTATTTAAACAATTTATTTTTTCCCTTTCCCTCCACAAATTATACCAACATCAAAATGTTGGGAGGCATTAAACTAGCTATTTAACATATATTTGCAATATTTAAAAATGAATTCCTAAAGAAGAGGAAAAGATACATTTCAGTCAATGTAATGTATTTTCTTTTCTTCTGCACATCTTCCCTTTGGAAGTGTAAACTATATTAAACTTTAATATTACCTTCCTTGACTCATATACATATATGAAAAGAGAATTGACTGGAAAGCCAATGATCAATATCTTTATACACTAATTGGGGTATTTAATTAACACATTCCTCCCTAGGTGGAATACTAAGCTCATATAAGTTATGAATTTATGAGTTATTTTCATTAACATAGGTGATTACGCATCTGAAGATTTTTCTATTAATTACAGATTGTTAGGATTGAGTCCAAAGTTATTGCTTTAATATATACAAATTACTACAACAGCCTATTAGTAAATAGGCCAGTGACTGTAAATTGTTTATACCCTGTGCTCAGAATATTCGAGAACAAAAATAAATTATCTCAATGTGCACTTTTATAAATTAGAAAAAGAATAAATATACCAATGATTTATCCTTTGAATGGAAATAATCATTAACTAAAATTGAGTCATTTGGCTTTTTCCAAATTAGAAATGTATTTTTTAATTCAGGAAATATTGATCAATAATATTCCAAACATCATATTCCTTTCTCTGGTGAATGCTCTAAGTCATATCATGGTTAATTGTACAAACTGATATACTGGTACAAAAGAACCTTGGTGTTGCCTTTTAAAAGAAATGAAGCTGGAGTTAATTTTTACTATTAAGTTAAACTTTCTTTCATGGGATTGAAGAGTATCATTAACAGAAAAACAGCATGTCTTGGATTGTGTCCTCTTGCAAAACATCAAAATAATATGAGAATGTACTGTCTTCTTAGTCATTGCTTTGAAATTTACAAATCCCAACTCATAAATGGCTTGGAGCTATTGATCCAGAAACCTGTTCAACTCCCATAGCATAAACAAAACAAATGCAGAACATTTTGCAAGCAAAACATTTTCTTATGTTCCACAAAAGGCTAAAGCTTTAAGTAGTATAATAGATCTCCTTGGGAAACTTTACTCAGAAATGCATACAATAATGCTTTTGTAAAAAACAAAAACAAAAACAAACAAAAAAAACCCCCAGTATTTAGGAGATCTCACTAAGCCTGAATATATACCTATGTTTAAAAGCCAAAGTGTCTAATGTGCAACTGGCAGACAGTTAAGTTTTAGTCAGCTTTTTTTGCTCCATGCTCTACAAATCACAATAAATTCAGAAAGAAGTAAATGATTAACACCTCTATTAAACTACTGTTACATAGTAAGATCAAAGAAATACAATAACTAGAATCACATATTTAGATGAATGAATTTAAAATGTTTAGTTTAAATGAGATTCAAGTTTAAAAGTTTTTTTTTTACATGATCTGACACTGTCTCAAAATTCACTGTATTTGAACTTCCCTGTGTTCCAACATAATAGCCCTAGAAACCACATTTCAGTAGTTTTAGCAATAGGCTCTGTATAGACTATAAATATGAGTTAGAGCCAAGTTGTCTAGCAGCAAGAATCAGGGACTCATACATCTACTAGATATTACAAATAAGGGAAACCATGGGACCTATGTTTCTTTGGGCCTGGCTTACTTCACTTAATATAATTTTTTCCAAGTTTTTCCATTTCCTAACAAATGGGGCAATGTCATTCTTTCTGATGGAGGCATAGAATTCCATTGTGTATATATACCACATTTTCTTGATCCATTCATCTACTGAGGGGCATCTGGGTTGGTTCCATATCTTAGCTATGGTAAATAATGCTGCAATAAACATAGTTGTGCTGGTAGCTTTAGTGTGGTCTTGTTTGTAAACATTTGGGTAAATGCCCAAAAGTGGGATTGCTGGGTCATAGGGGAGTTCTATGTGAAGTCTTTTGAGGAACCTCCATACTGCTTTCCAAAGTGGTTGAACAAGTTTACATTCCCACCAACAATGAAGTAAGGTTCCTTTCTGTCCACATCCCCTCCAGCATCTGTTGTTGTTAGAGTTCTTGATTTTTGCTGTTCTAACTGGAGTGAGGTTATATCTCAATGTTGTTTTGATTTGCATTTCTTTTATGGCTAGGGATGTTGAACATTTCTTCATGTGTCTATTGGCCATCCTTCTTTCTTCTTCAGAGAAGTTTCTCTTTAAGTCTTTATCCCACTTATTTATTGGGCAGTTGTTTCTTTGCGGATTTGCAATATCTAGTATATGTATGAGTCAAGCAGAAAAGGTCAGATAATGTGATGTCAGGAAAATGAACCCTTAGATATGTATTTTAATGTTTTTTTCTTTCATGCATGTGTTTCTAATGCATCTATAAGATTATCTCTTTGTTGCTTTGTATGTCCCTCCCCCATAGTATAACCCCTGCTTTCACTATATTTGATGTCAGTATAACTTGTGGAGGAGATAGGGAAAAACCAGTTGTTTAAGGATACAGGTGGACCTGTTGCAACAATGAGAAGTACAAGTTGTCATGTCCAAAATGAGCTTTACAACGTTGGTGCGGGGAGGGGGGGGAGGGGGGAAGGAGAAGGATGGGGATTGGGGGGGAGGGGGGAGGCTGGGAAGTGATGTGAAGGGTAAACAAAGGAGGAGGCTGCAGTGCTTGGTAAGAAATGTACGCATTATCCTGCCCATGCAATTGTAACCCCTCTGTACAGTATGTTCACAAATAAAATAAAATTAAATTAAAAAAAAAAGAATCAGGGAGACTGTAAACTTCAATGTCCTCTAACTGTATTTTGATTAAATTGCAAATATGAAGTCTGCATTTATTATTGGAGAGTGTTAGCCATTAGTTTCATTTTCATGAACTGTTGATAAATAAGGATTCGAAATATGCAAGAATTCTGCTAGAACAAACAGATGCGAAAAATCAGTGATTGTCTGTTTGTGAATCTAAATCTTTTAAGATGGGGAGGGGTCCGGTAATAACATTAGTGATAGCTTCTGACTTTGCCGCTAGCACTTCTTTAAAGGAACTACTGCAAATGTTCAGGAAGTTTTACTTATCAGGAAGTAGCACAGAGTCAAACAATATTCGCAGTTCCTAGCTCAATCTTCACCTACTTTTGGTTTAATGTTCATGTAATGATATTTGAAACCTCATTAATACTATGGAAATGTTTGATCCTCATGTTGGTTTGATTTTTACATGAAATTCTGACTGTTCTCCTTTGATTTTATCTTTTACACTATGCTTCTAAAATTTCACTGAGTACTGTTGTGCCAAATCTCTCTTGTGTTTTTAATGCTAAAAAACCTAAAAGTTTCTACTTAAATTTTGGCTGGTCCTCAGTATGCTAACTAGAATCTGCCCTCAGTCTAAGAGCTGAGACATATTATTTATTTCAATTGCCAACTTCATTTTCATGTCTACCTGCATTTGTATCCTCTTGTCACTTTAGATAATCCTTAAATTATTTTTTCCATGTCATTGTTGTTTTCTGTAGAAGGGTTGATATGATTGGAATGATTTTTGCCATATCTTAAAGTTTTAGTTAAGAATAGTTAATCAGTTAAGACTCAATGTGGTGGTCTACAACTGTACTACTAGCTAGTAAGGAGGTAGAAATGGGAGGATCAAAGTTCAAGGATATCCTAGGTTAAAGTTACAACACCATCATAGAAAACAATCAGGCATGGTGACACATGCCTGTGGTACCAGCTACATGAGAGGTGGATAAAGGACAAACATGATTTGAAGCCAGCTATGTAAAGGTGGTGAGTGTGCATCTGAAAACAAAGCTAAAAATTCAAAAAAGGTAGAGCACTTTTCCAGCTAGTGAAAAATCCTGAATTCAGTACCTCTAGCACTGCCAAGGGGAGGGGGTTGTGGGGGGGGGGAGGAATAATTTAAAATCAGAGAACATGTAGAAATGAATTGAGTAGAATTGAAACAAACTGAATTCAAAAATTACATATCTTAGTTACCAAAAGTTTTCAGAAGTTTCAGAATTGCTTTAAAGATTATCAACCACTGCATTATTATAAAGATAACATAAGCAATGGATGTGCAAGTTGCTTGGCATTTCCTACTCTGTATAGACTATATCTAATGAGCAGATTATTAGCCCAACATGGTTGTGTATTATTAATACTATTCTTTCTTTTGCTCTGCCTTCATGCATCCTAGAATCACTGAAGTCCTATGAGAAAGAATAAGAATACTAAAAGACAACTGAAATTTAGAACAAAACCAAGTTTTTATGAGCAATGTTTTGCAGGGTGTTTTTGAAGTGGCCATTTCCCCATCAAAAGTTCCAAAACTGTGGTTAATTTTCCTTGAACTTAATGCCCATACACATCTTATGACCTCATACCTCAAAAACAAACCACACTGACAATCACAAAGGAAACCAGGTATTCTTAATTGATAAAAGAATACTATTATTAGTAAATTATCGGTGTTACAGTCTTCTAAAAATAAATCACAGCACTGAACCATCCAGAAAACAAAGTACAAGAAGACATTAGGCTGATAGCAGAATTTTTAAAATACTAATTTTATTCTGCCTTTGGGACTACATAACAAGCTTGACCTAGTACAAAGCCAATATCTTTTTCTGCTTCTATTTTCATCCCTAGGAATGTTATTATTTATTTTGAGTGAAAATACTTTCCACAGGGGAAATGCCTGCATACTTAGGCCACTGATGAGAACCAGGTTGTCCAGGACTTGTGCAAAGTCCCTGAGAGATTTTCTGCCTACAATTTCACCCAACCTTGCCAGACAAGAAAATGACAAGTTGAATTTTGGCCTTTATAGAAAACAGTGGAAAGGTTATTGAATAATATTCCTTAGAACAAGACTTCCTTTGGGGCATCTGTCAGGGAGTGTATTATGTCTTCTAAGAGTAATAACTGGGTCCAAGTGAACATCAGTGTTTCTTGCTTATGGATGAAGAACTAAAATGCAGTTAAAAACACATGAGAGCCTGTGAATTTGTGAAACTATATTTAAGTTTAGATACAAAAATAGGTTTGATTGTTTCAGTGTATTTACTTTTAGTGAGACATGGAATTATAAAGAAAATAGTTACTCATCAGGGAATTATAATCCAGGTCTTAAGCACTATAAAAATTGTTAAAAAATGGAAAGCAGAATTGAATGTGATTCTTGGTTTTTATGTAATAAATAAAGATAAAAGGGAAAGAATTAGTGGAGATTCAAGATTGGAAGCATATTTCTAAGTCAATAATTAAAGTCTTAATGTACAAGGGTAAGACATAACTCTAATGCAAAATTTTTAAATTTCAAACAACAACAACAACAACAAAATAATCAAGAGTATAATCTCAATCATGTCTATGATGAATTTTTTTCCTGCCTTTGGTACTATATTAGCTAGACTAGGTTATGATACAGTAGCAATTTCTCTCTCTCTGTCAGTGTCTGACAATGAAGTTTTGCTTGTAGCATACTTTGGGGCAGGTCACTGGGTGGAATGTGACTCTGTTCCATGTCCTTTTCCCTCTGATCCCTGAAAGTGAAGCAGCTTTACATCAAACATTGCCAGTTCTATTGGCGAAGCAAAATGGTGATATGTGCTGACTCTTAAAGCTATTGTACAAAAGCGACAAATATCACCATAGTTAATACCCAAATATTATCACATTTCATCTGTTGCAAAATAGTTTTAAAGTGTGATGTATATTTCTCAAACACAGTGGAGTGCCTCAAAAAAAATATGAATGAACATACTAAAATGTCACAAAAATCTTATTAGCTATAATTAGGAACATAGTTTAACATTTTTGGTTTTCAAAAAGTCAAAAACTTGTAACATAATTCTAATTTGTAAAAATTCATAATGATGATATTCATATCCTTATGGAAATTGATAATCTCAAATTGTAGCAATGTTTTAATTATTATTATTATTACATATTGTTTGAAAGACCTTGATTAAAATATGTCAGAGAAGAGCTTGAGGCTTGGTATTATTGGATAACAGCACTGTCATAAGAACTAAAGCCAACTTCAGTGAAATTTTACATTTTTAATAATTATATGTTTCTATGTTTTGCCTTAATTTTTGTTACTGATATTTCACCTAACCATTGGTGCCTCAAATTGTACCTTTGGATAGAAAGTTACTTACTCATTCATTTTTTTGTTTGGTTCTGATACTGGAGTTTGCATTCAGGGCTTCACATTCTTGCTTAGCTCTCTTTTTTTAAACTCAAAAATAGTTCTGTACCACAGGAGCTACACCTCCAGTTTCAGATTGATTCTTTTTAACTGGGAAGTTACTCATTCACTAATGGAATATCAACGGAGAAAATAAAAATTAGGACATAGGCAAAAAAGCCAGCAGTGATCACTTCCAAAGTTTGAGTTTCATCACTTTCTAAAGGGTTCCAGAAAATATAAGTAAATGGGAAGCAATCCAGGAAAACCTACGATCCTGAGACTTTTTTTCAGACCGCAAAAAAGATCCCATTACTACATAAGCCTCAACAAACCTGTCCCAGAATATTCAGAAATCCATCTCAGGTGGCCAACATTTCCTGTTTCTAACACTAAACTGTGATATCACAGGTCAGTTCAATATCACTTGTCTGACTTTCTGCATTAATATTTTAATTGGTCTTTGGTTGTTCCCTTTGAGATCTATTCAGCGTTCTGTTGCCAGTTTAATTTTCTTAATATATTTTTCTACTCCAGAATAACTTCTGTGACCTTCTATTCTAGCCAGAATGATTTGTTCCATGCATCTTCATAATTTTGATTATGTGTTCGTCATCATCTATATCATCTTGTGAAATGCCTTTTTTTCTTCTTCATCTACCTTCATTCCATTATTTTTATTTATCAATGATTTCTACTTCCATCAGAGGTTTTCCATAGTCTTATAGGACACTTCACTAAACCTTCTTTTCTTTAAATATTGCATTCTTCTTCGTGTTTCTATGTGAATGTTTCACATATCTTATCTACATTAAGGCAGATAATTTGAAGGTATTTCATTTCTTTTGAGCACCTATTAGTAAAACTTAGATCTGTGATTCAAACAAGAGCATCCTGTTTTCATTACTCTGGGAACTCATTTACTATATGCTATGAGTTAATGTGGTACTAAAGTATGCATTAAAATATGCTAATCTATTTCCTATTGCTGAATTATGCCTCCCCCAAATTCAGATACTGTAAGGCTAAACTTCACTAACTCAGAATGCAATTTATCTTTTAACAAAGGTAATTAAGATAAAGTGAGATCATATATTTGGTCTCTAACTCAATAACTTGTATTCCTACAAAAAAAAAAGAGACATTAACACAGTTAACAAACTAAAGTGTGAACATATGAGAACGCAGATAGAAAGTAGATGTCGGTGCCCTTGTATATACACTTCTCTAATTCGGGAGGGGAAGGGAACAAACAAAATAGGGATACAAGTTGACCCATTGTAACAGTGAGATGAACAAGACACTATTGAAAATGAACTCTACAACTGGGGGGGGGGGCGTTGGGAGGGGGAGTAGTTATGGAGGTGGGAGGGAAGGGATGGTAGGGGAAAAACAAAGGAAGAGGCAACAATGCTTGATAGAAAATGTACTCATTACCTTGCTTATGTAACTGTAACCCCTCTGTACAGCATTTTTACAATAAAAAATGAACAACAAAAAAGAGAAAGTAGCCATCTACAAGCAAGAAGAAAAGTCATTAGGAGAAATCAAAATGGCCAAAATACTGCCAGTGAAATTCTAACCTCCAGGATGGGAAAATATAAATCTCTATTGTTAAATTCATCCAGCATATGGTTGTTATTATTGCAGGCCTAGTCACTATATATTCTGCATAAATACTTACATTTTCTACTTATTTGAGATCATATCCAAGCTTCAAATGATTTTAAGGAAATAAATAGCAATATGACAGCATACTAATCATTAAATCAAACATTAAACATAAGTAAATAGCATCTATGTTGTAGTTCATACATCATGCTCTTAAAATACCTAACCCAGAAAAACTAAACTTTAGATCTACTGCTGACTCTAAAATATTAGCATCAAACAAATAGAAATGTGTTCACTACTTTAAAACCATTTCATTTCAGTTTGCATGAAACTATATCTAATTGTTTTCTCTTCAGAAATAACAATTGGTTTATTCAATCTTTTGGATTCTTTTGAATTTAAGTTCTAAATTGCCACAAATGCTTAACAAACATTTGGTATCTCTTTGCGGGGGGGGGGGCTTATTCAAAATTTAAAATAAGCAGATTAGAAATTGGAAGACTCAAGTCCACTTTTTCCTGTCATAGAGTGATATTCCTAGTCATGGTATAGATTAAAAATGTGCGTAGGTATTTTTTTCTTTCCAAACTACAATTACTATTCTGTAGATTTATTTAAATACTCAAAGTGTCAATGCAAATTTATACAGAAGTAAAATATACCAGCTATTATGGTTGAACATTTCTCACTAAAAGTATTTACCTGGAGAACAATAAACTCTGAAAACTCAAAATATCTTAAGCTTTTTAATTTTACTAATTTTTAAAAAAATTTATTATTTTTAAGCAATAACAAATAGGTTACATTTCTGTAATTCAGGTTATAAGTACAAAGCACAAATGTCACCCTTTCCACTATTCTCCCCCATTTCCCAACACATCTTTACTCTCAAGTTTATTTTTAAGATTATGAATTTGAAGATTTAAGATTATGAATTTCATGATTAGAAAGATAGATTTAAAATTATGATCTTAAAGTGGGCTATATTTTCTTTTCTGTTGTTTATTTTGATTTGGAGCCAGTCCTGGAGCTTTAACTCAGAGCCTGGGTGCTATCCCTGATCTGTGTTGATACTGACTGGTGCTTCAACTCCAGATCTGGGCACTTCTATTAGCTGTATAACTCAAGGCTGGTGCTCTAGCACGTGAGCCATAGCTCCACTTCTGGCTTTCTGGTGGTTAATTGGAGATAGAGTCTCACAGAATTTCCTGCTAGGGATGGCTTCAAATAGTGATCCTCAGGTCTCAGCCTCCTGAGAGGCTATAACTCACCTGGAATAAGGACCTTGTGGAAGAGGGTAGGATTTGGGTGAGTTGATTTTTTTTTAAAAGAGATTTCATTCTAGAGGACTCAGCTAAGACTTCTCACAACCAAAGTTTCATGAAACTGAAAAATCAGTGCTACTAAAGAGTAGAGATCATAGTTACAAACCACAAAAGCTAGTATAGAAAAATATAAATGCAAGTTCATATATATTGGCCAAGTGGCTTTAGGTAAATAATTTAAACCTTTATGAATTTCAATTTCCTTCTTTGTAACTGAGACTATCAATACCTTTTGGCTTTTTCACAGTAATTTTGTTGGGAACGCTGAAGCAACTTCGAGTAAAAATTCTTAAGGTCATAATGGAGCAGGGCTGAAATAGATAAATCATCTAAATTCACTGCTTATTTGTATAGCTACGGAAATTAAAGCCAACTGTATGCCTGACACTGTTCTAGCATTTTATATTAGTTTCATATAAAATCCTATCAGCCTATGTTTCAAAAGTATGTCCACTTAAATCAATAGTAAGTTTTATTAGTGAACACGATTGTAACAAAGGAAGATAAAGATACTCAGAGGTGGGAAATACTAATTGGAGAAGAGGGAAAAATGATGGAGGAGAGAGGGAAGGAATGGAAATGGAGAGAGAGGGATTTTTTCATAGTACACACTGTATGAATATACATGGAAAACCCTGGAATTATTGATGTGTGCTAATTCAAATAGAATTAAACTTTAAAAAAACACAGACAGGAAATATGAGTAATATCATCTCTAGTTGAGATAGTTAATATAATTTGAGTACTCTTCTTGGCACATCATTTATGGTTGCATTTAATTTTGAGAAGAGTAAGCAGTTTGTTTCTATATAACTTGTTGGCTTACTTTTGCTCACTAGATTGAAATTTTTGGAGAAAGAACACTTGACTGAATCTCTACCTGCATCCCCACATAGCTGATACACAATGTAGTCGATATTATTGGACAAGTAAATCGTAACATAAATGGATTGAATACATAGGACCCTGAGTATTCAGAAAAAACTACTATTTTTAAAAAGCAGGGAGGTAAAAGGCAAATACTGGCAAAGAAGGGCCCAATGATTTTGAAAGTGACTGAAATTCTTGGGAGGCATGTGAGAAAAATCAGATAGTAGTTAAAAGGCCATCTGCCAAATGAGGATCATTATTGTTCTTAGCTGCTGCTCACTGACTGAAGTGGTCATAATTGGTTTTAAATACAATACAAAGCTGAAGAACATTTTAATCTAAATAGAGTATAAGGCAGTATGAAGGCTGCAATATTCACTTAGGAGAACTTCATGCATTTGCCAAAGTAAATGTTTTTGATCGAATGTTTGATTCTGCATCGATATAGGTATATTGTATCCACAAACTGTAATGTTTAATTGAAACCCCTTTGTACCACTACTTTAAGATAATAAAATGAAACAAAGAAAATACTTGGTTCTTAGTATATGTCATATCTGCAGTAATTTCTTTCTCATGCTTCTTCATCTCTCAAGAATAATAGCTCAATCTGTTGAACACACAAGACCCAACCTAACTGGTAAAACCCGTACTATCTCCCATTTATCATGCTAACTTTACTTTCTACTCCTCTAAGTATGCCATGCCATGTTAGGCTCCAGCCATACAGCTTACCATGATGATCTCTCACACCACACCCAGAGTCTTGTCCTTGTCCATCTCAATGATTTACGTGTCCCCGAATACCTACTGGCTAGTGCTATTCTCATATATCATCTCTCTTTACCTTTCAAAAGCCCATTTCAAACTGCAAACAGTATTAATTCTTTTGTTATATTTCTGGATAAATGTACTAATTTATATGGTTTTTTTATTATGAAAATACCGTACAGAGGGGTTACAATTACATGGGCAAAGTAATGAGTTCATTTCTTATCAAGCATTGTTGCCTCCTCCTTTGTTTCCCGTTCCTATCCCTTCCCATCTCCCGCCCCCCCACCAAACACACACACACACACACACACACACACACACACACACACACACACACACACACACACACACACACACACACACACACACACACACACACACACACACACACACACACACACCTCTGCACCTCCTTCGCCAAAGATGTAAAGTTTGACATAACAACTTGTACATCTCATTGTTGCAATGGGTCCACCTTCCCCTCCCAAATTATACCAACATCAAATATAGTGAAAACAGGGGTTATATCATGGGGGAAAGACATACAAAGCAACAAAGTAATCATCTTACTAATACATTAGAAACAATAGCAAGAAACAAAAAATATTTGAGTCCTTATCTTGGGGTTCATTTTGCCTAACAACAACTTATCTGACTGTTTCTGCTTGTCTCAGACATATACTAGTTATTGCGAATAAGGGAAACCATGGGACCTATGTTTCTTTGGGCCTGGCTTATTTCACTTAATATAATTTTTTCCAAGTCTTTCCATTTCCTAACAAGTGGGGCAATGCCATTCTTTCTGATGGAGGACATAGCTAGCAAGATCAATAGAAAGCCCACGGATTGAGAGAAGATCTTCACTAGCCATACAACAGACAAGGGTCTCATATCTGAAATATACCTGAATCTCAAAAAATTAAATCCCCCAACAACAAATCCTTAAAGAAACAACTTCCCAATAAATAAGTGGGCTAAAGACTTAAAGAGAAACTTCTCTGAAGAGGAAAGAAGGATGGCCAATAGACACATGAAGAAATTGTCAACCTCCCTAACCATTAAAGAAATGCAAATCAAAACAACGTTGATACCAACCTCACTCCAGTTAGAATGGCTATAACCAAGAACTCTAATATAATAACAGATGCTGGAAGGATGGGGACAGAAGGGAACCCTATTGCATTATTTGTGGGAGTGTAAACTTGTCAAACCACTTTGGAAAGTAGTATGGAGGTTCCTCAAAAGACTCCACATCGAGCTCCCCTATAACCCAGCAATCCCACTTTGGGGCATTTACCCAAATGATCACAAACAAGACTATACTAAAGCTACCAGCACAACTATGTTTATTGCAGCATTATTTACCATAGCTAAGATATGGAACCAACCCAGATGCCCTTCAGTAGATGAATGGATCAAGAAAATGTGGTATATATGCTCAGTGGAATTCCTGTGCCTCCATCAGAAATAATTTATATGTTTTATGACCATAAAAACTAATCCACGCTAGAATGTAAACTCTTAAAGACATGGTTTAGGTCAGGCATGGTGATACATGCCTGTAATATTAGCTACATGCGAAGCAAAAGTGAGGGAGATTGCAATCCAAGGCCAATCCAGTTAAAACAGCTGAAAAATAATCTAAAGTAAAAAGGAACTTCAGGCAAAATCAAGAGGTAGAGTGTCTGGCAATCATAAGGCCCCAAGTTCATTCCCATTTTAACCACAAGGAAACTGAGGCAAGGGTTATTTTCTGTCTGGTGATCCACTGTATTATTAGAACACAGAAATAGATCTGCATGTGTTTATTTGAAGAATGCAGTAATGATTTTGATTGAAAATATATCTGTCAATATTTTGGCTTTAAGTTCTTCTTGATTACATTTTAATCAACCCTTCAATGGTGAATTTCATAATTATATATGACTAAAGATCAAATAAACTCTCAATATAATTAAGTTTATTCTATTTTTATTCGTTTCTAAAAGCAGAATGCTAAATTAAGTGTATAGTAAGTAACTGATTTAGAAAAAGTTGTGCACTAGGATTAGCAGAGTAAATCAAACTCAGATCTCTCATAGCAAAGTCAGCAGAAACTAAGATGTCTATCTCACCTCAGTCAGTCTGAGGCCATGAGGAAGAAACACCTATTTTACTAGGAAATTAACTCTGGAACAACCAATATATATACTTTTGCTGTTTCTCTCTGTTCAACTTATTGGAATATTCATTATAGTTTATTATTTAGATCATATATAATTATTGTTTATTCTAAATGTACAAATAGAAGCCAAAAAAGATCTTCAAATGTGTTGGGTATTTCTTCTGTTAAAACCTGAAATGTAATGATTAAACAGAGATTTCAAATATCTCTAACTGAAGAGATGTAGGTATTTTCCATGTGTTACAGAAGAGGACAAAGGACTGAAGTGAGACTGTTTAGCAATTTGGTTATTCATCTAGGCCCTTCTAATGTCTAAAATTTTCACAATGTGAAGCTTTCAGAAGTAGTAGAAGACCTATATTCGCGATATACAAAAGGATACCTACCCGCTATATGTGACTACTGAATACTCACCTATATCCAAACACTTGAAATGTAAATAGTATGACTAAGAATCAGAATTTCATCATTTAACTTACAGAGACTTGTATGAACAAAGAGTATTTAATTGGTGTAGAGTTTCACTCATGCAATACAAATTAATTCTATAGCCTTGTTACTCACAGTAGCAAAAGTCAAAATTACCATATTATTTACTTGTAAATTTGTTTAATGATAAGGAGTTCTTACCATAAGTAAATAAATCTGACATATATACCAAAATTAAAAATTCATATTTTTACATTAGACAACTGAAGTTTAAATATAATATTTTAGATTTAATGTTTCCTCCCTGTTGGTCAGTTTATATACATAACATTTAATATATTTAAATTTTTTCCATAGAAATTGAATATAATAAAAATGTTAAATGCTCCCAATGTATTATTTACTATATATATGGTGTACATATATGTACATATGTATATAAATGTATATATATACATATACATATGTATATATACACACCATATATATGTATATATATATATATATATAGTTGTAATGAATTTTCTAATGATCATAAAATTTACATTGAATTCTTGGAGCTCCTTCTCTTTTTGCTGACTGTGGTTCCATGACATCTCTGTGGCCGTCAGCCAGAATGTGACTCATAGTTATGGCTGTAATAATCCTATGATTCTGAAACTCAGCTCACTGTTCCATGTGTGTTAGTTAATGGTTCAATCCAAACTTCTATAGACATGTATGTATTTTAAGGGAATGCTCTAGTGAGAAAGAAGAAAGTCAATTGTTGAAAATCTATTTCAAGTGGAGTGTTTTGCCTACTATGAAAATTTCACACCCATGTTTTACAGTTTGTTTGGAGTCTAAACCCTGGTAATAGCTGCTTCTTACTTCTATCATATCCCTGCATCAGTGAAGAAGATATATCGAATCCTACCTTTTACAGTATTTGTTGCAAAAAAAAAGAAGTCCATTAGTTTCATTAAATTCCTCATTTAAAGAGAAATTCCCATTTTTATCCTGACTTGGGACAAGAGATAAGGATTCTTGTAAATTTCCACAATTATACATATATGTATATTGACAAATATACATATATAGGGCATATACAAATTATGCTTACATTATATATACCTGCATGCATTTTTCCATTTCATAACTTACAGACTGGCATAACAGCTTTATAGTACGTCATTTAAAAAGTCCCATTTTAATAATAAAGTCACAAGATAAACAGCCATAATTGAATTCAAGCATTTTACCTCATTTTTTCATAGGTTATTTTCCTTAAATCTATGTCCCATTTCTACTTGTTTATTTTATACATAGGGGCCCAACAATTCTATTTTAAACTGTTTTAATGTAGAAACAATTTTTTCAGATACCTAGCCAGATATGCTAAGCACAAACATATGTACAAATACAATATTTGTACTGGTTAAAATGAAACTTTTAGTTTAATTCTTTGAATGTCTATTGAATCAATATTCTCAAATTCCTCACCATCATTTTTGTATTATATTTAAACAATAATAGCTCATGTGTGTTATGTGTTCAGTACAATTCTATTAAAGAAAGTAATGACCTGAACCTGAACTCCTGGTCACAGCTGAGAATGTCTTGAAAAATGGCCACAATTTTCATTTTACTGCAACTACTTGATACAATGAACAATGAAAAGAGAAGTTAGATAGATATAGAAAGAACTGACAGGATAAAAGCCCGGGCAGGAAAGTCCATGAGACTCTTATCTCCAGTAAACCACTAGAAAACTGGAAGTGGTGCTGTGGCTCCAGTGGTAGTGCTTGCCTTGAACTGAGTGAGGGACAGCGCCCAGGCCCAGAGTTCAAGCCCCATGACCGATCCAAAAAAAAAAAGTGAATGAATGGCTCCATGGACTGTTTTTCTATTATCCCAATAATTTTACTAGGCTTTAGACTAATTCATATAGACATTTTTCTTACAATCAAATGTCTATGGTCAGACCTGTATTTCAGCTATTTGACAACCCAGAGGCACTTCTAAGGGATTCATACCTGCATGGCCTAGGTTGCTGCTCATCAAACCTTCTTCTTATGTAGGGCACATAACTGAACAAGATTTTCTGTTTTCCTTATTTGCAGATAAAATAATGTGATTGAATTTCTGCCAATGGAATTCACAGAATTGACTAGTTATGAGATGTCCCATAAAACTTCCTCTGTGTTCTTTTTTCTGCTCTTTCCATTTTGGCTGATTGAGACCTGCAACAACCTTGAAGTCGACATGAAGAACTTGAATTTCTACATTACTGCTAAGTGAGCTTCTAGCAGCCAGTATTTCTTACTTTGGACTTAGGTGGCTGAGACACACACACACACACACACACACACACACACACACACACACACACACACACACACACACACACACACACATGCACACACACACACACACACACCAATTATGTTCAGTCACTAAAATTCTGGGATTTGTTAACTGCACTAGCATTGACCATCTTAGAATGCACATGGAAGATGACAAACAGATTTAGTTCTTTAGTAGTGATTTTGGAGAGGAAAAGGTGACAAAATGTAGAAGGAGTATAAACCAAACATAAAAAAAACAGGTGTCTTGTTTCATCATAGTCTATGTTATACAGATGTTTCAGCACAACTATTAAGATCAGAAGAGTGAAATAATTAGAACTCACAAAGGGAAAATAGGAAAGCTGTAAGCATGCACCTGACACTGAATAGCAGAAGAAATATTCATTGCAGCTGTCATTGGACTGATAATCTGAAGGCAAAGCAATGCTATTTTGTGCAAACAATATATAATACTTAGAGAACAGCAATTAGAATCATGAGTCCTTACAAAACTGAATGGCGCCTGATAGTGTTTACTCAATTTTAAATTGCTGGAGTAGTGACAGGAAAATGAGCCCTACAGAACATTTTAGAAATTTCACTCAAGAGCATTAATGACATATAGGAAAAAGCAAGAGAGTTAAAGAGAAAGGTTCACCATTTTCATTTTCATTTATGGTTTTTTTTGCCTGAGGTATCCCCCATTATCGGTTTTCATAGTAATTCCAGGCTTCCCTGCATTTTACAGAGGGGATTTATTTAATGTCAAAACATTTAATGAAATAATTTACTGTGTGTATAAAGAAAGCAATACCTAACAGAGAATTTTGTACTAATTCAGCATTTATTTCCACATGTGCATATTAACACTAATTCTTAAGAATAATTTACTAAGTATATATTGCTCATATATCTTGCCACAAAAAAATGAAACTGTTGAAAGACATGTTTATCAGCTCAATTCTATCACCAGATCACTTTTGAAAGCTCTTCAACATAAGAATTGACAAATTACAACTTAGTTCTGTACATCAGCTCCTTTTTTTCCATTGAATTTCCTCCTGTGTTTTAACTGGGAACACAAAGATGTAGATATAACAAAACCATTCCTGGTATGACTTCATTTATTTCTATCCACTAAGCCAAACTCAAGTATATTTAGTTTGGCTGTATGCAAATTATTTTATATATAATAACTAATACAATCATTTTCCATGATTACTTATGCAGCCAAGTCTCAGTAATGTATTTTATTAACCATGCATGGCTCACAGGTGGCATGTTTTATTAAGTTACAGTATTAAATTTGTGTTATTACAACAGCAGGTTTCATCATTTTTTGGGATGTCCCCAAATTGAACTTAGGAAACCTGGTGGAAATTCTTCCAACACACCATTCAATGGACATTTAAAATGTTATAATTAATTTAAATCTCATCAAAATGTGAACAGCATGTATCAAATATGTAAATCTGCCCATTAGACAGAACACCAGGTGAAATTTATACCTCATGCGTCCAAAAATGATCAATCCAACAGAAATACAAATCAATGTCTTAGATAATTAAACAGCAAGCAGTGTGATTAAATGACTGGACTTACAACTCTAGATGTCAATAATGTATATATATATATATATACACTCAAAATCATGGTGAACTGAAACTATTGGAGATTAAGAAGATAAATCCAGAATGACAAAGTAGAGGAGGTATGATGGAGCTACGTAATACACAATAAATTCTGATAATGTATCACAAAAACTTGTAGATACTGGTCCAAGCAGTGTCAAGAAGGAAAAGGAGTGAAGGGGGTTAAGATAGAACTTTAAAGTATAAGGCCTTGAGTTCATTTCACTCTAGCAACCATTCTCTGAGAACAAACTCTAAGGTAGATACAGCTGTACTTCTTATATAAAGGCAAGATACAGAGACAGGTGAGGCAAGAGAATTCTCCCTGAAGCGCTAAATATATTATTAGTGTTATGATGCTACAGACACCACACATAAAATAAATAAATCTAACAAAATATTCTTATATTCCAAGAATTCAGTAGAAAGAGGAACATAGCCAAGATGATCAAGATAGGTCTCAACAAGAAAAATACGTCTTAGTGAGAAAAACAATTGTGAAATGGCTCCAGAGTGTCATGGAATTTGTTACTACCATGGCAATCAAGGAGACATCTCTTGCAAAGTGATTGTCATTAAAAAAAGAAAACAACACTTTATTTCCTTCGCTAGGCACATGGAGAGCCCTCATATTTGTCTGTGTAAATTGGTATTTATTCTGCCCACAGCTGAAGAGGATGCTGCTCTAATTTAAACCAACCAGAAACTTTGAAAATTTGGTACTTTTAATTATAAAGCACAGATACTGGGAGCTGTGCCCCCAGTTAGCAGTTTGTCTATATGGAAAATGAAAAATCTAAATTAGTTCTCAAAATTTATGATTTTCTTCTTTGTCTTTGTGTTTTATTGATTTTAAATTTCCTTGGAAACCTTTTATAATGAAATCTGCTCCAATTTGTATCTGAAAAGGCAACTTTGTATTTTGAATAGCAAAATGACTTTAATCAATTCATGACAATATTCAAAATGTGGTTATAGCACAAAAGAATACAAGACCCGATTTGTCACTCAAATGGAAGTTGGGAAAATTTTCATAAAAGCATTTATTATGATATTAGGAAGCTCATTCCTCCAGAACAATAAAGTTATAGCAGACTTTTAAGTAGGACAATAATACAATCAAAATTAAAACCTAAGTAAGATAATCAATAGTGTGTGTTAGTTGTTGCCCAATAAATAAGTGGGCTAAAGACTTAAAAGAGAAACTTCTCTGAAGAGGAAAGAAGGATGGCCAATAGACACATGAAGAAATGCTCAACCTCTCCAGCCATAAAAGAAATGCAAATCAAAACAACATTGAGATACCACCTCACTCCAGTTAGAATGGCTATAATCAAGAACTCTAATAACATCAGATGCTGGAGGGGATGTGGACAGAAGGGAACCTTACTGCATTGTTGGTGGGAGTGTAAACTTGCCCAACCACTTTGGAAAGTAGTATGGAGGTTCCTCAAAAGACCCCACATTGAGCTCCCCTATGACCCAGCAATCCCACTTTTGAGCATTTACCCAAATGATCACAAACAAGACCATACTAAAGCTACCAGAACAACTATGTTTACTGCAGCATTATTTACCATAGCTAAGATATGGAACCAACACAGATGCCCCTCAGTAGATGAATGGATCAAGAAAATGTGGTATATATACAAAATGGAATTCTATGCCTCCATCAGAAAGAATGACATGCAATGTGGTGAGGAGTATATGATGGTGAGAAAGACAGTGTACTTTCATCCATTCCTAGAATGGATAATTCTAGGAATTGTGGACATGGATATTTGACGAAGCAGTGGAATAGAGAAAAAATGCGATTTGATGTGCATAATATATTTCTGTACTAGAAAGGAATGATGCATAAGAACATTCCAGTCTTGTTTCTGGATACCAGTGTTGGCTAATTAGATGGGATAAGAGACAAAGGAATTATTTCATTCACTAAATTCTACAAAAATCAGTAGTAAAGCCAACATGTATGAATGTGTGAAGTCTAACTCCAGAGTTAATTTTCTTAACTGTTTACTCTTTCCTCATCTTCAACTTGTTAAAAAAAAAAGTCTGCTCTCGCTGCCACCACTCACTCACTCACTTTCTAGTAAATTCACTAATGTCTTTCTCAGAGTATTATCCTTGGAAGGGGACACATTTATTAGAAATGTAGATCCCTGAACCTCACACTATAAAAGATGGTTGAGCATACATCTGCTTTGTTTTAATGTATTTATCAATTCATTTTAAGTGCCCCCAAATTTGAAACTCTCTCACTTAAACACTTGCAATGTGACTTCTTCTAAGTACTTTCGTGTTCTTTACAGTCTCCTATCATCATTCTGTAAAGCATTCTGTCACTGTTCTGCTAGAATAAAGGCTTGAATCACCTTTCCTAATTCCTCAAGTTCCAGTTCGAATAACTTCCAAAGTATCCCTATACCCCACTGTCCCAGTTAAGTCAACCAAGTTTCCCTCTGTGAAATTGGATGATCCCCCTATACTAACATACTAATTTTGTTATTCTTTTGTCTTATGTTTTTGTATTGTGATTTACTTGAGAACAGAAAAGCACTAATCTCTAGAACATAGAAGACAAGAGAAAATAATGTAGGGAGTGGGTAAGAGGACTAATCAGAATCTCCTGAAACTTGCTGAGACCATTACTGACTCTTCCTATAACTGCAACAACTGGAAAGAACTTGGATCACATGGGGAAAACATCTGCCAGGAAGAATTCACCTGGTGACCCAAAAGCAAAGTAAATTCAGAAAAAAAATCTGCCTTCATCATAAAGTCATTAACCGGCCTTTTTCTTACCAAGAGAAAATAAATGAATGAATGAAATCTTAAAACTATGAACTTCATGGCTGTAGAATCCCAGATGTCCTATTCTGTTCCTAAAAGTAACATAGGCTAAGAAAACAGGAATGTCGGTGTGGGGGGGGGGGAGGGGGGTATAATTGGGTGGGGGAAGGGGGGAGGCTGGGAAGGGAGGTGAAGGGTAAACAAAGGAGGAGGCTGCAATGCTTGGTAAGAAATGTATGCATTATCCTGCCCATGTAATTGTAGCCCCTCTGTACAGTATGTTCTCAAATAAAATAAAATAATATTAAAAAAAAAAGAAAACAGGAATTTTTTGTTCAAACATTTTTGTATGAAATGATCAAACAATTATGATGATAATCCAAGATAAAATTAAATAATATTGACGATTATCCTTGAAACAAAATTTGGACACACTTTTAATATACTTTGTATGTGATACTTTTTTACAGATACCTTAATTTGGACATGTCAGGACCCCAAAGCTATACTGCCTTGCTAATAATACCTGTTACATTTTAGAGCAGCATAGAACTCTCCAGTAGCCATCTCTATTACTTGCTAGAGGTTATAATATTGTATTCTTTCTGACAGCACAGAATATCACTTTATGTATTTATAGATAAGTATCTAGACTGGGAAATCTGCCAGCAACTTTCATTATCAGCCAAAGAAAAATTATCTACAAAGTCTAAATTTTAAATAGACCTAACTAAGCAAAGATTCTAATTGTCTTTTATGTCCCCAGAGAAATAAAGAGGGCTTTGAACCTGATTCAGCTGAGATGCAACATAAGGTGGCAAAGGGAAATGATATACTTCAATGCATATTGTAGATAATGGTGAGATTCTGTTTATGTTCCTCAGAGGCTGGAAGCTTTTCTACACTCAGGCCCTAGAAATGAAAATTGTCCTTCAAAAATGGCATATAGTTCCTGGATCTAAAACATTTGGTGTTGTACTCTCTATTCCTTATCAGCATAGTTTTGCCCAGTGATCATAGAGTCATCTTCCCAGCCTTTTGAGTTTCACAAGACTGCCTCCTACTTTGTAAGGCTCATTATGGAATGGAGATAAAAATTCCAACCAGTAAAAATCTACCCCTCATCAGTTAGACTAGAATAAATTATTTGGAGCTGAGCAATAGTAATGATTTGCTTTTGTGTTAAAGAAGCAGAAAAGAAAAACAACTACTGTTTCATGAAGTATATCTAGGAATATGACTGCATTGCTATACAGCAGAAGATAAAAGGGTTTTTGAAAGAGTCTTCAGTTCCTTGTAAAGGCCATGATTCTGGGCTTTGCCCCGAATCTGTTTGTCCATATTTGTTAAGGCAATGAGGCTTCCATCTGTTTTATCTTGACTTAAAGATGCAGTTTTTAAAGTAAAATCATAAGGCAATGTTTACTGAAAACAAAGTATCTCTACATCTCACCCAACTAAAATGTAGATTAAAATAACAACCCTAGAAAGATGGAATTTTATACAATCCAATGTCACTTCATTTACAAAATATTTATTTGAAATATACCTAACACCTTCAAACTAATTATGTGGCCCAAAAAAGTATTCACAGGGCTGCATCAAATTTTAGATAATAGTACCTAGAAAGACATGTGAAAAGCAAATTAATTTGCATGGACATGTTTGCAGATAGATATGCTCTCTGAAATGATAGGGTAAACAAACACACTTTGCTGTGGCAAGTCACATTTTCTTCAAGAGTAAGTATGGCATTTGGTAGAATTCAATTTTGGAAGAATATGAAAAAAATAAATCTACAGCAGCTGTCAAAACCTGTCAGTTATATAAAATTACACCTTTAAAATTATTCTTTTCCAGAATAGCTATACTATCCTTAAAAACTTAAGCAGAGTTTTGTATATTTCTAATTTTCCATGAATGCTGAATTGTCTGTCTCCAAAGTGATATTTTAATATTAGTTTGGCTTTGTTTATAATTTGTTTATAATTGAATAAAAAGCAACTTATAGGTTTAGTCAAACACAAGATAAACTGTCCCATGTGTACATATATAGTGTATTTGTTTTGTGAGAGGAAGTTAGTCATTATTAAAATTTATGAAATATATAGTAAAATATTTTATTTCAGAAACAAAAGAAAAATCTGTAAACAATGCAAACAGTCACTCACTGGTGCTGGCAATCATGTCATATTCTCCCAGAGATTTTGGGTCCACAGAATCATGCCAGCATCTGAAAAATGCTGCAGATATTTCCTCTATGTGTGCATGAGTAAACATACCCCTCTACATGCAATGATCATGTTTCACAGACTTGTGGTACCCTGTTTGGGAATTGTAGTAAGAAATATTTTCTTCCTTTGTAAACGAGTGCATCTTAAAAGCAATGTCTTGTATCACAGAAATTCTCTCTAAAAAGGATTATCTAATCCAGTTTCCTTAAAGCCCAAATAGGTAAGGTGATTTCTCCAAAGATGCATAGCTAATAATAACTGGGGTTGATACAAGAATGTCAATATATTAGCTATTTGTGTAATGGTATTTCAATTAATGTAGGCTTTCAATTTAGAAGAATATGTATCTAGGCCTGCATAAGTGACTAATGAAGAAAAAGTAAAAGAGACTTCAAATTGCAAATATCTCCACTGCTCTAAGAGCCATCCTGCCGAGTAACAGCTTTTTCCCCAGTGATCACATAAATGCCAATATAAATAAAGGACCTGCTTCTGGATTTACTAGTCAAATCCTATAGAGCTGTATCAGAGCCCAGGCCTCCCATTAGCTTCAAAGAGATTTTAGTTCTTGGCTCAATTCTGTGGGGATGCTAAGCAAGACATGATGCAGACCAGTGCTTCTGAGATAAAAACTAGAAGCAAGTTACTACATATGACAGTAGAACATTAAGGAAAATGTTTTTCATCCTTGCACAGTACTACATTTCTCTGATGATCTCCTTTAATTGTTGTTATCACATTATACTACAACAATGAAACCGGGGTTATATCTTCTCAGGGAAATGTGCATAACAATATAAACAGCTATTGTGTTTCCAAAGTTATTAATTTTGACGATTGTCCCATGGGTTTACCTAGTGATTCAGATTACTAAAGCTGCACTGCATGACCTAACTCTTAGATGCTCTGCAGGAAAAGGTTTCCATTTCTTTTAAAGAAAAGTAAATACTAGTATTTTTCAAAAAGCATATGAGTCATTTTTTATTATTAAGATGATATGCTTATTGCAGGCTAACTTCATAAAGACAAAAAATGATTAGTTAACTCACACTTTTTTCAAAAGGGAACTGTGAATTTCTGGTGAGTTCCCAACTACCCCAACTGCATTACCTCTGGCTAATAACAATGGAGGGAGAGTAGGAGAAAGAAAGAGATCACATACCATATAACAGGAAAACAGACAGCATTTGGAGGTCAGGTTCACTCTTAGAACAATCTGCTGACTCTAGATTTCAAAGATCCTGTGAGAACTACTTTCCTCCTCTCTGAGGCCCTGATCCCAGATGACATAAGGACCTCCTAGTAGGAACCATGTATCAAATATGAAATTTTAAGGGATGCATTCAAACTACATCTAAATAAAAGGAGAATGTTATTGCTCCTCAATTAGAAAACTTCCTGGCCAATGAACTACCTAGACATTACACAAGACATCAATTTCAAAAGTAGGTGCTTTTTAACAAAAGAAGGTAGATCAAACACAGGATTAATAATGAACACATTCTCAGTCTCATTCTTCCATTTAATCAAATTATACAATAAATACAGAAAATATGTATTTATTGAACCAAATATTCTGCACTAATGAAAATTTAGATATGGTAATTCTGTTGATAATCAGATTTTCTCTTGGTAAGCCTAAGTGGGGCTGGTAAACCTCCACTTCAATAAAACAAGCAATATTCTAGGGATTGCTGATCACAAATGGTCAAATAGAGCTTGGGATGTTTGTGGTCTAACATAATGAGGGATGAAACTTTATTCAGATAAATGCTAATGTTTATCAAGTAATTACTATGTGCTAGACATGCATTATGCCTAACTCTCACAAGACTTTCCTGAGGAAAGTATCATTGTTCCTATTTTACAGTTAATAAAAAATAAGGAAAATGAGGTAACTAATGCAGTGCTGGCTTTGGCAGTACATATATTAAAATTTAAACGATACAGAGAGGATTAGTATGGTCTCTGAAGAAGTATGACAGCAAATTCATGAAGTGTTCCATATTTAAAAAAAAACAACCTGTGACCCCTTCAAAAAAAAAAGATAACTAATGCAAATAAAGTTAAAGGATAAGTATAAACTTAAGAGTTACCTGGCTCAAAAACCTTGTCTCATCCAGGCACTGTTGGCTCATGCCTGTAATTCTAGGATTCAGGAGGCTGAGATCTGAGGATTACAGTTCAAATTCAATCAGGGCAGGAAAGGCCATGGGACTCTAATCTCCAATTAACCACCAGAAAACCAGAAATGGTGCTGTAACAGAAAGTGGTAGAGTGCTAGCCTTGAACGAAAGAGCTCAAGAACAGTATCCAGGCCCTGAGTTCAAAGCCCACAACCAACCAAAAATAAAAATATAAACCTTGTCTTACAAACTGCAATCAGCCTCAGGAAAAAATAATGCAGAAACAATCTCAAAGATAACTAAAGCAAAAATGGGCTGGAGTTGTTGGCAAACAAGGATATCAGGGACCTGGAAAAATGTGCTTTATGAAAAAAGTCCAAACAAGAATTTCCTATTTCAGGAACTATATATCTGAAATTAATTTACTTTGAAGAATAAGACATTTGTAATTTAAATTTCAAAACATTTATTAGAAAACGTTTTTGTTGCCAGGCACCTGTGGCTCACACTGGTAAACCTCAATACACAAGAGGTTGAGATGAGAATTGTGGTTCAAAGCCAGCCTAGGAAAACTCTGTAACAGACTCTTATCCACAATTAACCAGCAAAAAGATAAAGTAGAGGTTTGGCTCAAGTGGTAGAGAGCTAGCCTTAAGCAAAAAAAGCTCAGAGACATGCCCAGTGTTAAATTTTAGTAGTTGTAGTTTTTCTAATATCCCTCTTCATCCACCTCTGCCTCCCTCTTTCTCATGAGAATTCTAATTTCTTCACTTATCTTCCTTCCTTCCTGAAGATATGTGTTTCTGAGGTGGACTACACTCTTTGTGCTCTGATATTTCTAAGCGATCTATGATTATTCCCTATCCCTTGGCAATGAATACTTTAGTCACAATTCCACTCAACTATGAAAGTCTATTATGTGACTCCTGTTAATGTTCCATAGTTTTAAAAAATATCCAAAATAGAGATTACTCCTTTTCTTCTGATGGCTTTACTAAGTATAGATGGTTCCTGATTCTGTTACATTCACCTTATAATAACAATGCAACCGGATGAAGAAAAAGTCTTACATTCCAGTCTTAAGAAGACATGCTAAAAATATAATTCTTTGAGACTGTTCCTTTTCAAAAAACATTCTGCTTATAAATTACAATGCCGATTGTTAATGTGGAATTATTTCTTAATATTCTAGAACTTCCTTAAAATGACTGTGGAAATACTATTTGAACATGGAAGTATGTGTAATATAGGTCAATTCAAACCATTGTACAACCACATACTTAAGTCACATAGAAAGTCTAACTAAAGCCCCTGGTTGAAATATATCTTGTTTTCAAACAGAAAACATTCTATTCATATGACTTTTTTGAGTATTTTTTCCATGAACTAAGTGAACTGCCTGATTTCATTGATCCACACATTTGAACCACTGTACATATTACCCAAAATATTCATAAGGCAGCTGCACAAGAAGAAGAGAAAATCAAGAGCAGTATTATCCAAGAGACAAACAGTAAGAACTACATACAAGTCATGGATGTAATTAAAAATTCTCCAGTACTCATACTAAGAAAGTTTAAAGGAAATCAATATTGTATGTTATTTAATCCACATGTGAACAGTATAATTATTTGAGAAAATTCTGTATTTCTATTTTCATAGTGTCTTCAATATCCAATTGGTTGTTTTCTATTTTTAGAACATCTCAATATTGAAAGCAGACTGTCAAATGTTCAATAACATACTTTGTAGTAAATGCCAAACTGTATAGTCTAACTCTGTAATTACAAAACAGTATAATAACCAAATCATAGAGAACTGGTGATATCAGAATAATATCTAAATTGGTTTTAAACTATATAGCAGAAGAACAAATTTTACTGCAAATTTTAGAATGAATCCAGGTAGTTTTATTGATCTGTTTGAAGCATTCAATGAAGCTCTCAATATATTATAATAGAAGCTTTTCAGTGATACCCTTCTTTCTTCTGACTTATAATCTATGGAAAACACAATGACAGGCAGAATTCATTTTTTTAAGACAACTGAATAAGACTGGAAATGTGCTTAAGTTGTAAATTCAAAAGATAGATCCAGCCAGGTGCTGGTGGCTCATGACTGTAATCCTCGCTACTGAGGAGGCTGAGATCTGAGGATCACTGTTCAAAGCCAGCCGGGGCAGGAAAGTCCGTGAAACTCTGATCTCCAATAAACCACCAGAAAACCAGAAGTGGCACTGTGGGTTAAGTAGTTGAGCTCAAGAGCTCAAGGACAGCACCCAGGCCCAGAGTTCAAGCCCCACAACTGACCTCCCCCCCAAAAAAATGATAGATGCAGTTGAAAGGTTTCCACCTAACACACAACAGAGTCCTATTAATGGATCAAAAAATGTTTATTACTTGTGCATGATGACTTCTGAGAGCTACAAGATAGTTGTTTAAAGACATGTTAATAAAATGTTTTACTTTGGGAAAACTTTGTAAATAATTCTGCCCTTTTTTTTTTTAACCAACCTTGCCTTTCTGTGGCTAGTCCCCTATCAATCCAGTGTTTAGGGCTTAAAGCCTCAGACTTTATTGCAGGAACAAAATCCAAAGCTCAAGATTAATTTTGCAATGTGACTATTCATAATGACACTTCTTTACCTAAACAGAATACACAACAATAACCAATATGATCCACTACAACACAGAGCAGGCAACAAACCATCCCTTTATGTTGCAAATTCATTGTCTTTAAATGGAATACTTAGTAAAAGTTTTGAGAAGATATCAAAAATAAAAATAGACCAATTGTCTGGTATCTGGCACACTCAAAATGCGTTTCTATTTACGTATTTTGAATTTTCTAAATATATTCCTTAATTTAAAGGAAGAAAGGATAGGTGATTTAAAAAGAAAAAAAAGGAGAAAAAGGTAATAAAGGTAAGGAAGCCAAAAGAGAAGCAAAGAAGGAAAGGAATGAAAAAGAATAAAAGGAGAGGATATGGAGGAAGGGAAAGAGAAAAGAAGAAAGGAAATATTGTCAGGCATTTTTGCACTTATACTCTATGTATGATTGAACGTGAAAAAACAGCATACATAAGAGTATAGATTTTATCGTTTAAATAGGGATACAGGTAGACCCATTGCAACAATGAGATGTACAAGTCGTTATGTCGAAAACGAACTTTACAACTTTGGGGGGGGGTGGGGAGGATTGGTGGGGGGGCAGAGGGAGGATGGGCAGGGATGGGAAGGGGAAACAAAGGAGGAGGCTAAAATGCTTGATAAGAAATGTACTCATTATTTTGCCCATGTAATTGTAACCCCTCTTTACAGTATCTTCACAATATAAAGAGTATAGATTTTAATATTGTATCACTTAATTTTGAATCTTTTATCATTTACTGTCTCCTACATTAAACCATTTACCAGATTCTTGGTACCTCAGTTTCTGTCTCTGTGATAGAGGAGTAACAGTACCCCCATCATAGTACTGTGATATTTGAAACAATACATTATGTGCAAACCATCTATAAGGCTGCTCAGCATAAAACCAATGTTCAGTCATTACCAAACACTATTATGACTCAAAGCGATTGGCTTCCAAACAATTTCTGCAGTATTCTATGACTCTGGACACTAAGTAGGAACCTGTGCATTGATATTATTGGCTATTACTAAACATTCTGTTTCCACTTGTAGAGGGATACAGCTAGAAGCATCTGTGGCAAAAAATGAGACATATGGATGGAAAAATATAATACAAACCAATGAACTCATGCAAAGTAATTGGAAGTAAAGAGCTACTTTAACTCCCTTTGCCTACCAGCTATGAAAAGTTTCTTCTTCTTTGGTTGAATTAAGGTCAGAGGGCACAAAAGCTGAAATCTATTCCACAGGGTAATTTCAGTGCATTAAGTGCAGGGCAGAACATCCCAATGAATCTCCTTAGAGGGTTTTTCCCAACTAAGGACAAAATTATAATCAGATCAGTATCTAAAACAGTCATACAGTGTGCCATTGCTGTGCATAAACATGCTATATCTTAATTCAAAAATAAAAGGACACCAGGGAGAAAACAATCACATATAAAGGTAAGCCAATCAGAATTACCTCAGACTTCTCAGCAGAGACCTTAAAAGCAAGGAGGGCATGAAAAGAGATATGCCATGCCCTAAAGACAAATAACTACCAACCAAGAATAATCTACCCAGCTAAGCTCTCATTCATAGAAGAAGGACAAATAAAAACTTCCCACAGCAAGGAAAAACAGAAACAGTATATCACTACTTCCTCAAAGATGTTCTACACATAGAAACCAACAAGAACAGAATGAAATGGCAATGAAACAGTCCAAAGAGAACTATGTAATCACAGCAAGAAAAACCAAGGCACAGCACCCCCTCCCCCACCACACACACACACACACACACACACACACACACACACACACACACACACACACACACACACACACACACACACACACACACACACACACACACACACACACACACACACACACACGGATAAAAAGGCAGGGACAGATACTAACACCTCTCAGTCCTGACTCTCAATACTAATGGACTTAACTCTCCAACTAAGTGGCATAGATTGTCTAGTTGGATCAAAAAACAAGATCCTTCTATCTTCTGTCTTCAAGAGACATACCTTGCCAACAAAAACAAAACATATTCTGAAAGTGAAAGGCTGGACTAAAATCTACCAAGCAAACGGCCCCCATAAACAGACGGGAGCTGCAATCCTAAAATCAGATAAAATAGACTTCAAATTAAAATCAATGAGAAAAGATAAAGAAGGTCACTACGTACTAATTAAGGGATCTCTACTTCAGGAGGACATTACAATTCAAAATAACTACCCACCAAATAATGGAGCACTGAAATTTATCCAAGAAACACTACTTTCCCTCAAATCATACATAGATCCAAAAACAATAATTTTTGGGAACGTTAACACACCACTATCCCTGCTGGATAGATCAACCCAGCAAAAACTCAACAGAGAAACCTCGGATCTAGCAAATGCATAGATCAGCTAGACTTAACAGAAATTTACTGAATATTTCACCCAGCAGCACCAGATTATACCTTCTTCTCAGTAGCACATGGAACATTCTCCAAAATAGACCACATTCTAGGTCACAAAGCAAATTTGTTGAAATTCAGAAACATTGAAATTATGCCCTGCATTCTCTCAGATGACAAGGGAATAAAATTAGAATTCAACACCAAAAGCCACCAAAGGAAATCCTGTAACATGTGGAGGCTGAATGACACACTGCTGAACAACCAGTGGGTCAGGGAAGAGATTAGAAAGGAAATTCAAATGTTCATAATATTTAACAAAAATGAACATACAAACTTTCAGTGCCCCTGGGACACAGCAAAGGCAGTAATCAGAGGGAAGTTTATAGCTCTGAGAGATCTGAAACCAACAATTTAATTAGGTACCTAAAGCTCCTTGAAAAAGAGCAACAAGCTAAACCCCAATCCAGTAGGCAGAAAGAAATAATTAAAATTAAAATCAGAATTAAACGAATTAAGAGTTCCAAAATAACTATAGAAAGAATCAACTAAACAGAGTTGGTTCTTTGAAATTAACAACATTAACAGACCCTTAGCACATCTTATCAGACAAAGAAGAGAATACACCCAAATAAATAAACTCAGAGATGAGAATGGTAACATCACTACAGAAACAACCAAGATTCAGAACATAATAAGGGGATACTTCTCAAACCTTTATGCTAATAAGTTTGAAAATCTGGAAGAAATGCACAAATTTCTAGCAAATACTGACATGCCCAAACTAAACCAAGATGATTTAAACCAACTTAACAGACCCATATCAAGCATCAAAATAGAAACAGCAATAAGAGACCTCCCACCCAAGAAAAGCCCAGGACCTGATGGTTTTACAGTGTCATTCTACAAGGCCTTCAAAGCAGAGCTCACACCAATACTCCTCCAACTCTTCAATGAAATTGAAAGCAAAAGTTCATTGACAAACTCTATGAAGCCATCATAATCCTCATCCCAAAATCAGGCAGGGATTCACCAAAGAAAGAGAAATACAGACCCATTACTTTGATGAACACTGATAGGAAATTCTCAAAAATTTGGCCAATTGACTTCAACAACTAATCAAAAAAATCATACACCACGATCAAACGGGATTCATTTCAGGGATGCAAAGCTGGTTCAATATATGCAAATCAATTAATTAAATTCATCACATCAACAAGAGCAAGGATAAGAACTACCTGATTATCTCAATAGATGCAGAAAAAACATTTGACAAGATCTAACACCCGTTTATGAGGAAATCTCTGGAAAAACTAGGAATCCATGGAACATTCCTCAAGATAATAAAAGGCTGTGCATGACAAACCTACAGCCAGCATTATACTTAATGGCAAAAATCTAAAGCCATTTCCTCTATATTCAGGAACAAGACAAGTATGTCCACTGGCTCCACTCCTCTTCAATTTAGTATTAGAATGCCTAAGCTACAGCAATAAGATGTAAACTTAAAGGGGATCCAAATAGGGAACGATGAAGTAAAACTCTCCCTCTTTGCAGATGACATGATCTTATATTTAAAGAACCTCATAGACTCCACTCTCAAGTTACTTGAAATGATTCAAAACTTTGGCAAAGTAGCAGGGTATAAAATTAACCCTCAAAAATCAATGGCGTGTACATCTCATTGTTGCAATGGGTCCACTGTATCCCTATTTAAACAATTCATTTTTACAAGACATTATGTCGAAAAACAAACTTTACAACTTTGGCACTGGTGGAGGGAGGATGGGGTGGGGTTGCACGGGGGGATGGGGGAAAAATGGGAAGGGATGAGAAACAAAGGAGGAGGCAACAGTCCTTGATAAGAAATATACTCACTACCTTTTGTAACCCCTCTGTATGGTATTTTCACAATAAAAAAAATTAAGATTAAAAAAAATCAATGGCTTTTCTATATGCCAATAACGAGAAGAGTGTGGCTGAAATAGCCCCACAAAAAAATAAAATACCTAGGAGCTAACTAAAGAAGTGAAGGACCTCAATGATGAAAACGTTAAAAACCTGAAAAAGGAAATTAAAGCAGAGCTAAGGAAATGCAAAAACCTCCCATGCTCCTGGATTAGGAGGATTAACATCATTAAAATGGCAATACTGCCAAAGGCTATCTACAAATTGTATAAATATACTATATACATATATATAAAATGTATTATATATATATATATATATATATATATATATATATATATAATGGAATTCTATGCCCCCATCAGAAAGAATGACATCGTCCCATTTGGTAGGAAATAGAAAGACTTGGAAAAAATTATATTAAGTGAAGTAAGCCAGGCCCAAAGAAACATAGGTCCCATTGTTTCCCTTATTTATAATAACTAGTACATGTTTAGGACAAGCAGAATAGGTCAAAAGCTATGTAGATATGACCATATAAGATGATGTTAAGCGAAATGAACCCCAAGATACAGACACAAGTGGTTTTTTTCTTTCTTGTTATTGTTTTTAATGTACTTATAATGCACTATGTGATTTTTTTTTGTTTCTTTTTTATGTTCTTCCCCCACGGTATAACCACTGTTTTCACTGTATTTGATTCTGTTGTCCTGCATCTTGTATATACATTTTTATAATTTGGGAGGGGAAGGGATATAACAAAATGCTTAAATAAGGATACAGGTTGACCCATTGTAACCATGAAATGTAGAAAACACTATGTTGAAAACCAAGCTTTACAATTTTGGCGGGGGGGGGGGAGGGAACATAAGGAGTTGGGGATGTGGGAAGGGAAGGGATGGTAGGGGAAAAACAAAGGAGGAAGTAACAATGCTCGATAGGAAATGTACTCATTACACCCTACTCATATAACTGTACAGTATTTTTACAATAAAAATATATATGAAAAATAAATAAAATGGCAGCACACTTAATACGAAACAACTGCTGAAATTCTCTGCTGCTGTTCCCATCATTCCCTCACCTATGCTCTGCCCACATTTGTTGATCTTGCTCAAGAAATAGGCTATTTAGCTAATAGTGCCTTGATATTCATTTTAAAGCACGAGTGCAAGATTCATGTTCCAGCACAAGAGCTAACATTTTGAAAGAGGCTGTTTGGCTGGATGACACTCTCTTCTCAGAGGGACAATGGAATCTATCCTGAATGTGACAACTGAGAGTGGTCTTTTGGGATGCCAGCTTGCTCTGAAGAGTATTTATGGTTCTTCCTCATTAGCACAGAAAAACTTGCAAAATTCTTATATCCTTTTTTTTACCATTTGTGTTTTGATCAACCAAGAAAATGTATGTCAGATTTTTAATTCCATTTGCATTTCACTTGTGTTCTTTCCATGCACCAGCCATCACAGTAGAGGCAATATAAAAGCAATGATGGGCTTCTTACTCTGTTTCTTTTGCTCTAACAAAATAACGACAGGAAGAAAAGAAATTTCTTTCACTTATGATTCAGAAGGCTGAGAGGTTGGACTGTGGTGCAGACATATGGTAAGGGCCTTTATGTGGCATCATACACCATGTGTTGACAGGGCAAGCAAGACATGAACCACAGGAATACTGCTTTGTAACTTTCATGGATACTAACACACCCTGACACAATGACATTAACCTGTTAATAAGAGTTCCAAATATATGATTCTGTGCCTTCTATTAGGTTTATCTCCTAATACTGCAGACTGGGCATCAACCATCATTTATGGTTTGTACATCACACATGTAAAAACTGTATTAGGCTCTGCAATAGGTGACAGTCGCAGAAAGGATATCAGTGTATAAATAATGCAGTGTAATGAAATATGTTAAATGTTGCAATGAAGGTTTACAGGAAATAGTGATGATGATTATTGGCTCTCTCCTAAAATCCCTATTACTAGCCATCTCAGTGATATGAATCATGAAAGTGTTCTTTGCTAAGGAGAAAATTTACTTAACAGCATTACTGATTGTATTTGATAGTATTTCTCAAAGTAGAAGCAACTCAAATATTTAAAAGTTTCAAAAACAAAAATATAAATTGATAGGTATATATACAGCAGGTATATGCATATGCATATATATATATACACGAGTATACAGTTAATATAGGATCATTTAGCCAAAATGACTTGCAATTCTATGTCTTATAAATATGAAAATGGATATATAGTGCTATCAGAATCCAACACAAAGTCAGACAAATAATAAAGCCATCCAATGGATTTAGCAGCTAGTTTGGAAATCTGGACATTTAAAGTTTCCTGTAAAGTAAGGCAGTAAAGAAATGCTCTATTTTGTCACAATGGTAGTAAGGAATGAGGAGCTACAGAGAACACAGCTCTGTGAAGTACAATGCTGTCATTTTTGTGACCACAAAACTATGTCTGTCACAATATTGTTGTTAAACTTACATAAAATGACCATGCTAAAAAAATGACAATGTATTTTTATCTGAAGTTCTCAAATAGCGAACTGCCTAATGCAAAGTAGGGTGAAAAGAAAATGTTATCCATGGTTTTAGGAGTATAAAGTGGCAAAATATTACCTTATGTCAGAGATGGTGGAGAGTTGGAAGAGGTAAAAGAAAACATAAATTAATCTTCCATATTATTCTAGATTGCTTTTACATCTGCCCAAACCTGAATATTAAAGACATAATCCTTTTTAATTAGCTTCTTAATACTTTCAAAGGTTTAGTTATACTGTCTTTGCCTTGGGGTATAATTTAATTAGAAATTCATATAGAGGTTTATTACTGTCCACATGACCAATTCCTTCTGTAATTCTGCATCTTCCTGTAGCCACTCAAGCAATTAGAGCTTTCATATTAATGCTTCTTTCCATAATCTGTTTCTTTTCTAACTGTCATCCAAAGAGAGCTCAAAAGCATCCCATTTTGGGAATGTACTCTCATGTGTGGAAAGATGGACAACTTATTTTGTCTTAAGTCTGAAATTCTGAACATCTGCTTAAACGTCCCCCTGTCAATTTATATCCATTTAGTATCAGCTATGTGCCAGATGCTAGACACAGACGCCAGGACAATTAGGCCCTTGCCTACCTTCTTGGGCATGGATCCGTTCTTACTTGAAGTAAGGACTTCTTCAAACACACAAAACCCTTCCTTCCTCTCCTTAAGTCATATAAAGACAAGAGAATCATCCTCCAAAGGAGATAAAGAGAATGGTCCTTTTAAAAGGTTGAGAAGACTTGTAAGTGCTATGGGTTGAAGCAATGCCTCCAACAGCCTTATCTCTATCTAGAAAATGATGATCTAGTCATCCTTCCTCTCTTCCCAGCACCATCACACCACTACACAGAGAATACTTTATTAAGATCACAGACTTTTGAGTCAGAAACCCTCACTAATTTTTCTGTGATGTTCTACATCTTATTTAATATTCGGAAGCCCAATTCTTACCATAAAATTGGGAACAATCATAGTATTTTTTATAGAGATCTCAAGAAATTTTTAAAAGACAACTAAAGTCTTATTCACTGAGAATAGTATACAATCATAATATCACAAATGTACTCTTTAAACCAGATTGCACCTCTTATCTAATAGACAGCCCTTCATGAGGAAACAGAAAAAAAAACAGTAATGATACAAATGAGTGAAACATAATATATAAGATTAGAATGGTAGGTTACATGATTGGAATATGAAAGGTTTTCTTGATTTGTAGAACTTGAAAAGTTTTCTTAATTTGCTGCTAGCAAAGAACTAGAAGCAAACTAGGAAACAAGTCCAAGCCAATAGCTCTCAGCCTGACTCTAAGAGAATGAGCTCCATTTTGAAGAATAAACAAGTGATCCTGGGCTTCAAAGAGCTCTCATGTTCAGAACTAGATTTACATATTGATCAGTAGCAAGTCAGCTTGTCCCTGAAGGATTTTAAGAAACAAACCGAAAGAAATCATTCTCCAAAAAAAGTCTTGGTCGTTTGGTTTTAATATCAAATAGAGGGATGAAGGGAGCTTAATCTGTTTTTAATACCTTTCAAGAATTTAAATCAACCACTCATATTCTTGAACTATAAAATATTTACCATCCTGAAGCTAACCAGAGAAACTTACTAAAGTCTTTAACCAAGCAAGGAAGTCAGGGACACAACATTCCACAACAAAATAATGAGAACTAAGCTGGGCATTTGTGGCTCATGACTATAATCCTAGCTACTCAGGGGCTGAGATCTGAGGATTGCAGTTCAAAGCTAGCCCTGGCAAGAAAGTCTGTGAGACTCCTATCTTCAATAAACCACTAGAAAACCAGAAGTAGTGTATGGCTCAAGTGGTAGAGTACTCGCCTTGAACTGATAGACCTGAGGGATAGCACCCAGGCTGAGTTCAAGCCCTACAACCAACAACTAAAGTGACAACTAAAGTGACAACTAAAGTCACTTTCAAGTAAATAAAAGAACCTCAGAGTTCATGTACAACTAATGTGGAGCTTGTTTTATTATGAGAAAACATACCAACAGAAAGATCTAAAGATAGAGTCCATATTTATATGCCAAACGAGACGTAGCCAATGTAAGATAGACATGTGTTAATTAATTAGCCTCCTTGTGACACATTTTTTCTTTGTGATATGACTATAGTAACAACAGACTAAACTTGTCTCCAAATACAAGAAGAGAAACTTGACTTGCCATCAAGTCCATCACGAAGACGTAGCCAATGTAAGATAGACATGTATTAATTAATTAGCCTCCTTCTTGTGACATATTTTTTCTTTGTGATTTGACCATAGTAACAACAGACTAATTTTGTCTCGAAATACAAGAAGAGAAACTTGACTCGCCATCAAGTCCACCACGACACTAACACTTACACTGGATACCCAAGGACAGAACTAGTGGCAAACCAGAAAACAAGTCCAAGTAAATAGCCATCAGCCTAACCTCTATGAAGGCCAACCTCAAAAGACTAAGAACAATATGAGGGCCCAGTTCCCAGCACTATGCTGTAACTTTTAATTCTTCTTCCAGGCATCAGGAAGTATAGACTGGAAAAAATGTGAGAAGAGTCTAAATAAATAGCCTAGTAGCTTTTCTAAATTTCTTCACTTCATGTTGCATGTTCTGTGGTTAAGAAAGCTGGGAATCACTATATAAACATATGCATGTTTCCAAGCTACACTTCTACTCAGGACCTATAATTTCATAGTTAAGAACATAGATGTTAGTATTAGACAAGGTTTTAATATTTCTCCACATCTGGCTGATTTTCTTTATTGATAAAACGAAACACTGGCAATCAGTGCTCATTTTTATAGTGTGGATTAATTAAGAAAGTAATAAATATCTCAAGCATAATTCCTAACATGTAATGAACACTGCAGTACAAATTGTGTCACAATTTCTCAACATGGGTTTTCAATGCTAGTTAATAAATTCCAATTAAATATTACCAAGTATCCATGATTATTAGATTATCAACAAGGAGTTTGAAAGGGTAATTAGTGATAAACAGATATAAAACAAAGAAAATATTGACATACAATGGCCAATTGAATCATTTCATTCCACAGAACTGTCTTCAGGCTAAACTTTAATGAGAACTAGTTTTCAGAAATATGTGAATCACTGTGGAAAAATATAATTACTGACACTAATAGTAATGAACCCTTACAGAAAAGGTGAGAGAAATGTGTCAACAGCCAAGTTCCTTACTCTTTGAAGACGATTGCTAACTTCTGGTTCTTTCCATGTCAGGAGGTATGGAGTAGTGTAGACTCAATGGCATTCTTTTGAATATTAAATATCATAGGTTGAAATAAAATTTTTAATGACTCTACCAAGCTCTCAACCATTCTCTGCTTTAGCACCAGGTTAGTACTGTTAAAAAAATTAATAATATTAAACGGTGTCAAATTATTTTCAAAATAATGAAAACAAAACATCTTTCCTACTTGTACAGAAAGGTTTAAAGTCATAAATAAGAGCATGCCCCCCCCCCCAGAATCATACACTTCACTAGAATGTGAGGAAGCATCAGCATCCATTGCTCTAAAGGAAAATAGCATGGCATAAGAGAATAGCCACAGGTTTTGAAAAAAGGCATGAGTATGAATACTAATCCTACTGTGGTATGACAGGTTTCTCAGAAGAAGGCAAAGGCAATGATTGTGTGCACACAGTGTGCTTGACAGGTACAGAAACACTGATGGTATAGGGAGGCAGTGCTGCCAGAAGAAACACAGACAACATGGGTAAAGGTTGCATTATTTAACTTACATGACAGTGAGTGGAAATTAATCCATCAAGAAAATTCTTTGTGACCTAAAATGTGGTCTATTTTGGAAAATGTTCCATGTGCTGCTGAGAAGAACGTGTATTCTGATGCTGCTGGGTGAAATATTCGGAAGATGTCTGTTAAATCTAATTTATCTATGCAGTTATTTAGGTCTGCGGTTTCTCTGTTGAGTTTTTGCCGAGTTGATCTATCTAGTGGGGATAGTGATGTGTTAAAGACCCCAACAATTAATGTCTTTGGATCTATGTGAGATTTGAGAGAAAGTAGTGTTTCTTGAATAAATTTGGTTGCTCTGTTGTTTAAACTTGTCCAAATTCAGAAATGTTGAAGTTATACCTTGCATTCTCTCAGACCACAAGGGAATAAAATTAGAACTCAACACCAAAAGCCACCAAAAAAGTCCTGTAACACATGGAGGCTGAACAACACACTGTTGTATCACCAGTGGGTCATGGAAGAGATTAGAAACAAAATTCAAGTGTTCATGGTTTTCAACAAAAATGAACACACAAACTACCAGCTCCTCTGGGACACAGCAAAGGCAGTACTCAGAGGCAAGTTTATACCTCTGAGTTCCTACATCAACAAATTGGAGAGATCTGAAACCAACAATTTAATGAGACATCTGAGACTCCTTGAAAAAGAGCAGCAAGATAAACCCCAACCCAGTAGACGGAAAGAAATAATCAAAATTAAGTCAGAATTAAATGAATTAGAATCCAAAACACCCTATAGAAAGAATCAACAAAACAAAAAGTTGGTTCTTCAAAAAAATTAACAAAATAGACAGACCCTTAGCAAATCTTATCAGAAAAAGAAGAGAACACACCCAAATAAATAAACTCAGAGATGAGAATGGAAATATCACCACAGAAACAACCAAGATTCAGAACATTAGAAGGGAATACTTCTCAAAACTTTATGCTAATAAGTTTGAGACCTTGGCAGAAATGGACCTTTTCCTAGCAAATATTGACATGCCGAAACTAAACCAAGATGAGTTAAATCATCTTAACAGGCCCATATCAGGCATTGAAAGAGACACAGCAATAAGAGACATCCCATCTAAGAAAAGCCCAGGACCAGATAGTTTTACAGTGGAATTCTACAAGGCCTTCAAAGCAGAGGTCACACCAATACTCCTTCAACTCTAATTAAATTGAAAGAGAAAGTTCACTACCAAACTCATTCTATGAAGCCAAAATAACCCTCATCCCAAAACCAGGCAGGGACTCATCAAAGAAAGAGAACTATGGACCCATTTCTTTGATGAACATTGATGCAAAACTTCTCAACAAAATTTTGGCCAATCGACTTCAACAACTCATCCAAAAAATTATACACTACAATCAAACAGGATTCATTTCAGGGATGTAAAGCTGGTTCAATATACGCAAATCAATTAACATAATTCATCACATCAACAAGAGCATGGATAAGAATCACAGGGTTATCTCAATAGATGCAGAAAAAGCATTTGACAAGATCCAACACCCTTTTATGATGAAGGTTCTGGAAAAATTAGGAATCCATGGAACATTCCTCAATACAATAAAGGCTACAGCCAGCATTATACTCAAAGGTGAAAAACTAAAGCCATTTCCTCTTAACTCAGGAACAAGACAAAGATGTCTACTCTCTCCACTGCTCTTCAATCTAGTATTAGAATACCTAGCAACAGCAATAAGACAAGATGGAAATATAAAGGGGATTCAAACATGGAAAGAAGTAAAACTCTTCATCTTTGCAGATGACATGATCTTGTATTTAAAGAATCTCACGGATTCTGCTCCCAAATTACTCAAGCTGATTCAAAACTTTGGCAAAGTAGCAGGTAGAAAATTAACCCTCAAAAATCAATGGGTTTTCTGTATGCCAACAATGAGAAAAATGTGGCTGAAATTAGGAAAGCAACTCCATTCGTAATAGCCCCACAAAAAAATAAAATACCTAGGAATTAACCAAAGAAGTGAATATTTTAAAAACCTGAAAAAGGAAATCAAAACACATCTTAGAAAAACACCCATGCTCCTGGATTGGAAAGATCAACATCGTGAAAACGGCAATACTTCCCAAGACTATCTACAAATTCAATGTGATACCTATCAATATTCCAACCTCATTCTTCAAGGAAATAGAAGAGGCAATCCAAAAATTAATATGGAACAATAAAAGACCCCAAATAGCAAAAACGATGCTTAACAGAAAGAACAGTGCTGGAGGAATATCAATACCAAATTTCAAGCTCTACTACAAAGCCATAATAATCAAAACAGCTTGGTACTGGCACAAAAACAGACCTCAGGACCAATGGAATAGAACTAAAAACCAAGAAATGAACCTAAAGACCTATAGCCATCTAATTTTCGATAAGGGAGGTAAAAAAATAGAATGGAAGAAAGACAGCCTCTTCAGTAAATGGTGCTGGCAAAATTGGTTAACTACTTGTAGAAAACTACAGCTAGATCCTTATCTATCACCCTGCACAGGAATCAACTCCAAATGGATCAAAGACCTCAGAGTCAAAGCAGACACTCTGAAAACATTACAAGATGGAATAGGAGAAACCCTAGGTCTCCTTGGCACAGGCTGAAATTTTCTTAATAGAGACCCAGAAACACTACAAATCAAAGGTTGGACAAATGGGATTGCATGAAATTGTAGAGCTTCTGCAAGGCAAAGGACATGGCTAGCAAGATCAATAGAAAGCCCAGGGATTAGGAGAAGCCATACAATGGACAAGGGTCTCATATCTAAAATATACCTGGAACTCAAAAAATTAAATCCCCCAACAACAAATCTTCAAAGAAACAACTGCCCAATAAATAAGTGGGATAAAGACTTAAAGAGAAACTGCTCTGAAGAGGAAAGAAGGATGGCCAATAGACACATGAAGAAATGCTCAACCTCCCTAAGCCATAAAAGAAATGCAAATCAAAACAATATTGAGATACCACCTCACTCCAGTTAGAATAGCAAAAATCAAGAACTCTAACAACAACAGATGCTGGAGGGGATGTGGACAGAAGGGAACCTTACTTCATTGTTGGTGGGAGTGTAAACTTCTTCAACCACTTTGGAAAGCAGTACAGAGGTTCCTCAGAAGACTCAACATAGAGCTCCCATATGATCCAGCAATCTCACTTTTGGGCATTTACCCAAATGATCACAAACATGATTATTCTACAGCTACCATCACAACTATGTTTACTGCAGCATTATTTACCATAGCTAAGATATGGAACCAACCCAGATGCCCCTCAGTAGATGAATGATCAAGAAAACGTGTTATATATACACAGTGGAATTCTATGCCTCCATCTGAAAGAATGACATTGCCCCATTTGTTCGGAAATAGAAAGACTTGGAAAAATTATATTAAGTGAAGTAATCCAGGTCCAAAGAAACATAGGTCCCATGGTTTCCCTTATTTGCAATAAGTAGTATATGTCTGAGTCAAGCAGAAAAGGTCAGATAAGTTGATGTTAGGGGAATGAACCCCAAGTTAAGTATTCAAGTGTTATTTTTTTACTTTCATTGAATTGTGTCTAACATATTTATAAGATGATTTCTATGTTGCTTTGTTTGTCCCTCCCCCATGGTATAACCCCTGCTTTCACTGTATTTGATGTTGGTATAATTTGTGGAGGGGAAGGGAAAAAACAAATCATTTAACTAGGATACAGGTAGACCCATTGCAACAATGAGATGTACAAGTCCTTATGTCGAAAAACAAACTTCACAACTTTGGTTGGGGGGGGGGAAGAGGATCGGGTGGGGGGATGTGGGGAGAGTATGGGAAGGGAGAGGAAGGGGAAACAAAGAGGAGGCAACAATGCTTAATAAGAAATGTACTCATTATCTTGCCCATGTAATTGTATCTCCTCTGTAAGGTATTCTCACAATAAAAATAAATAAATAAATAAAATTTTAAAAAAAGAAAAGAAAATTCTGAATAGTGCAAAATGAATGCTTCGGATGTTTTTGTGAAGAAAACAGAAAATGGAAGTTTTGGCTGATAGTCATTGGTTGAAATTTGCCAACAGAAGCTTAAAGCCTGGCATCTGTGTTGGGCTGAATATGCCTTTAAGGCAGATATAGATATTTGAAGTTGTATTAAAAGATCATATTGACAAGCCCTAAACACAGGATGGGCAGTGAGAACATCCCGCTGCAAAGATTTTTAACATTTACTGAGCTTCTTCCAGCCATATTTTCTTTATCCATAAAAAGATTTTAGAACCTTCCTCTGTAACTGCTGTAATAATTTACTGACACAAGACATACTTTCTATTCAATATATGTTGCATATCTCCTTTATCTTGCCTTCTAGAACAAGACAGACATATCACCAACTTGCTCTGTAAATCCTTTTATCATTCAGTACATTGAACAACCCATTCCACAAGAAATAACTTAATTTTCTCGCTACCATTTGTAGAGGAATTTACTTTGTGCCTGATAAGAATGAGAGTTGACTACTTCCAGTAAGTTATTATTTGGAAGTTATTATATGCTATAACGCTTATATCATCTAACATACTTTATATATTAACCCATCCTTGTATAGCATTGGTAGGTTTTTTAAATTTTTCAGGACTTATATCAAGGTGAAACCTCTGTGAACAGTTCAATATTCTCAGATATAAAATGACAGGAATGTTAATTAGACCCTATCCTGAGTGCAGGTCCCAGTGTGAAAGGGGAGGTTGAATGAAGACAGTAAAAGCAGATAAATATTGTTGAAATAAATTATGAGTATTGTTTGAAATAAAACTATGAAGCCCGCTGATATGGACTTAGGAAGTAAGGAGGTAGAATAAAAGACAGTGATAGTTTAAGGTTCAAGGTATGCACATATAGACATGAGAAAATTAAACTCCATTATACAACTAATTGATACTAATAAAAATGTGACAATGAAGGATTAAAGTGCATTGTTAAGCTAAGTACTATATAGTTTTATGTATAGGGTTTAATACATCTAAATATATCCAATATAGCGCAACTACATATAATATCACCAATTACTAATTTTAATTTATTAATCAGATACCATAAATTCATCTGAAAAATCTTATCTAATCTATCCATTAAGAAGTTTTCTCCAAAATGCCATTCCTTCTCATTCAATACAATTTTCTTATTAGTTAAATAATATCCCTTTAATTGCTTTTCCTCCTGTTTTATTCTGTCTTCTAAATGATGCACAACAGCTACACAAATCATATACAAGTTAAAAATTTCAAATAATACTAATTGTGCTTTATATCTTCTTGCTCAGGCTACAGTTCCTTTATCACAGACATCACTATCTGTGACAAAAGAACAATAGAATATGTTAAAATAGGGACAATAATAGAAAAGGTAAAATGTGGCATCAGCCTTAGTTCCAATAGAGGATAATTATTACGTTTTGGGGAAACCTGAAATGTGTCTAGTTTGTTTCCATCTTCTAGATAAGTCCCTTAACCTGTTATCAAAATTAACTTTGATTTAAAGTATGAAACTTTTAATTCTTTTATCATACCTCCTGAATTTTGTTAAAGCTGCTCATGAGAATTTAGATATTATATAGTTTATTACCAAAAGATAAGCACAGTAATAGTACTATGATGATTGTGGATAGTTCTTTATCAGAAAAAATAATTTTGAAAAGTAAATTACATAGAAATTCAAATTTCCATTAGAGAATGAATTCCTAAGAGCTATAATTCTTAGACAGAGATGTCATACCTACAAGAAAGAACAGAAGGGGCTGGGAAGGTGGCTCAGTGGTAGAGTGCTTGACTTGCATGCCTGAGGCCCTGGGTTTGATTCCTCAGCACCACATAAGAAAAAAACCGGAAGTGGTGCTGTGGCTCAAGTGGTAGAGTGCTAGCCTTGAGCTGAAGAGCTGAGGGGCAGAGCCCAGGCCCAAAGTTCAGGCCCTACGACTGGACCAAAAACAAAAGAAAGAAAGAAAAGAAATATGCTTACAAGTAAAAGCTCTCAATGTTCTTGACATTTTTTTTAAAATTCACACTCATCCTCCTTTCTTATGAATCTTAATGAATTTACCTTTAGTTGTTGATTGAAAAAGAATGACATATTGTCTTTCCATTTGTTTTATTAAAAAGCAGGTCTCCTGGCAATGAGCATTTAAGTGCTCATTCCCAGTGATCATATTGGGTGAGTTCACAATGTTCCCTAATAAATCTAACAAACAAAACTAGCTCATTAAAAAGAGATGGCCGGGAGTCAAGAACTCCATTGGCAAAGAAAAAAACTAGATTCAGCAGGAAATCAGTTCATTAAAAAAAGGGGATAAAAGGGGTTGTGAACAGAAGCTTCTTATTAGTGCCAGAGTTCATTTGAATTTTGTCACATTCTGATGATTACTGACCCTTTACTTCATGTAAATATGTGAGAAAAATAAATGCCTCTCACAATTAAGTTTACATCATTTTGACTTAGATACTTTGAATCCATTTTTTTCAGTAGAATAGCGTTGTAGACTAAAGCACATAAAAGCCAGTAGAGAAAAATAAAATGATGAAGTGACAAGCCAAGTAAATTTATGGTATAGCAATTTATTTTTAATTATGTTAGGGAAATTAAAAAATTGAAAATATGTATTGTTCAGAAATACTTAATACATTCCTTTAAATAACCAGAAATATTTCCATAATGCTTTGTACTTTGAATATATTCTTTAAAATTACCGAAGACATATGCATTATAAATTTTAGTAGATACTCCTAAATTGCTATAGTGTTTTATATATTCATAAGTTATTTATGAGAATGTCAATTTTCACACATTTCAGTCACATTTGTTTAAATATTTCTGTTCAGTGTAACATGTAATATATCCCATACTGTTAGAATTTAATAAACATTTTCTTGATGTCTCACTGGTAATGATTACCAATTAATTCCTTAAATCGTCTGTTCAGTTAACATGCTCTTGGGTAAATCAATGGTAAATCAAAGTAAATTCATAAAATTACAGTAAAAACCATAAGTTTTCTTGACAACTAAACAGTATTGATTTAAATGTCCTGAAAATAATAATCTACTGTGCATTCAAATAATAAAGAAAATATTTAATCAAGCAAGGAATGGAGGCAAGGACAAGAGGATCACGTGGCTTGTGAAAAGGTGGTGAGATGCTGTCTCTCAAAATCAAAATAGAACAAAAAACTGCTGAAGGCTTATCTCAAGTAGTAGTGCTTGCCTTGCACGTGAGAGGCCCTAAGTTCAATCTCCAGTTCCAGTTACAAAAAAATAAAATTTAAAAACTTTAGTCAGCCTACGGTGTTAAAAATTAAGCTGGGTTTACTTATTTTCTTAAAACAGAATCACTAAACTCTTCAGGCTTATTTCTTCATATCTCTCTGACTATTAATACAATTTAGTAACCTATCTAAAGTCTAAAAATAAACAATTGAATTTTTGACAATTTAACTCAGAAAAGTGCATAGTTATGTTCATGTATAAATATTCATTAGGAATAAATGTGCATATATATCTAACACAAATTAAGTTGACTGGTCATAATTGGAGAAGGCTTCCCCTGTTCGATTCTTTTCCCTAAGCTCTTTTAATCTTTAACCCTTAAAAGATACACTCTTAGGAATTTTCCTTCCCTTTTCATACCCACTATATATATATATATATATATATGTATATATATATGTATATATATGTATATGTATATATATATGTGTATATGTATATGTATATGTGTATATATATATTATATATATATACACCTGTCAAATTCCTAAATATGCTTGTCAAAAATAAAATAAAAATGATACTTCTTCCATAAACCTTACTCTGGTCATTTGGTTAAAATAATTTCACACACCTTTAGTCTATTAAAAATTAGTTTCTCATTACATTCTATATTATATAGAGACTAATGTCTATATCTATTTTCCATTAATGTATGAACTTACTCAAAACACAGACTGCCTTGTTCTGAATATGTTAAGAGCAACAATTTTGCTTTTCACATAAAGGGGGAGGAAGCATAAACAAATACAGCAGTGGTACCGAGTAGACACTAGGTTCAAAATGAACTGTACAACTTATGGGTAGAGACAGGAGGGATAGAACTGTGAGAGGGTGCACAGGAAGAGATGACATTGTCCAAAGATATGTATTCATCACCTGTCTTATGAAAAGGTAACCCTATTTGTATATCACCTATATAGTAACAATAAAACAAGGTGAAAGAAATTTTTTACAAAAGATTTTTGCTTATAATGCACTTTTTGAATCCTGTAACAATTTAGCATTTGTCCAGGTCCTTTCAGCTAACTAGGTAGTGCTTATTAAATTGTAATAGTCATTTTAAAGTTTCTATCATTTCTTGGCACAATGACTATTGGATAGACATGCAAAAACATTGATTTGATCAAATGATTCTCTAGTAACCATCTAAACTATAACAAATGTCATCAGCACTTTGTTGCTTTGTTGTTTCAGTATGTGTGACTACTAACATTTTGCATTCTCATTTTTATAAAGTTTTCTCATTTTAAAAATTTGTAACTAAATTTTTGAACATGTTTTAGGGTTGCTGAAAAATTACAGAACTAAAAGCTTGAATAACAAGTCTATTGTGGGAACTCATCATTGTGCTATGTCACACTGAAATAAGATATTTGCTTCTGAAGCATGAAGTCTACTCTTGTTCAATATAGCTCCCAGCAGATTAGCGATAACTAAAATTTCAATATGATATTCAAAGAATCTCTGCTCCTTGTAGTGTACATCTTACTGGTATTACAGGCTCAAGTGTGATATTTAACTTAAAAATTACTCTGTCCTTAATTACATTTGCATAGTTTTGAGGCCCCCAACTCCCTTTGGTATTTGTTCAGTTGAAAACAATCCATAAGACTTTGTAATAATATAATAGATGTAGTCTACATAAAAAGAGTTGGTTATTCAGGTTCACTCACTGAATAAATATCCATTGTGATAGGTGCCCATGCAGAAGCAGCAACAAGACATAAAGCCTGACTTATTGAAGTTTATCGTCTTTATATTAAGCAGTTATCTTTCATAAGAAAGGATTAAAGTAAGAGAGCCAAAAGGCCAAGATTAAAGGAGGCAGATTTTAGCAACCTTCATCTGGGAGACCAATCTGATAAAATCATATTTGCATTGGAACAAAGATATGAAGGAAGAATATCTTGGAGATGCAATGCTGATGGGTGGAAGGAAACTAGGATATTCCAAGAGATAAGGACATGCAATGACTCCATTGCATGTGGGGACAGGACAGCATGTTTATTAGAGAGTAAGGTGGTAAGTTTGACTAGAATTCAACGAATAGTGGGGAAAATAACAGAAGGCAAAAACACAAATGCCAAGAGTAGACAAAAACTCTTAGGCTGCTATAAGTTTGTTGAGGATATTAATTTATTTAGAGTGATGTAAGAAGCTACTAGAGGGGCTGGGAAGGTGGCTCAGTGGTAGAGCGCTTGCCTTGCATGCATGAGGCTCTGGGTTCGATTCCTCAGCACCACATAAGCAAAAAGAAAAAAGCCGGAAGTGTCGCTGTGGCTCAAGTGGTAGAGCGCTAGCCTTGAGCTAAAGAGCTGAGGGACAGCGCCCAGGCCCAGAGTTCAGGCTCCACCACCGGACCCAAAAAAAAAAAAAAAAAAAAAAAAAAAAAAAAAAAGAAGCTACTAGAATATTTTGAACTGAGAAATGTCATGATCCCCAGTTTGCAAAGATATTTTATATTTCCTTTTAGAAAATGTTCTGCATTGAAGCAAGGAAGGATACAAAATATACCACTGTAGGAAGTTATTGGAACCTCAAGTTGAAGATGAAGGTGGCTTGGTCAGAAGTGGTAGTAACAAAAGTGATTACTTGCAATACTTTTTTTTCATTAGTGAGTTTAGTGTATGAAAGAAAGAAATCAAGAAAAATTAAGGATTTTGATTTGAGCTACTGATAAAATTAAGTAAATTTAGAAGGTACGTGAATAACAGCAATTTATGGTTAGAACTGAGTAGATAAATAGCTAGTTCAAAGAGGTGACACTGTCCAAAAGAAATGTACCCTTTATCTGACTTATATAACTATACCCCTTTTGTACATCACTTTTATTATAACAATAATTTTTTTAACTGTATTTCAGTTACCGCATGGAAAATTATGAGACTAGATAAGAACTCCAAGGAAATGAGAATAGATAGATGGTATTACAATATATGGAAGCTGACAATAAGAAAAATTGAAAGAAGAGATACAAACATTGGTCAGGAAGAAAGGAAAAAGCAAAGTCAAATAAAAGAAATGAGTCAGCAACTAATCAACTTGTCAAATGTTATGAATGGTTTGAGTATTAGTGTTTCAATTATATAATATGGAAATAATTAGGAAATATGGAAATAAAATTCTGTGAAGAAAAAACCACTATTGTAACTGATCAAAAGAAAAGAAACAAGGAGATAGAACAGAAACTGAAAATACAGACAGATTTTTTAGAGTTTGGTACACAGTATAGAGAAATGAAGTAGTAAGTAGTCTCATAGTATGTAAAATCAACAGATCGTTTTCCTTGTTTCAAAGACTCTCACAGATATTTAAACAACAGGAATAGATGAAAAATGTTGGTAGTGCAAAAAATGAGGGATAATTTTAAAGTCAAGTCCTTGAGTAAATGAAACTATGAGATCCAATGCTAATTTGAAAGGGTTTGGCAAAAAAAAATTCCAACAAAATAGGAAGCAAGATAGAGTTTATGGTTTCAATTCAAGTATTGTATATGAGTAGATTTAGTAATATGAGCAAATCCTCTTTCCCTCTTTCTCTTTCCCTCTCTCCCTCCCCCTTTTGTCTTCCCCCCACCTTGTAATTCTCTGGTTTGAACTAGTGCCTCATCATTTCTACACAAATGCTCTATCAATTGAACTATCTCCCTAGCCCTTTTGGCTTTATTTTTCACAGAGCGTCTTCTGCTTTTCTCTAGGGCAAAATTAGATTACTATAGATTATTGTAATTATTCTGATTACTATAATTCTACCTCTACTTCCTGCATATATAAACTAAGTTACAGGCTTGAGCCACTGTACCATAGCTCTCTTCAGATTGATTCTTCTATTGTTTTGCATGTTTGTTTAAGGCAGTAAGTAAAATATGTGATAAATGTATTAATTGAGAGTTAAAACCAGAGTGTATTAGATGTTTGAGGCGGTATGAGGTCTCATACAGCAGTTTGCCAAACAAGTGGGTAGAGCTGCTGAGAATAAGACAGAAATGAACTTCAGGGAGATTATAAAACAAAGGTCTGTCTTGTAGTCACTTTTCAGAGATTACTGATTTATTCCAGTAACATACTCAGGACAACTGTAATGATGGATACTAAGATACAGGATATTGGATATGCCAAACTTGCCTTTCTAACATTCAAATCAATTCTATGACCTCCTCAGTTTTATTGCATTAGGTGTCTTTTGCTTTTTACATTAGCAAGAACTGATTTCTGTCGTTTGTAACTAATAATCCTGACTGAACTACTAATCACTAACTGGAATTCTCAGGAATGGTGGTAAATACATATACTCCTATAAAGAAATGCTATCATAAAGTAATAAACCATCATTAGTCTTTTACAAAATTTGTTTAAAAAGTCAACTGTATATACTTTGCAGCTAATACTCTGAAACAATCTACAAAGGAAGTTACAAATGTAAGTATTATGAGAATATCAGATGGTATATTTAGATATTAACTATCACTCTCAGATATGGAATTCAATTTTAATTGTATACTACCAGAAATTGTTGTAACTAGGTTGAGGAAGAAATCTTTTTCCCTATATGGAGGCATATCACTTCCACAGAGCATACAGGAAAAAAGTACTCCAAGTAAGTATTAGCTATTAGCTTAGAAGGTAAACATTCTACCTAGAACTCTTGAACAATTCATCATCTGTAGTTTAAAGAAGAGTAAAGAAAGGACATAAAATATGACTCAAGTCCATATTCACAATATAAATAAGAACACTAACCATTTCTAAGTGGATTAATCTCCAGTTAACAAATATCTTTTCCATTGCATAAGTGTACATCATGTATTGTCCAGAATAACCCAGATTGCTTAAATTATATCCCATCTCCCCATTATAAATCACACATTGACTCAGTTTAAAAACTAAATTCTCTCTTACAGAGACCTTTTGGAACCTATAATAACACAAAATACTTATTATATTTTCACCTACATTCAGGACATAAAAATGTGTTGAAGCTAGGCACTGGTGCTGATGGCTCACGCCTGCAATCCTAGCTCCTCAGGTGGCTGAGATCTAAGGATTGCTGTTGAAAGCAGGAAAGTCCAAGAAATTCTTATCTCCAGTAAAACCACCAGAAAAACTGAAAGTGGCGCTGTGGCTCAAGTGGTAGAGCACTCACCTTGAGCTGAAGAGTTGATGGACAGAGCCCAGGCCCAGAGTTCAAGTCCCACGAACAACAACAAAAATGGTTATTTTTTCCTCCTATAAAGCTATATTTCAGCTGGGTGCCAGTGGCTCATGCCTGTAATCCTAGCTACTGGGGAGGCTGAGATCTGAGAATCACATTTAAAGGCCAGCCTGGACAGAAAAGTCTGTGAGGACTCTTATCTTCAGTAAACCACTTAGAAAAGTGGTAATCCTGTGGCTCAAGTGGTAGAGCACTAGCTTTGAGTACAAAGATGTTCAGAGACAGACCAATCTCTATGTTCAAGCCCCAGAACTGGCAAAAAAGGAAAAAAAAATTAAAAAGCTATCTTTCATTGAAGATTACACAGGCACATATTCTACTTTATATTCTGGTAAAAGACTGGTAGACGGCTGCCACCCTCCTCAGACTTTGCTTTCCTTCAGTGTCTTCCACATAGTCTTCTGTGAAGATTGGTTCTCACCTTTTTCAATGGGGTCTTTCGTCTCATCATTTTTTCTTTTTTTTAAATGTTTTTTATTGTGAAACTACTGTATGTACAGAGGGGTTACAGTTACATGAGCAAGGTAACGAATACATTTCTTATCAAGCATTGCTACCTCCTCCTTTGTTTTTCTCCTACCATCCCTCCCCCTTCTCTTCCTTTCAAATCATTTTTTGGTTTTGCTATCTAATTACATAAAGTATTATGTTAACAGGAAGTACATTTTCATTTGAAACAGAATGTCAATTCAATAGAATCTCAATTCAATGCCAGTAATTTTCTTTCATACTTTCTAAGGAACAATTTTGAAAGAAAGAAAGAAAAAACACAATTAGATAACATCATGAAATACAATATAATATAACTCTGATATGGGACAATGTAATCGGTTGTTCCACTACTTCATTGATCTCTCTGAGTATGGTCCATATGCCAAAATTAAGATATTTCTCTCTGTGTCATCCTCACACATGAAAAGGACAAGTTCCAATGTCTTTTTGCTTGTGGTACTGGCATTTGAACTCATGACCTTAGATCCCGAACTTATACTCTACAACTTGAGCCATGCCTTTAGCCCTGAAATGACACTTAAGAAATAATAATAACTATTTCAAATAGTCCCCAAGTCAGGAAACGCTTTTAAGCATTTTATCCTCCTAACTACTTCTTTGTGGATGTAAATGTAAATAAACAAATAAAAACACTATATCACTGTACATTTCCTTTATTTAAAAAAATATAGATTTTTAAGATTAAAAAAGAGCTGGGCACCAATGGCTTATGCTTGTAATCTTACCCATTCAGGAAGCTGAGATCTTAGGACCACAGTTTGAAGCAAGCCTAAGCAAGAAAGTCCATGAGACTCTCATCTCTAATTAACCACCAGAAAACCAGAAGTGCCTCAAAGTGGTAGAGCACAAGCCTCGAGTGAAAGAGCTTAGAGACAGTGTCCAAGCCTGGAGTTCAAGTCCCACAACCGAACAAAAAATTTTTTAAAAAGAAATATACTCATTACCTTACTTGTGTAACTGTAACCCTTCTGTATATTACCTTATAATAACAATTTAAAATACATATATTAAAATAAGAAATAAGATAAATTATACCTTATACTAAGACCAACTGTTTCATTAAAATGGCATTCTTGACATTTCTCTTAACTATTTTCAAGAATATTGTTTTGATTTTTCAAATTCTGTTGTCAAAAAGGTTCCAAGTGTTCAAAATTAAGAATGTCATAGCTTTTTCAAAACAGGATTTATGTGGTGAACAAACAGGCTACAGTAAAGAGAAATTTCATTTCCTGGTAATATTTTTGTTTAAGAAAGGTCACCTTTCTTTAACTCTGTGAAGATAAAGCCTAAGCAAACTGTATTTGTCCAGGCCACCTGAAATGGCAGACTAGAAAGGAATGTGTAAAATGTAGCCTGACAAGGTGGCCACAGATCATTTTAGCTTTGTATATATACTTCCTTCCCAGGTACTTTACCTCAAAAGAAATCCACAGGGAACCAGGAGGGAAAAATGTTATCTCCTCCAATTACCTAAGGAAAAACATCTACAAAGAGTACCAAGGTGTGATTGATGGCAAACAGTTTTTTCTTTCAGGTTCCAGGGAGCTTGATCTCAGGGGCCTGGGCACAATCCCTGAGTTCTTGTGCTTAAGGCAGCACTCTACCACTTAAGACACAGCTCCACTTCTGGCTTTTTTTTAGTTAAATGGAGATAAAAATCTCATAGACTTTCTATCCAGGCTGGCTTCAAACCTCAATCCTCAGATCTCAACCATCTGAATAAGACTAGGATTATAGGCATGAGCCACCTGCATCTGGATTACCAAGCAGCATTTTTTCCATTTTTAATGTATATTTTTATTGTAAAGATACTGTACAGAAATAGAAGGGTTACAGTTACATGAGTAAGGTAATGAGTACATTTCCTATCGAGTATTATTAACCCCTCCTTTGTTTTTCCCCGACCAGCCCTTCAGTCCCCACCTCCCCAACTCCTTCCCCTGACCCAAAGTTGTAAAGTTTGTTTTCAACACAGCATCTTGTACATATCATTTGTTAGAAGGGGGTAACCTGTATCCTTGTTTCAGCATTTTGTTATTTCCCTTCTCCTCCCCAAATCAGAAAAATCAGAAAAATATATAGAGAAGATGCAGGGCACCAGGGTTATACCATGGGGGAAGAACATACAAAAGAAACAAAAAATTCACATAGTACATTATAAGTACATTAAAAACAACAGCAAGAAAGATAAAACCTCCTGTGTCCCTATCTTGGGGTTCATTTTGGTTAGCATCATCTTATATGGTCATATGTACATAGCTTTTGACTTTTTCTGCTTGCCTGGTAAGATTATCCTAGACATATACTTGTTATTGCAAATAAGGGAAATTATGGGACCTATGGGCAAACAACATTTTTTTTGGGGGGGTACCCGGTCGTGGGGCCTGAACTCTGGGCCTGGGCCCTGTCCCTCAGCTCTTCAGCTCAAGGCTAGCGCTCTACCACTTGAGCCACAGTGCCACTTCCGGCTTCTTTTTCTTTTTGCTTATGTGGTGCTGAGGAATCGAACCCAGGGCCTCATGCATGCAAGGCAAGCGCTCTACCACTGAGCCACCTTCAACAACATTTTTAAGATACTATTTTTTATTACCAAGAGAACTTGAGAGCATGGATCTTGCTTCATACAGATAGCTTAATTGAAACATCAAGAACAATTACACTATATAATCTGTGTAGATTACAAGTACCACCGTTGTAAAACATTTATGTAGACTTATTTTTTTTATTATACCTATCTTGATTTGGGTGTTTTCAATGCGATTGTAAACTCAGGATTGAATGTTTAGGTAGTACTTCCCTCTTCAGAAATGAATGTTTTTACTCCTTTATCCATGATTCTATAAAAAGAATGCATGAATCATTTTATTTTAAGAGTCTGAATATGTGAAGGCATAGTTTAATTGTATGATTTGGTAAAAGAAATAAAACCTTTATGAAGAAATCCTTCAATAACATCTAATTTTTGATACTTATGAAGGAAATTTGAACAATCAAACAAAAAATTATAAAATAGTCATTAAAATGTTTATACTTTTAATATTTTACTTGTAGTATCTATTGAAATCTTAGAAATAGTTCTTTTTCCTCTCACAATGTACCTGTCTTTTTCTATACACTATTTCTCTATAGTTCTTTAGAGGCTTTCCCCCTAGTGTTGAAATAAGTATAAATAAACTCAATCTCATTTACTTCACTAGATAGGCTTTGACTTAAAACCTCTTGCTTTTCCAAGTGAAAATATTATTGCAATTAAGCAGAAATATTAAAATATAAACATTTGAGGGGCATAGAGAGAGTTTTTTTTGGTGTTTCTGTATTTTTTTTTTTTTTTTGTCGGTCGTGGGGCTTGAACTCTGGGCCTGGGCGTTGTCCCTTAGCTCTTCAGCTCAAGGCGAGGGCTCTACCACTTGAGCTACAGTGCCACTTCCAGGTGTTTCTGTATTTAACACAATCTTCTAAAAACAAAAACAAAAAACCCTGTTGCTGTATTAGTCCTGTCTGCACATTAGACACACTTGGGGACCTTACTAAAATGACATGGGTCCCCTCCCAGACAAACTCTAGACTCTTGAGGCATGAAACTTTCTCATTACTTTTTTAAAATTGTTCCTCAGGGGACAATAATGTGCAAGAAGATTTGATTATCACCAAAGCAGAGAGAGCAACGATACCTAGTTAAGTCAGATGAGTAAAACTGCAATGCTACTTGTCACATCTGTGTTTCTATCTGCATCAAAACTGAGCTATGTGAAACCCACTTTACAAAGATTGGAAATTATAAATCAGCATAAAAAATGGAAGGTGTCCACACATATAAACATTCCAAAACATATGACCTTATACCAACAAATACATGGGGTTAAAGAGGGAATACATTTGGGATGATGTTTACCTCTTTTTCTGTCATTTGTACTCACTATCCATATGAATATTCCTGCAGGACTACATGTATATCTACTCTGCAAAGTCATCAAAATTTCTTATTATTTAAACATTTTCTAGAAAATAAAATCAATGCAAGATTCTCATCAGCAAAATCTTACCTGGATAAAAACTCTTTAAAATGAAAAATTAATCTTTTATTGAATTGGCTTATCTCAGTTATTGGGGAGGAATTTCACTGTCATATATCCACATATTCCAATCAACATCATCCTTCCTATCATACTACCTGCTCCATTCCCTCTAAATTAGCATCTCCAACAGGTTTCCTTGTTTCCTTTTCATCCTTGTACCACCTGTACATCTCCCTCTGGCTAAGACTAGCCATTGATCACTACCTTTTATTGAGTTTCTCTATGGAGCTCTCTTGTATTATTATTCACCCCCTTTCTGGAAAAAGTAATCTTTAAAGAATTTGCATTGATATACCACTGGTGCAAAAGTTGTGTTCATTTGCACTATAAATAACAGTGCACATATGTTTTATGAATAAGAATACTCAACTGAAAATTTGAAATCTGATTCATCAATCAAAATCTCTTATTTCAATTTGCATACTCATCAATCAAAATCTCTTATTTCAATTTGCATACTCTCTCCTTCCTCTCCCTTTCTATTATAAACTTACACACACACACACACACACACACACACACATACACACACACACACACCTTTATTTCCTTTCTTTACGGTTATCTAATAAATATAAGCCAACTCTACTGTAAACAATTTATCCACTTTTACAGTGTTATTACTTTCAATTTCAATTGAGATAAGGTTAGAATTTTCCAAAGGAGAAAAGCTAGCAATAATTAACATCATAGAAGAAGTGTCAGCAGTGTTAGACAAAGGGAAGTTGAATCTAATCAATTCACACAGTATGCATGTATTGAAATATTACACTGAACCTCAATGACATATACAATAAATATTAGTCCAAAATAAAATGGAGTAATAAACAACATTGCAAAATGTAAAATCATAAAGGTGGTGTTTTATGTGAGGTAAATGGCACTGATAAATTTTATTGATTTTAAGGTTGTGTCTAACTATATACAGCTCTCTCTCTCTCTCTCTCTCTGTATATATATATATATATATATATATATAAATATATATATATGTATAACTATATATAGTCCAGACAGCTTTAAATTCATAAATATCAGCCCAAATTCACAAGCTTCCTGAATGCTGAATTACAGACATGCCTATCTATATTTAATCACTTTTTATGTCACCATAAAAGACAGGGTTTTGATTGGGAGAGCCCTGAAAAAAGATTGGAGAAAACAAAAGACAGAGAGAAATATAAAGAAATAGAAAGTAAGAAGAAAGAAGGGAAAGATGAAAGGGGAGAGAGAAAGAAAGAAACACATAGATAAAAAGGGGAAGGTAAACAGTCTTCCAAGATAGGAACAAAAAACCCACTGGATCTCTAGTTTATCTTTCTTAGCAGTGTAGCTAACAGGAATTGTGGTAAGAATAAAAAAGATATAATTCCCTGTGAACACCAATGTATTAGTGAAATTTAAGGTATAATTAAAATTTTCACAAGAGGTTTGATAAGGAAGACAACTTAATTTTCAGTTTTCCATGTATATATGTACAAAGTAAGAGCAATTAAAAAATTGCTCACAATTCACCTCTACAGTGTATCTGTGAGAGTGTACTGTAATAATAAATTTACATGTAACTAGGGATATAAAGTGATCTTAAAGCAAGAAGATAGGTCTCAAAAGACAGCAACAAAATAGATGTGATACTCTTTTTAAAAGGGAAGTTGGACATTTTGTGGTTTTAAAGAAACAGTAAGTAGAACTTACTCGTAGATGGAGAGGGTTATATACTGAGTTACATCATAAGAATTTTAAAAGGTAATTCTAACACTGCAAGAAAATAGTCATATATAAATATATATATATATAGGTATATATATTTGGCTCAATAGATCCATGTATGGATCTGCATGTATGTACACATATATGTTCACATATATTACTATATACACATGTGCACATAGTAAAGATTTAAAGTGTGTATATGTATATATGAAGTGGCCCAAATATTTAATCCAGAAAAGAAATTAATCATTAGATGAGAAGCAACCCAATAAAATAGCAAAATATTCAACAAGTTCATTAAAAATATATTAATAATCAACAGTGCTCCCATACCATAAACTATACTTTAAGTTCATTTAAGAATAAAAAGTACCTCTCATGTTGAATAGAGGATAATCCCAGTGCACAAGGATAAACATGGATATGTGTATGCAAATACATGCACACACACACACATGTTCTTTATTAGTGTCTGTACTTTTCAATGTTCCTGCTTGGTCCTTATTAAAAACTGAGCAAATTATTCAATCAAAGGAATTTTCAAGATGGAAAATTACAGGCTTCTGCTTAAAAATGACCTTAAAATTCAGCACATTAATGTATGGAAATTTCCTTTTCTAGCTATATTCTGATATCTAATGAAATGCAACAGTGAATATCATTATTTATTTGTGTTCCTAATATTTCATACCCCTTTAAAAGTGTATCAGACTATTCAGAATGTGACAAGAACATTAATTATCTAGTAAAGTATATTTTCTTCATGCTAATATTTTAAAGAGCTTCAAATTAGAAAATACATGTTACCAGGTTTGTAATGAAAATAATTGCTATAACTTAATTAAAAAACTTATTGCTGGACAAAAGAGTGCTATTTCGTGTCCTTGAAAATCAAGCTGATAATGGAATGTAAAATTTAAAGATGAATAGGTTTAAGTTTGTTAATGCCTTATAAAATATTTGTGATATGACTTCACTATGCCACCAGTCCTCAAGTCTGATATAAGTTTTGATGGATTATTGTCTACATTTTAAGAGTCTCTCCTACTGCATATATCCTTCACATACCTATCATAGTGTAAGGCTCATAAAAGGTAGAAGCTATTCAACAGAATTTTAATGACATTATCTTAGTGAATTCAGGTTACACTAACTTATAAACCACATAGCTTATATACAATAGAAAGCTGTTTCTGGAGTATAGAAAAGCCAAGACCAACACATCAAGAGCTTCAGTGCCTAATAGAGGCCCATTTCACCATTCACATGCTTTTCTTGAGTGGTGATTCCTTTTATGTCCTCCCATTATTGAAAGGGTATGATGTCAGGCCTCTTAGAAAGGCACTGCATGCACTTCCCATGGGCATTGATCTCATGATCTAAAATTGTCCTAAAGGACCTTCCAAAAATCCTACTTCCTAATATCATCACCTTGGTCATGAAGATTTCTGTATACATGTTAGAACATACTGCAGAAATGAACATAGAAAATCAATGCTTAGACCTTAAAGGAATAGATAAAGCAGTAGTGAGATCTGAAAAGCTTTGAGAGGGCAAGTAAAGATCAAATAAGGAACATAGCAAAAGACATGCCTGTTTTGCTATCCTACACAAGATTTTGTTTCACCCTTTAAGTGTCTAAATAGCTCACATAAACACATGTTCATGTTTATGGGGCAATGTCATTCTTTCTGATGGAGGCATAGAATTTCATTGTGTATGTGTGTGTGTGTGTGTGTGTGTGTGTGTGTATATGTATGTATGTATGTATGTATATAGCACCTTTTCTTGATCCACTCATCTACTGAGGGACATCTGTGTTAGAGAGAGAGAGAGAAAGAGAGAGAGAGAGAGAGAGAGAGAGAGAGAGAGAGAGAGAGAGAGAGAGAGAGAGAGAGAGAGAGAGAAAGAAAGAGAGAGAGAGAGAGAAAGAGAGAGAAAGAGAGAGAGAATAATAGCCAAATAGGAAAAATATATTTGCAACAAACTACTAATGAGAAGCCAGGAGATAATTATTATTTTTTCATCTGATACATTGACCTCAATGAATATTTAGTTAAGTTCCTAGCTTTTTTTCTTAGCAAGTATATGGGGGAAAATACAGTGGCTCAGTATTTTATTTAAATCTTAATCAATCTAATCTAAATAGTGTTTGGTATTTCCTGACCAGCTATTCTTTTTTTTTAATTTAATTTTATTTTATTTGTGAACATACTGTACAGAGGAGTTACAATTACATGGGCAGGATAATGCGTACATTTCTTACCAAGCATTGCAGCCTCCTCCTTTGGTTTACCCTTCACATCCCTTCCCAGCCTCCCCCCTCCCCCCCATCCCAATCCTTCTGCTTCCCCTTCCCCCCTCTCCCCCCCCCCCCCCGCACCGACGTTTTAAAGCTCGTTTTGGACATGACAACTTGTACTTCTCATTGTTGCAACAGGTCCACCTGTATCCTTAAACAACTGGTTTTTCCCCATCTCCTCCACAAGATATACTGACATCAAATATAGTGAAAGCAGGGATTATAATGTGGAGGAGGGACATACAAAGCAACAAAGAGATAATCTTATAAATGCGTTAGAAACACATGCATGAAAGAAAAAAACATTAAAATACATATCTAAGGGTTCATTTTCCTGACATCACATTATCTGACCTTTTCCACTTGACTCATACATCTACTAGATATTACAAATAAGGGAAACCATGGGACCTATGTTTCTTTGGGCCTGGCTTACTTCACTTAATATAATTTTTTCCAAGTTTTTCCATTTCCTAACAAATGGGGCAATGTCATTCTTTCTGATGGAGGCATAGAATTCCATTGTGTATATATACCACATTTTCTTGATCCATTCATCTACTGAGGGGCATCTGGGTTGGTTCCATATCTTAGCTATGGTAAATAATGCTGCAATAAACATAGTTGTGCTGGTAGCTTTAGTGTGGTCTTGTTTGTAAACATTTGGGTAAATGCCCAAAAGTGGGATTGCTGGGTCATAGGGGAGTTCTATGTGAAGTCTTTTGAGGAACCTCCATACTGCTTTCCAAAGTGGTTGAACAAGTTTACATTCCCACCAACAATGAAGTAAGGTTCCTTTCTGTCCACATCCCCTCCAGCATCTGTTGTTGTTAGAGTTCTTGATTTTTGCCATTCTAACTGGAGTGAGGTTATATCTCAATGTTGTTTTGATTTGCATTTCTTTTATGGCTAGGGATGTTGAACATTTCTTCATGTCTGACCAGCTATTCTTTAAGTTAAAAAAATAAGCATAATTATGGGCAAGCACAGGTGGTTGACTACTCGGGAGGCTGATATCTGAGGATTATGGTTTGAAGCCATACGTAAAACACTCATCTCCAATTGAATAACAAAATGGTGGAAGTGGAGCTATGGCTCAAATAGTAGAGCAAAGAAGCAGCACCATCCAAGCCTGAGTTCAAGCCCTAAGACTATGCAAAAAAAAAAAAAAAAAAGCCTAATTAGAAGGAAAATATTTTAGTGGTGATTTATTTCATATTAGATCATAGTAACTCAAGATTAACATTTTAAGTAGTTTATAAATGTAACCAAATGATGTGAGAAAATGGGGAGATTGATAGTTTAAATTTTCAGACTGAAACATTTCCAATGAAATACGTTTTCTAAAGTTGTATTATACAGACTGCAAAGCAGTGGCTCATAATAAAGGATTATAGTCAAATTAAGATAATTTTTGGTTTTAATAAAAAAATCCTCACTATAATACTTCAGATAAATTTATAAAATGCTTTGAGATGCTTTGTATGCATTTCAATTTTTGATAATTTCATTACCACCACCTCTGCTAATTAATGATCACAATTACTTTAGGGAGCTTAACAATTATTTTTTAAACTTCTAACTGGAACACTTCTGAAAATATGCTTATATTATCTTAACTAGTGTGCAAAATAGTTATGGAGAATATGGACAAGGTCCATTACATTGTCATCAAAATTGGACATAAAATAGCCTAATGAGTTTTTTTCCTGCTGGGCCAGAGGAATTTTTAAATAACATCTTGATATTTTACATGACAGGATATTTAAGCTCTTCATGATATCCAGGCTGAATTTTGAAACTAGCTCATGAAACTTTGCTTAAATTGATAATTGAAAATAATTTGTTATGGTAATTCATATATGTACAAGGTAAAATAATTTCCTATTATTCTTCAGCACCAGAGACTAAACTCAGAGACTCCAGCTTTCTAAGAAAATACTCTGTCAATTGAACCATGTCTCTAGATCAAAAAAAAATTGTTCAACTGGTATAATTTTTGGCAGTACTGAAAACTGAACTCAGAATTTTACAATTGCTAGGCTAGCACTCCACCACTTGAACTGTATCCCCAGCCAAAATTTTCAAATAAATATCCATATGTTCGCTTACAATATTATTTATTACTCATTTCAACAAGGCTTTTTAAAAATATGCAGTTTTACATTTATGTTATGGAAAGTTTAAATTTATGTTAGTGTCATTTCATATTTGCCATGGGCAAAATGAATTTTAAATACAAAATAGAATTAGAATTCCAATTAACTTCAATGCCAATTTAACTTTTACTCTATACTTGCTACATCATAGAGCAAGAAATTCAGAAGTAAGTATTTTAGAATGAATACTGATAAAATGATATGATTTATTCAATTAGTTAGATACTTCAAGAAAACAGTAATATAATTATTCACTATTGCACTTTTATAAAGATACAACTTTAAACACAGCAAGCAATATATAATCAGCTCTTTCATTCCATAAGTAAAAGTATAATTCTTAATATCAGAAAAAGCACCTGTAACTTACTTTACTGTGTCCTATACATAAATGTATAAAAATGCTATTTACTTGACAAGTAAAACTTACAAAAGTGTGAGTAATGTTGAACTGGTAAAATAGCAAACTGGTTACATTTTTATGGAAGCGTCACTTACATTACCAAGAATTACAAAACCTCTTAATTTATACAGAATTCAAAATCATGTATATGGAATATCACAAAATAAAGCATTTTAAATTAAACATGGCACTAATGATCTGACAGACACACCCTTTCACTTCCTACAAAGTTCTTTGATTTCATTTTCAGAAAGAAGATTGCATTTGGCTGTAAAGAGAAGATTTACTAGCTTGATCAGAATACCTGAGTTACAAATAGCTCAAGGCACAGGATAAACTAACTGTTTTTCGTAGGGGAGATGAGGAGAGGAAAAATTCAGTTTGGGCAAGTCAATTTTAATGGAGAACATCTGTTTGTATATTTCCTAATAAAAGAAGGTGAGCTGGGTGCCCATGGCTCCTACCTGTAACCCTAGATACTCAGGAGCCTGAGATTTGTGGATCATTGTTTGAAGCCAGTCAGGATACAAAATTCCATGAAACTTTTATAACCAATTTAGCACTACAAATGCCAGAAGCGAAGCTGTGGCTCAAGTAGTAGAGTACTTACTAGTCTTAAGCAGAAAGCTCATGCAGCACCTGGGCCCTGGGTTCAGATGCTAGCGCGCGCGCGCACACACGCACGCGCGCGCACACACACACACACACACACACACACACACACACACACACACACACACACACACACACACACACACACACACACACACACACACACACACACACACACACACACACACACACACACACACACACAAAATCAGCTGTACAAATACCAGGGAAGAAACAGAAAAAAAGTAAATGGGAATTTCTATATACTCAAGAATCTCAAGAGATTTTACAGGATACACTTCAGGATACACTGGAGTTTTAAGAAGGTCAGAACAGAACTAAGCTAATGTACACTTTTGGTAGTTTACTAGCTGATTAATAGAAGGAAGTGAACTAATCAGATGAAAGATGTATTCAGAGGCCTCTGGGTCAACCTGGGGACACCAGAAATAACCAATAAAAACCGTTCAGATGAAATTTCACAAAAAAATTTCAAAGAAAGTTAATCTCATTTGGAATGAGGAAGCAAGAAAACCATCATAAAAACTGCATAAACTTTCAGAAAAGGGGCCATATTCAAGTTCTTACATTGCAGGTAATTGTGTCAACTGAGAAATAACCATTGAAAATTATATAGTGAAAATCAGGATCAAAAACACAATATAGTTCACAATTACACCTAGCATAGTATCTACTCTATGGTTAATCAAATATTAATTAAACTTCTGAAAACTATATGAAGAAAAATGAAAGTGTTCAAAAATTAGGATTTGTTTATATGAGTTTTTTGCTGCTTCAAATTTTATTTCCCAATTTTTCAAACTTTGAAAATCAACCAAATATATATAGATATATTTGAAATATATCTATATATGCACCAAATTTGAGGTATATATACTAGAACTAGAATTTGTAACATTAAAAAATGTATCTTACACCTCAAAAAATGCTGAACTAATAAATTAAATATAGAATAAAAGCATTGGAAAATATGCCTCTTAAAGATAATACTTATAAGTTCTCTTTGGGTTCTATTGCATTTCTAAAATGTTTATTTTAAAGCTGAATTCTAAATCTGAAAAACATGGTATTTTATATTAGTGAGGATACAATAATGATACGCTGTGTGGCCATCAAAGTGCTAAGCATTTGGAATTATTACTCTGACTCTGTTGTTATCCACACTGGTAAGTATGGATTACTACCCTAGACTCAAGATAAGAACATTTTTATGAACTTCTAAAATAAGATATAAAGTTATTTGCCCAAGGCCACACAACCAATAAACTATGGTGTCAAGTTTTAAGCTTATGGTTGTTGACATGTCTCTATTTTTAGGAGGATATTAATTTTTATGTGATTAAGATCAAATTGGTTATGAACTAATCTATCAATTTTCTGTGTTTTATTTCCAGAAATGTATTCATACCAGACCCAAATATTTTTCTTCAGCAATACAAAAATCTGTATAAGTAGGCAATTGGAAGCCCAAAGCAGTTTTACTCTGGATCCTAAGCTGCAAATTTTTTAAGTTTCTTTTCGGGGTATTTAACTTCAAAGAGTTCTAAAGCAGATCATTGTGGTCAAATAAAATCTTAGTGTTACTCGTAATGTCCTCTTCAGTATTCCTTTGATGCTGAGTTCAATATCTTTATGCTTTTACTAAGTTTCTGTTTGAGTATTTGAGTATTTTATAAAGGAAACAGAGTCTGTATTTTTTATGTGTATGCTGATCCTAGTGCTTGAACTCAGGACCTGAGCGGTTTTTGCTCTACCACTTCAGCCACAGCTCCATTTCAAAGGATCTGTATTTTTTGTTAGGAACATGAAATCAGAGACAGGAAAACATGGGTTCAAATCTCAGTTTTGTAGTTTATAAACAAATAATCTCAGACATTCTATTTGCATATCTGAAGCAATAACACTGCCTGACACACTGCCCATTTTAAGCATCAACAGAACTAATCACTTTAAAGAGGTTAACATACTGCTAGCACCCAGACTTGATGAAGAGTCACAACCATTATGTTTTATTGTTATTGTCAATTAATTCTGAAAGATTGATAGTTAATGTATACACTCTTCACATAAAATAAGGTAAAATGAAATTATTATAGTCCCTCCCCTAACTATGATTAAGTTCCTCCCTGCTCCAATCAGTGACTTTGTTGTACCTCATTTATGGAGAGGCAATATTGGAAACAAAATATCAACTATGTTGGAAAAGCTGAATTTATTTTGTTTTGGCTACTCTGTCAATGTCAATAGTACAAATATCTTCCAAGCTTCCAAACATCCGAAGTTTCAGGCAAACAGTTTTCAAAGTAAAAGTGTACCTATAGCGATTCTGAGTAAACTATAAAACAGTTCTAGTAAATTAAATCTTAACAACACAGGTTATTGGTTATGTGGCCCTAGGCAAATTACAGACTTGAATTCAAATCCCAGGTCTAGGGCTCATAACTGTACCTCTTTTGCTAGTTACTTTATCTTTATAAACCCGTTTCTTCATTTAAGAAAACAAGCCTCTCAGAATTCCTGTGATAATCAAATAAAATGATTCAAAATACCACATCATGACTGCAGAGTAGGTTATGATTACTAATGCCTATCATCAACCACTGTACTTGCTAGTAATAGAATATTGAAAATATGTTTGGCTAACGATAATGAGGCAAGCTACTTAGTGTCTGAATTCTGGAGTAGACAGTCTTAAGGCCCAAATGAAGCTTAGGGAACTAAGAGTAGAGTAATGTAAGTGGGAGATAACACTAGACAACTTTTTAAAAAATTTCCCATCACCTTTCAAGCCCATAACTTCTCATAGGCATTTCCTATTCTCTTCAAGAAGAAACATCAGTTTTGTAAGTCAGTTCTTTTTTTTAAATCATCCTTGTGTTTTCTTCCTTAAACTCAAAAAATTTGATAGAAGATAATAATATAAATCTATAGTACATTTTGAAATAGGTAGTTATCTCCAGAAACAGCAGATATGGGTCTATAAAATCTGTGAACCATGAACATCCTGATATAGGGAAATGCCTGATAATACTTAGTTTTCAAAGCACTCTGGTAAAATGTGCCATTCAGTATTGTTTTGCTTTGTTTTGACATTAGGGCGAATATCTAAACTTTATTTCTTCTTTCCTCATTCTTATGATTAGCATTTTTCCATTCCCATGGCAATCTCCATTATTTATTTTTTAAGATTTAGGTATCCATAGTAAAATAGTCACTAGAATAAATAATAAATTATCTCAGGTACATAAAATGCATCTAGGAGATAAGGAAATAATGAAAGTAGTCATACCTGAAAAAGTAAACTGAATTTTTTAAGTACTTCATGGATTGGGGATATAGCTCATTAAGAGCACAGTCTAGCCAACACAAAGCCTTAGGTTTAATCTCCAACAGTTCAAAAAATGTAAGCAAAGAAACTACATTTTGGTAGGACAGACAGTATAGGATAAAACAGTTATCCATGACAATCCAAGCTATTACACAGAAGAAATTGGCAACGTGGGGAAATCAGATAAAAATTTCTAGAATCTTGATTTCCTGCTACCCCTAATTCAGCCTTACCACACTGGCCATTCAAGTCTGTATTCAGTGTGAGATTTCCTTGAAGTCTTCAGTATAGAACATTACAGTGTACTTGATCTAAAATAGGTATGCTTATTTCCTTTCCTGGAATATTCTCTCCACTCTGACCCTATTAGATTCAAACTCAAAGATCATACCATTTCCAACATCATAAAACTATCAGTATCAGAAGAATAGTCTCTTACAACTCCTCCATAAAGATCAGTCAAAAAATACTTCAACTACGTCAGTGCAATGCTTTAGCATCCATGTCTTCTAATGCACCATGTACTAACAAACTTTTTTATCTTGAGTTATTTCAGGAGTCTAACTTTCGCAATTGCAGTGTACAAATGTTCCCAGTAACTCTAAGACTCAGATATTATTTCTCAAATTGACGATTATATCTTCACCAATTTTTTGGTATTTGACCCTCACCAATGTCTATTTTGTTCATTCTATTCTCTTCTAGGAATTGGGACTTACAAGGATGTCTCTCTGTTATTCAAGCATGACATCCTGCTATATCATTGATGAACACTTGGAGTAACTTTAGTTAAGATGGAGCAGAAAGCTTCTTTTTTCCCCTAGGTCCTCCCAAAATGTTTCATTAAATATTCATTTTAGCACTCTTCTTGCACTGGGGATAACCTAAAGTTAATCACTCAACAAAACAATTAGTCACACATCTGTGCTTTAAACAATGTTAAAAATATGACATAGACTCATGTGATTCAGAAAAACACATGTATAAGTATATCATACTAATTATGTTACTAGCAATAAGGATCAATTATCAGACAAAAGGATATACTAAATTTTTATGCTTATATTAGGATCCTGTAGATGATGAGAATTTGAATTTGTAAGAATAAGAAAGATTATTGCCAGAAGTGAAGACAGTATGATTCTTAGTATCAACAAAACATCATAGAACTTAGGTAAGTCCACATACATTGTTACAACACAAAGAGTAAGATTGGATGATAAGTGCTAGGACCAGGAAGCCCCAAATTATGTTTAGCTGAAGTACTCCGCAATGGCTTTGGTTAAAGCCGTAGCAAGAGAAAATAAAATTAGCAATATTTCTTAAATCAAAAGGTTATCTGTGGCCTCTGATGACTACTAGTTTTATTGAGATAACACAAGCTATAATTTTAAATCTTGTATTTCAATTATGTTTTTCTGTTTATTGAATTTGAGGTATGATAAGTGACCTGCTAACAACAATTACAGTGGGTAATAACCTCCAGAAAGCTTGAAGCAAGGTTATATTATATGAGCACTTTGTACAATTTATTTCACTCAGGAATGCATGAGAAACCACAAGAATCCTGAAATCTGGTTGTGCAATACGCTCCTAGTCCTCCATGAAATTCTTCCAGATCACTGAGCTGTAAGCATCTTCCTAAGTTCCTGAGACAGTCATTTTAGGACTGCTGATTGCTTATGACTATGCTCTGGAAATGCAAGCTCAGTCAGATATCAGACCAAACATATGTGAAAGCTTACCGAACACTTGAAATAATGAAACACAGGAGTAGAAAGATCTCTATGCTAAGTCAGCACAGTACATACTATAAGCTAGAAGCAGTACAACTGCAATGAACCAGAAAAGCAAACCAAGGCCAAGCAGTAGCTATGTGGCAAAATTTCATCTTCAGCTCCTTATTGTGCATAGAGATCAGATGCTCTAATTAATTACTATTGAAAAAATGTTCCTAGATCTACTTTCTCTAATGAATTATCCTAGGATGTAACTTTTTTGTCAGTCCTAGGTCTTGGCACATTCCCTAAGCCTCTTTGTGCTCAAGGCTAGAACACTACCACTTGGGTCACAGCACCACTTCCAGTTTTTTCTGAGAGGTTTATTGGAGATAAGAGTCTCAAGAACTTTTCTGCCAGGAGTGGCTTTGAACCATGATCCTTAGACCTCAGATTCCTGAGAAGTTAGCATTACAGGTATAAGCCACTGGTGCCCAGCAAATGTAACATTTGCTGATTGATTAACCAATCTGTAAATGTGTCCCAAGTCATTTTTGTTGTTTTTTTTTTTTTTGTGTGTGTGTGTGGTTTTTTTTATTTTGGGGTCCGGTATGGGGCCTGAACTCTGGGTCTGGGCACTGTCCCTCAGCTCTTCAGCTCAAGGCTAGTGCTCTACCACTTGAGCCATAGTGCCACTTCCGGCTTTTTTCTTTTTGCTTATGTGGTGCTGAGGAATCGAACCCAGGGCCTAAGGCATGCAAGGCAAGCACTCTACCACTGAGCTACCTTCCCAGCCCCTCCCAAGTCATTTTTTACCAACTGTACAATCTATGGCCCAACAAAAGTTATTTACTTACCAATAACCATCCCTTAGTTGTGAATATGCATGCATATCTAAATGTACTAAATATACAAATACACAGAGTTCCCATCTACCACACTTTGATATGCTGCATATTTCATTTATTTCATTTATTAAATAAATGAAAATACCAAAGCTTTACTCATGCTTTCCTTTTCTGTATGTGGATAAGGTTTGCTTTGTATTATATAAAGAATTGAAGTAATCATGAGTTCCATTACTATTTCCACTCATGTTGCTTGGAGGATGGGAACTCTATTTAAACAAAAGGAGGGCTAGCCTTGAGCTGAAGATCTGAGGGACAGCACTCAGGGCCAGGCCAGGAAGGGATGGTAGGGGAAAAACAAAGGAGAAGGCAACAATGCTTGATAAGAAATGTACTCACTACCTTGCTCATGTAACTGTAACCCCTCTGTACAGTATTTTCACAATAAAAAACTTATTTAAAAAAAAACAAAAGGAGGATTTTTAGAAGGATTAAGTGAGTGAACAAGTGAGAAATTAAGTAACCATTGGCCTTAGAACATAACAAATGTTCCATAAATAGTATGTGAATAAGAATGCATTATCCTATACAAATCTTGCTTTCATTCAATTAATAAGCAATTGCTGAGCTTATCTATTCTGTGTTGATAGGTGCTGTGATAGGTGCTAGAGATGATGAAATAAATGTATTGATATAAACTGGGTACTGCTGGCTCATGCCTGTAATCCTGGCTACTCAGGAGACTTAGATCTGAGAATCATGGTTCAAAGCCAGGCCAGGCAAGAAAGTTTCTAAAACTCTTATTTCCAACTAACCACCAGAAAACCAAAATTAGAGCTATGGCTCAAAGTGGTAGAGCACAATCCTTGAGCAAAAACGTTCAAGGATAGCTCCCTGGCTCCAAGTTCAAGCCTCACAATCTAGAGGAAAAAATACTACAAACACACACATAAATATATGTAATTTTTAAAAATCCAAACCCATGTATGATAGGAAGAAATGGAGGGAAGAAGGGAATTTTTAAACTTCAATATTCTCAATTCTGACTCATCATTACTAGGACAAATAGTGTAAATAGAGTACAATCAAGGAGAGAAAACTATTATAACATAATAGTTTACATTTCTGAAATTGTTCTGTGAGGAAATATTTTGTTATTATTGACACAAACTGCAAGCTATTAGAAATTACAAGTCAACATAAATCTCGTCTATTGCTCTGTTCACCCTGTTTCACCCTGTTCCAATGGCTACCAGGAATAACATCAAAGAATCTTCTTCCTAGTAGACCATGAAATTAAAGCTCAGCAAACTGAAACATCCAGTGGGTCTCTTTGTTGGACAAAGCCCAATATGTGAAGTCAGTAAAAATTTCAATGGCTAAAACTAATGTCTGTGGAAAGTGTGTAAGCCTTGAAATCAAGAGAACTTAATGTTAGGGAGAGGCTTCAGATTTCACCCTAAGATTTTGAACAGAGTATGTAGAAAAAAAATCATACCAAGACATTTTCTTTAATCATATAATTTTCAAAAAACAGAAAGCTTCTTTTTCTGAGGAGATCAAAATGAGATGGGATCTTTTTAAAAAGGAATCATTAGCCAGGTGCCAGTGGCTCATGTCTGTAATCCTAGCTACTCAGTAGCCTGAGATCTGAAGATCGTGGTTCAAAGTCAGACCAATCAGGAACGCCCCTGAGACTCTTATCTCCAATAAACCATTAGAAAACTGGAAGGTGCTGTGGCTCAAGTGGTAGATCACTCACCTTGAGCTGAAGAGCACAGGGACAGCCTGCAGACCCAGAGTTCAAGCCCTACCACCACCAACAAAAAAAAAAAAAGGAGTCACTACATTTCTCATTATAGGTAAATCTTTTCTGAGTCATCCCATGACAGATGGAACTCAAAACTTTCTATATTTGTGCACAAAAGCAAGCCACTGCTTACTATTCTCCTTTATGGATTCAATTTTTAACAGAACATTGTGTTAAAAAATGTAGTATTTATTAAGCTCACATCAAAGCTCAGGTCCTATTATTATCACTGCATAAATGCATTAACTTACTATTTTTACTTTATTTACATAATCTTTTAGTAAAAAAAAGGGGGTTCAATTCAATATGTCAATTTATGAGTACAATGCATCTTGATCAACAATACCCCTTTAATTGTGTAGCTTAAAGTAGTAGATCGTCAGTCATGAGCAAAAGAGCCAAGCAAGGCCATTGGCCCTGTACTGGCATAGAAAGAAAAGAAGTGTTCTGGATTCCAGATTGCTTATATGCTTCAACTAGAAGTATCATCCATCACCTAACTAGGGTCATTTTGCTCTACCCAGATAGGAATCATGGGCAGGCAAAAAGCTCTTCCAGTGTTGAAGATTCTTGGCTCTTAAGTGCCTAAATCACAGGGGCTGCACTGGTATAGCCAGAAGCTTATAGCCCTAGGCTAAGAGCCTACAGTTCCAGCTTTAGATGCAAGCAGCTGTAGTTGTCATGTACCTTTCTCAAAGGGCCACCAGGTGCTGGCTTAAGTAAAATCCATCTGCCTGCTTGGCTAAGGGTCCTTTACTCAAGGCAGCCAGGCTACTAAGGAAGGCTCTAACAGCTGTCAATAGAGTCAAGATATCCCTGGCTACCAATCCTAAGCCTACTGAAAGGAAAAAAAGACCTAAAGGGGTGCTTACCAGAAAGATATAACATTAACATTATTTAACAGTATTTGTCAGTATTCTAACAGTGCTTAACAGCTGCTCCAGTGTCCAAGAAAAAGGTGGGTTCTGCTAATCAATCTCAAAAGCAGTATCTTTGTATCATTCAAAATCTTTGTAGTCCCAATATGTGATGCTATTAACAGAGTTTATTTTCAATAGATCAGATCTGATGCTATAGTACAGCAATGTGAAAGGAGCTAGAAAATACTTAAGAAACAAAATGTTTCTACAGATAGCAATAGAAATTATAACTAAAGAAATTCACTAAAATATTATAAATCTCTATGTGTATATATAAAGCAATTACATAAGGGAAAAGAAGAAACCTCAGGCAAAAGTTACTTATCAATAATGTAAGAAATAGTCTAACTGGAATATGTTGTATTTAACAATTCTCACTCCCACATCTAGTAGTAAATGACTATAATGACTAAGTAAATGACTATAATCCACAGAATTCTAAATTTTCATCAACTTCATTCAATGTAAAGAGCTGACCAAATAGAGAAAATATAACACAATAAACAAATAAATAATGCAATCTTCAAAAAGCAGAAACTCCTGCCTTTTCAAATCTCAGCAGCAAATGTGATAACCAGGAGTAGAGTCAGGTCTCAGTACTATTACTTGTGAGTTTCATTTAAAAAAGAGCTGTGTGGAATGACCCCTAACAGGATCTCAGTGGAGAGGTCAGACAACAAATTTTCAGTACCACCTCAATATTTCCTCTTCCCACTAATACACACACACACACACACACACACACACACACACACACACACACACACACACACACACACACACTCGAGCACGTGCACACACATGCATACACATGCATGCACGCACACAAGACAATGTTTGGAAAACATCACCCAGCCTTCTCCTGCCACTGAAAATGAGGGTGATAAAATACATCGCAGTTCAGATGGGAATGGTGTCAAGGAGAATCTGCACATAATTTTATCAGAGGAAACAGATGATCCAGAGATAGAGCAGCTAGCTTTTGAACAGCAAAATAAAAATAAATGGCAGGGCAATTATATGTAAGCAAAGGCATCAAGAACTAATAAATCAAAATAAAAGTCAAAAGACAAATGAGGAATCAATCTGGAAGAAAATACAATTCAAACAAGAGTAATTGAATTTTGGCAACTGCTTCATTTAGATAATACTCAAAATATGAATTTTTAAAAATATCACAAAAGAAGAAAGGCAATGTGGAAATAACAAGACAAGTTGTGAGCAAAAGAAAAAGAAAATGACTCAGGAAAGAAAACAATATTAGTTCCCATCTAATAAGTTATATATAAAAAGGGAAAACTGAACACTTCCAAAAGTCAAGTTACTGATGTAGAAAACATGCTAATCTCAGCAATTTCAGATGCAAACAGAAACTGGGATGATAGCTAAAACAGGATTAAGGATTAAGGATGACTTAAATAATTATTATAGTTTAGAAAATCACGCTGGCATTGTGCTCTACATCTGTAATCCCAGCTACATAGGGGGAAGATTATCAGGATTATAGTTTAAGGCAAGCCTGGTCAAAAAGTTAGTAACATCTCAAATCAACAAAAAAGCCTAATGTGGTGACCTGCACCTGTAATCTCAGCAATTGCAGGAGAACAAAGTAGAAGGATCTCAGTCTGAAGAGCAGTACTTGAAAAATAACTAAATCAACAAAGGGCTCATTCATAGCTCAAATGGTTCCTGAGTTCAAATCCCATAATCACTAATATGCTTACAGGAAAAATTATCAGAGATGCCCACGGTAACAATGAAAAATGAAAAGTGAAAAATAAAAGTTAAGAGGACAAGAACATACCAGTTATCGCCACACAATTAGTCCACTTCAGCACAATTTCTAGTTGTTATTAAAATGCAATAATTACATTATTGGAGAGGAAGTCAAAAAATGTATGATTGCTGACCACTTTTTGTAGCAGGAAGTCTAAATGAGATTAGGATGAAGTTCAACCAACTTAATGATTTTGATCATCTTTTCTTAAATGCAAGAAGATTCCTTAGAAACATTAAGTTATGTTGGGAGAATATTGTAAATGAGATTTGCTAGCTCCTTAAGGTTCCTTTTCATTCATAAAATTCCAAAAAGTAGTTTTGGGAGAAGCAAGGGATTAACTAACAGAAGCTTACTCTCCATTTCTCCATCTTTTTCTCTCTACAGTCTCACCTGTGATGGCTTTGAAACTAAAGCTGTATTTCTGGATGGAGAGAAACAGGGAAGAGGACAACCAAAGAAAAGAACCAGAGCAGCTGAGTCACTGTGAGAGAATGGGAATGGAAAGGGATCTGCCCTAACACTGTAATCTCAAGTGGAGCCTTACTTTCTTTACCCCCAAGTCAAGAGCTGGGAGCCCTCACTCAGAATGATCTCTATGCTGATGCTGTAAGTAAGGAGGTATATTACCAAGGGCAGTCCTATTGAGGACAAATTGCTTTATGAAATTTTGCAAGCTCTATGGAAAAATTGCACAATTCTGAGTTCTCCAAATTTAGGGTTCTATACTATAGAGATCTGATCATATTTAGCCTACCTTTCCATTTAAATTTGTTTGTTGTATCCTGCTATGGTCCCCATTCTTGGAAATCATACTCATTCTTCCCTTGTAGCTTTGACTTTGAAATAGCCTGTCAGTGTTTAGTTATTGCTTCTTCAAGCTGTGTTTACTTAGCTCTGTTTCTTCTAAGTCACTCTCATTATTTCCTTAATCAGGGCTCTAGTGCTTCTGTGAATCACCTTCCTACCAATGTCACCACTGGTAGTAAAATGCCAGAACTCAGGGATAATTATTGTTTTGCATTTATATTCTTATTACTTTGCATTTATATAGCCTCCTTCTTCATATAATGTTTTATTCACAGCAAGTCTTTCCTGGGGATTCTTGTTAAGCATATTAAAGAAATCAGAAAACTGCATAAAGAAATACAGTAAAAAGATCTCATGAATTATTTGATTTTTAAAAATTTTTAGATGAAGAAACAGTCCAAGAGAGGTTGACTGACTGACCTAAAGGGAGAGCCAATAATAAAGAATTATTTTCCTGACTTAGGCACTAAATTAATTTTTGAAGTGAGAAAATGTAAATGCATTAACAAGGGAATTAATTAGTATAACTCACAAACTACAGTAATATTTGTGGGAGTGTGGCTATAATGTGAGGATTAAGATATTCAAATGACATCTGAGGCTAGCCTTTACCTGAATGTATCTACTCTGGGAAGGAGAAGCTTGACAAGAGCCTTCTCTCAGAGAGAGAGATATATATTCATAGCTCAGGATGGGCAGTCAATGGGAAACTTTCAATCTGAGGATATTCTGAATACAACACTACGGCCTGGGCTGCATATCTCCTACAGTCTTCAAATTTTGGTTTTACAGACTTCTTTCATATGTTCTATAGAAATAATTGCTATGTACTTTAGTTGCTTAAAAAGCCAAGAGATGTTCATCCACTCTTTGTGCAATTTTCTGAGACATTTTCCTATGGGACAAGCTTGTATTTCCAAATAAAATTACTGAAAGGATAAATTTCTTATTGGAGCTCTGAAGCTGTAAAGATTTTATCCTTGGTATAGAAACATGATGCCAATATAAACATTGACTTTTATGCCCTCCTGTTGTTAAAACCCTTAAACTTTTTCTTGGTTGCCACTTGTAAGATAGAACAGTCCATTTCATTTCTGTATATAAAAAGCTATTTTGATCTGTTAAGGCTGTTGTGAGCAAATATCAGCACCTAGGAAAGCTATAGACAATATAAATTTATTTCTTACCATCTGGAAACCTTAAAGTTCAAGACCAAGGCATTTGGTGTTAAGAGTTCAGTTTTTCTGTGACACATGACATTAATGTTACATGTCCTCACCTGGTTGAGGGGGTGAGGATATCTGTGCAACCGCTTCTGTAAGACTAATGCCAATAAAAAGGCTACACTTCAATGACCTACTCAACTCTCTCCAGGAAAACCCTATTGCTCACACTTCTGATTCTAATTGTTCTCCACACTACCTTGCTACAATCAAGGATACATCACAGACTACAATTATTACCTGTTCTGGTAGTTTGGGTACTGTTCAAGATTTTAACAAGATTGTTATGAAATAGGATAGCTTCTTACTTGTGAGCATTTAAACTGGTGACAAGTTAAATAGGAGTCTCTAGAAATCTTGAACATTTTTAAAATCAAAAGCACAAGCAAATTTTACCTAGGCACAACATATTCTAAATTAAATTACTGAGATACTGCCTTAGTTATTTTTACTTATTTTTCATTACATAGCTTTCCAGGGTTTATATATTTGAAGATATGTAACTTTCCAGTTTACTAATACAATTTCTATTCAGGTGATATGATAGGCAGGCAACATTAAATAAAACATCTGCAGAGCAGATGTCATCCTTGACTGATGCTGTTTCACAATGATATGATAAAGGCAATGCACCTGCTGGAAATTCAAATAGCAGCATACATAAGATGGAGGCATGGAGGATTTTGAAAACTTTAAAATAGCACTCTTGCATTTTTATTTTCCTAAGCATACAGTCAACCATCATATTTATCTTGTTTTTACAAAGATGTACATGTTCTTCCAAAGCTGAGTGCATGGAGACAGATGCTCTGCAGTGAACGAATATCGAGGAAATAATAAATTGGAACTGACAAGTGCCTTCAGCCAAAAGTCCAAAGGGAATTCTCATCTTGAAATCATACATAGCAGAAGGAGCCAAAGAAAGAATGAAATGGCAAAAGTGCCAATGTTAATCCAAATATTAAGCTCAAGGGTTGTGTTAGGCCAATCTAATTGAACGAGCAATCGTCTTTCCTTCATTTTGAATTAAAGTATGTTCAAAAAGAGAGGAAATGCTGGAATATTCTCAACTGGATTAGCAGAAACAAGACAGATGAATCAGCAGCATAATGAAGAAATAATGTTGGAGTGACTGGCCTTTGTCCTTATAAGAATTGGCAAACTTATGGATCTTGAAAGGAAATAAACCAACAAAAACAATGTATCAATAAACAGCATTATGACAGAAACAGTTTAGATAGCTCTGTGTAAAATGAAGGTCCTACTTTTGAGAAACTTGAAACCTAAAAAACACAACAATAACAATATTAAGCCAAGCATGGATGGCTCACACTTATAATCTTAATTTCTTGAAAAGATGAGATCTGAGGATCACACCTCCAAGGCAACCTGGGCAGAAAAGTCTGAGAGATTCTTACCTTCAATTATCAAACATAAACACTGGCCTGAGGCATGGTTCAGGTGGTAGAGTATCAGTTGTGAGGAGAAGCTGAGTAAGAACACAAGGTTCTTACCCCAGTGCCAGAACATGATGATATGCATACATACAGACATGAACAAATTAAATAAGTAAATAAATAATAATAATAAAAAACAGAAGTATTAAAAGTAACATGTATCATCATCATCATTATCAATATCACTGGTGTCATTTATTGGTGTTATTAAAAATTAATATACCAGGAACTTTATATTCATTCTCTCCTTCAATCCTAGAAATTCTAAAAAATTGTTATTGTCTCTAGTTAACACTGAAGAACATTAAGTCTAGTCTTGTAGCTAGGTGAAATCAGAAAGATTCAAAGCCTCCGTGTTATTACTCTGTGTGACTGTTTCTTAACTTATTCACAATATATTGGATTAAATTTAAATTACTAATTGTAACAGAGCAAAGAAAATGGGTTGAATACATCAACTAATGGAACTGTCCATCAATTGAAATTATAGAAATACAAAAATCCAGGCCCAACTGACCAGCTTTGCAAGACAGGCAAAATGTCTGTGAAGGATGCATGGAGAAACCATCGCTTGACCAATAATTAGTATTAGAATATTTTGTATAAAAACTGCTTAGCATTTCCTCAGACTCCTGTACTTCTGAACCTGCAATGCTGAATGTTATCACAGCTCATAGAAAGAGTTTATACTATTTGTTCTGACAAAATAAATATCAGCTAAAAATCTTAACTGTCACGTAGAAATTACACACAGTGGCATGAATAGATAAATGAACATGTGTTTTGTCAATAAAGCAGTGGTTAGGGGATGCAATAAATAGTTACTAAAAACCAACCACTTACCTGGAAACTAAAAAATGTTCAATCTGATCTATAATAACTTAGGGTATAAGAACCCTAATTATACAAGCTGAGTTCTATTTTCACTTAGCATATAGAAAACCACAAGAGAACATCAAGAATGATGTCAGGGAGAACAAAACAAAAACATACATTTAATGCACATTACACAGCTGATATCTCAGGAAAAACTGTCAAATACAAAATACAATAAACAAATAAAAACAAATACAAATACAGCAAGCAAGAAGCCTAGGATTCAAGGACTGATAAACCATTGGCCAAGTATAGAAGGAGCCACTGTAGATGCAGATACAAAACTGAAATTTTCAATCAGCTCTTAAAAGGCTCAAGTATACCCTATGGTGACCCTATGTTTATTATCCCTAGGAGCCTCAAACAAAATGACAATGAACAATTCTCCCACCACTTCTCATATGTACTCTACTAAGTATGCATGAGGATAATCAGAAGCACAGTATGAGACAAATTAAACACATCCCTTCTGTGGACCATTTTTGTAGTCATCTAGACTTGACTTGATAAATTCTATCTTTTCTTTGTTCTTTTATTTCCATACCTTTATCTAGATGAAGCAAAATCTTTTAATTTTATGTTAAAATAATTTTAAGTGCATTTCCAAATCCTACCAGAAAAACATCATGAAATTCGTTGTAAACTCTTCCGAAATAATGCAATACAGTAGGAAACACATCCTTCTTCATTCTATAAAGTCACTATTACCAAAGTAAATTCTTCACAAGAGATTAAACAGACTACAAATGCCCCTTATGATTATTAGTGTAAAAATACCTCACAAAAGATAGAAGACCAACTCAGGCTCTAGTGACTCACACCTGTAATCCTAGCTACTTAGGAGGCTGAGATCTGAGGATCATGATTCAAAGCCAGCCCGGGCAAAAAAAGTCCCCATGAGACACTTATCCCCTAGTAACCACTCAAAATCCACAAGTGGTTCTGTGGCTCAAAGTGATAAAGCATCAGCATTAAGCAAAAGATCTCAGGGACAGCATCTAGGCCCCTGAGTTCAAGCCCCACAACTGACCAAAAAAAAAAAAAAAAGATAGGATATCAAATATAACAGGTTCACAGGTGATATACACCATCATTAAATAGTACTGATCACAGGAATGTTTAAATTTAATTTATTGACATAAACTATATTAAAAGCATCATATTCATGAAACAAAGTATATAATATGGATTTTCTCAACAGACTCACCAAAAGCAGTTGAAAAATAAGACAGTTTTATCATTTACAATGTCTACAAGTATGAAAGAAACCTAAATCTGATAAAGATTACCTGTGAAAAAACACACAATAAATGTTACATTTTATAGTAAAGTTGGAATATTTGTCCCCTAAGATTAGAAACTTGATGAGGATATTGAATTTCTTTAGTATTATAGTGGAGGTTCAGTCCAGTGCAGTGAGGTAAGAAAAACAAAAGGCATATGAAAATGGTGAATAAAACATTAAAAGTATGATTATTTCCAAAGAGCATCCTTTCACATTCAGAAATTCATTAAAAACTCACTAAATTATTATAAGTATTCACAATCCTGTTGTAACTTCAACTTTGTTCTTCATTATGTTGTATTTTAAATCCTTGAGCAAAATGCAATAAAAGTTCTTACCTGCTAAATCCAGAGCTCCTATTATTTCTAGTTTGTTTCTAGTGAAGGATAATTTTCCAGGCCTTGGATCACATATTTCTGCCTTATAAATTTCAAGGTTTTGTTGATTAGATGGTATACATTGTAAATTTTGTAATGATAAGTGTTTTCTGTTCTGTTCTCTTTATAAACTTTTTTGTAATTGAGCATAAATTAATTGCACAAAAGGATTTCATTATGGTATTTGCTCCAATGAATTTTGTTATGGCAGGCAATTCAGTTACTTCTAGACCTACTTGACCAAACCAAAGATTACTTTTAGGATTTGGTACACGTGGTTCCAGAATATTTTCATTCTAAAATAATCTCACAACTTGGGCATGACCTATTTGGGAGTCTCTTGCTAAAATCCATGTGTTCAGTGGCATCTGCTTACTCTGGCTGTTAGGAATTTAAGTAGTCCTAAGCCTTCCATAAACTTAGAGAGTACTTTTTTTATACCTTTTCAATTATTTTTCTTTTGCCTGTATATTTTTCTTTGCCTGCCTCACAGGTTTTTCTTCCATTCCTTTTCCTTTTAAAAAACATTGTTTTAAGATATTGCAGTCTCACTGTGTTGCTCTGTTGCCTGAACTAATTTCTGATTACTGCACTTGAGCCATCATTCTGCATTCCACACCTCCTCCTGCCTCATCTCTAGAGTAGCTGAGATTACAGCCCACCCAATAGGCCTGAATGGATTATGCATGCACAGATTGGCAGCAGGCCAGGGATATGAGGGGACTGCACTTTTGCTCAGTTGTAAAAGGAGTGTTAAAGCTTTGGAGACCTTGAGTTCAAGCCACAGCATCAAAAGCAAACAATTAGAAACGGGTCTACACTGGGTGCCAGTGGCTCACACCTGTAATTCTAGCTACTCAGGAAGCTGGGATCTGAGAATCTCTGTTGGAAGCCAGCCCAGAAAGGAAAGGCCATGAGATCTTTATCTCCAATTAATTACCAAAAAGCTGAATGAAAGTGGAAGTGTGGCTCAAGTGATATAACCTTGAGCAAAAAACCCAGGGATAGTCAGGCCCTGAGTTCAATCCCCAGGGCTAACAAAAGGAAAAGGAAAGGGGAAGAAGGGGAAGAGTAAAAGGAGGAGGGAGGGGGGGAGGAGGGACAGGAGAGGAGGATATCCTTCAGCTAAACTGAGATTCTAGAAAAACAGAAAACAATGATGACACTGACCAAGACAAGACGACATTGACCAAGATATATTCTATTCATAAAATGGCTTTGTTGAATGGTAATAGCTTTGTACAAGACTTAAAAAAAAAAAACAACAAACAAAAACAACTTTTAGCCACATTAAAAGAAGAAACAGAGGCCAGTTTTCCAAGGCTGTTCACCCTGCCTCTCACGGCCATTTCTTTCACCTGTGAAATGAACTAATACTTAACTGGCTGTCCAAATGGAGGAGAGGTCACTCTCCTGAGGGGCACATCCATGCCTGCAGACGCTCCTTAAAGTGTGTCTGTTGGTTGGTTTTGTGTTTGTGTTTCTGGCCTGGCCTGTGTTTACCTGTGCTAACTTGGCATCTTCAGTCCGGCCTGGCCTTGTCCTTAGCCAGCTGGAACGCCAGCCTGCTGAGGCCATCCCTTCAGACTGGAGACGCAAGGCCCACGTAACAGGAAAAAAGGGGTCGAAAACTTACAGTTCCGGGGCAGGGAGCACAGGGTGCGTCAGGAGGCCAAGCAGGAAATGAAACGTTCTCAGGGAGTCTCGCGTGGTGTGTCCTCTCGGGCCACGTCCTCTCGAGGTAAAGTCTCCTGAGGCGTCAAGTCTCGCGGGGCCGTCAAGTCTCACGGGGGCGTCAAGTCTCGCGAGGTGCAGTCTTGCATAGTTGGCGCCGAGTAACGGTACCTAGTCAGGAACACCCGCGAAGAGTGTGTGTGGTCTTGAATTCTAGACAATGTTAGAATGTTCTGGAAGCCCAGGCAGCCGGGCCAAGAAATGCCCCTGGGTTCGTTATCGCCGTAGCGATGGCATGAGCCGTTTGCGTACTGAACAAAGGTGGAAACAGCGTTGACGGAGCCCCACTCTGCTCCTCTCACGAGGAAGTTAGACTTGTATTCAAAATGGGTGCTGAGGCAAGGGGGGAAGACAAGCTTTTTCTGTTTGTCCACGCTGCAAGAAGCCTCGCTCCCAGGTAGCTCCCTTACTTCCAGACTGCTCCCCTAACGCCTTAGGGAATCGTCTAGAAATGCCCTCCATATAGAGCTAAGCTGTGTGTGTGTGTGTGTGTGTGTGTGTGTTGGTCCTGGAGCTTTAACTCAAGACCTGGACACTGTCCCTGAGTTGTTTGTCCCCCCTCCCCCCCCCCCTTTGAGTTCTTTTGTTTTCGCTTTTGTTTTCTCAAGACTAGCACTTTACCAGTTGAGCCACAGCTTTGCTTCTGGCTTTCAGGTGGTTCATTGGAGATAAGCATTTCGTACCCATAAACTGCTTTGTTGAATGGCAACGTCTGTATACTACTACTTAAAAATAATAAAAAGTATTTTTAAGAAAATAAAGAGACGCTAGAAGAAAGTATCAGAGTCTTAAAGACTTTCCTATCTGGGTTGGCTTAAAACGGCTATCCTCAGAACTCAGCACTCCTTAGTAGCTAGGATTATAGGCGTGAGCTATTGGTGCCCAACTTTAGAGTTAAGTTTTATATTTTCCTTTCTTATAGGAACATACTCATGTATTGCTAGTTGTTGAAGATCTGAGAAAAAACAAAAGAGCAGTTTACTGGATCTTCTATTTAAGTTGCATAAAACTGAGACACTCCCATAGGTGTTGTTCATAGGTAAGTCTTTCATTTTGAGGATTGCTGTGATATATAGAGATTTGTATAAGTGAACATTTTTAAAATACTGTTTTCCAGTGGGCACCAGTGGTTCACACCTGTAATCCTAGCTACTCAGGAGCCTGAGATCCGTGGGCCATGGTTCAAAATCAGCTCAGATAGAAAAAGTACATGCAGTGTTTATCTCCTGTTAGCTACCAAAAAAAAAAAAACAGAAATGTAGCTGTGGCTCAAGTGGCAGAGAATTTGCTTTGAGCGAAAAATGTTAAGGGACAGTCTCAGGCCCTGAGTTCAATTCTTAGTACCAACACATACACACACACACACACACACACACACACACACACACACAAATATAAATACTATCCACTTAAGATTTTCCATGGTTAGTAAGAACATGTTTGTTTTTGTTTTTGTTTTGTAAATAAGCCAGTCAATTACTCTCTGATATAAGTAAGACAATAAGATCCAATGGCCATTTACTGAGATTCTACAACAGTGGCACACTGAACTTTCTTTTAGGCACTGTCCCTGCACTCTTCAGCTAAGGGCGAGTACACTACCACTTGAGCCACAGTGCCACATCAGGTTTTCTAGTGGTTTATTGGAGATAAGAGCCTCATGGGGCTGGGCGCCCCTGGCTTATGCCTGCAATCCTAGCTACTCAGAAAGCTGAGATCTGAGGATCATGATTCAAAGCCAGCCCTGGCAGGAAAGTCTGTGAGAATCTTATCTCCAATAAACCACTAGAAAATTAGAAGTGGAACTGTGGCTTAGAGTGCTCACCTTGAGCTGAAGAGCAAAAAAAAAAAAAAAAAAAAAAAAAAAAAGTCTCATGGACTTTTCTGCCTGGGCTGGCTTTGAACAGAGATCCTAAGGTCTCAGCCTCCTGAGTAGCTAGGATTACAGGTGTGAGCCACCCACGCCTGGCTGAACTTTCTTTTAATATGTAAAGAACAGCACTTCGTCTTTTACCTAATGTGGTAAAATATTGCAAGGGAGTCCCTTCTGGAATAGCTGTTTTAATTTATGGCTAATCTCAGGTAAACATGTCCTGTCATCTATAGAATTGAGAAATTTTGGATTGAAACCATCTGACTGTGCATTCATTTTCTAAACCTCATAAACTGCATTCCAGTACCTAGAAAGAATCTCTTCCTTTTGGCCTTCCAGGCAGTCATCAGTCAGGACCCTTAATTATCGATTTCTTTCTACAATTCCCTTCATTTTGACACATTATTTGAACCTGACCTGTCATTGGGTGGTCCTGCTACCTCAAAAGCTGTCAAATCTTGAGTAGTTGATATTCCATACCTGTAATACATCTGGGTTTGGATTAGAGCAGATGACCCTTCATTCCTTATTAATATGGTCACAGAATACCTCTTCGTATCCTTGAACCTGCTATCCTACCACATTACTATTATGGTATTCATTTTTATGATTTCTCCATGGATTTTGAATGTCTTTTGGCCACAAGGATTAATTTTTCTTTGGGATACTTATAATAATCAGATATAATTTTTGAAGAATTGAACCATGATAATCAGTGGTCTGAAAAAGATCTCTAAAGTATTTCCTTTCCCTTATTCTGCCTTCTCTCCCTTCTCTACACACTAAAAACTTCACATTTTGGTGTTTCATTCCATCTCTTTCTTTTGCCAGTATTGGAGTTTAAACTCAGGTCCTAATTTTTACTTACCTGGTGCTCTACCACATAAGCCACATTTACATCCTGGCTTTTGTCTAGTTACTTTTGGAAATAGAGTCTAACAGCATTCTGTCCAGGATGACTTTGGACCTCAGTCCTCTGGATCACAGCCAGAAGAGGAGCTAAAACTGTATCAGCACCATCAGTGCCTAGCTCTTAGGAGATCTTTAAAAATTGTACAAACATTTTCCAAATATCTCAGTAAAACCTAACTACCCTGCCTTTAAATTCTGGATATTGTACACTCAGAACTATTCATTGTTTTCTATATATTATCTCATTTTATCTTTACCTGTGTCTTCACATAATTTTCTCACCACATAGGAAATGCACATTTAGGGCCAGTGAGTGTCTAACATACTTTTATATGTCTCTCCTTTTAATAAATGGCTAATGATGGATTAACTCATAAAACAAGCCAAAAGAAAGCAGAAGTGTATACATGTCATAGAGAAACAAGTTTTATATATATATATATATATATATATATGATATCTTTAGTATAGTGTAAAATACACATATATATTTAAAACATATATACATACTCAATGAGTAGTAACAGGATTTGTCAAATGGCATATAGTCATACAATGTCACAAATAAAAGGACCTTATTCTAGTTGTTACCTTTCATTGTACAAATGTGACTATGAAGGTTGTGCCATTGTAAATGACACAACCTTTTGTGTCATTCAGAAAGATAATTCTGAAAAAGCTATAAATCTGGAAATAAAATTCAGGTCTTTTACTTTCTTAATTGTTATTTCTTGAACCATACTATTCTGTTTAACAAGTATTATAATGATCACTAGCATTATTATACTTAACTGTGTATAAAACCCACCAGTGTGTTTTATTAGAACCCTTAAATATCTTCACATAGTCTAGGCATTGCTTTTGCCACTCACTTCACATTAGTTCCTGCTCGTAAATGGACAGGTTCTTCAATGTGCATTCCCTATCCAAAAGCAAGATCCACATTCGAAAGTGTTCATATATATTTGCTGGAAAATCTCACTCAGGAGAATCACTAGATGTATTAGCCCAAAATTTACCAGAAGATATTCTTTTTTAAAAAGTTTTTATTTTATTGAAAAGATGCTGTACAGAGGGGTTACAGTTACAAGATTAAGGTAATGAGTACATTTGTTGTTGAACATTGTTACCCACTCCTTTGTGCTTTCTTCTTATTTTATTTCATGTTTTCCTTCCATTGGTATCGTTCTTATTATACAATGAAAACACAGTATGAGGCATGGTCTGGCTTCTAAATAAAAAGACATTGAAATATTATGCAATCATTTCATTCATATTGATTTCTTTTTCAGAATATTGCCTTTTGTCTGAATTTCATTCTTTAACTATTCTGTCAACTTTCCGAGATCCTTAGTTTTCCAAGTGCCAAATTCAATCTTTTATAGCTGCCAAATTGAACTCAAGCTTTTATAGGTTCTTACTAACAATTGTGTCCCTGGGTCACATATTTAGTGATAATGTTAATAAGGCTTATGGTTATCTTTGATTGAGTTTCTATATATTGTGTAGTGATTTTGTTGTACACTCTGGAAGAAACATAGTTTATGGCCTTGCTATTCAAATTGTAATACAGACATCAACTATGACAAAAAATAAATCTTATTTAAAATGCAGTGTCAGACTATCTTTCCAGACCTCTTCAATCAAAATTTGTACTTTAAGAAGATCTACTGAGAACTCCTATGCAAACTGAAAGCTGTTACTACTGTAGTTGGGGTTTCTTCCCATAGGCACAAATGTTAACATGCTTGCATTTGCATGTTGTTGAAATGGAAACAATGGAATGATTACAGAAAGAAGGATAGTTTTATGATGTGGTAAATTGAAAATGGTTCAGATTCATTAAATGTGGAAATCACTACTATTAATAGTCATTGTAGTAGCTGGAGGCAGAATAATATTGAAATATCTGGAGATTCTGAATTTAAATTGCTTCCTATATGAATTTAAATATGCTCATTCATTTGCATATATCATGAGAAAGAGACAGAGATAGACAGAGACAAAGAACAGTTTAGGAACCATGAGAACCATTTAGGAACCATAGATTGGAACAACTTGATCTGTGCAATAAGTTTATTGAACGAAGTACTTCCCTGTGGCTTATATAATGCACTCAATGTGGTGAGATCTTAGAGATGCTTTAGGCAAAAAACAGCCAAATATTTATCCCAATCTTGCTTATGTAATTTTTATACAGGCATAGCAGGTAGTAAGTAGAGACATTAAATTGATATAGACTAATGGAAAAAGTTTAGGCACAGTTTTCTGTAATATGTTCATTCAACTAGTTGATCTGGAAAATCTTCCAGAGATTAATTGGTTCTGAAAATACACTGTGAGCATAACAGATAAAACATTTGTGATGACAGAGCTCATCTGACAGGAACTAAAACCTAGTCAAATTTGTTGCTTTCTGTGGTTAGGGTTACTCCTCCGTTGAGACAATTTTATCTATACTATAGAGTTTTAGTGCAGGTTTAGTGGGATTCTGTTAAGTGTTTAGAAATTCAGTAAATCTAATTCCAATTACCTTTGTTCTTAAATAAGCAATGGAAGCCACTGAAATTTTATTCATAGGGAAGACTTCTAAGATCAACACCAATATTTGTATTTGTCATCCTCTTCTTACATATGTAGTTAGTAGGAAACAAATACATTTGTTTCAATTAAACCAAATTTCCTCATCTTCTGCTGCTATGATACACAAAGTTAAGTCTAAATACTCCATTTGCTTATATATCCAGTTTTTTCTTATAAGCAGAGATTCAATCACAGTGGAAATGGTAATAAAATGTGACATATAATTTTGAAGTTTTTATTTTCAAAATAAATTTTGATGTATTTTATAGAAAGTTTAATAACAATGAATTGGAAAATATGATCTTGAGAGATTGCTAGTGGCTAGTGGCTCACTCTTATAATGGTATCTACTCAGGAAGACTAGATCCAGAGTATCTTGGTTTGAAGCCATCCCAGACAGAGTGTCCATGAAATTCAATCTTCAAATTAATCAGCAAAAGTAGGACTGGAGGCATGGCAAAAGTAGTATAGTGCTGGTCAAGTAAATGTAAGATCTTATGTTCAAACTCTAAGAAAAAAAAGTAGGTTTATGGGTTTCTGACCATGTTTCAACACTTGCTAGTTTCATACTCTTTGAATTTAGATCTAGTGTCTTCAGATATTTTGCATTATTACAGAATTCTTACCGAATTTAAATGTAAAACCTGAATGTTATAGAACAAAACAATAAATGTGTGTGAGGAGGCAATGTAGATTGTTTTCACAAGTTGATAGATATTTTCTTCTGAGTAAAATTGAGTTTTGTTCACCGTACCACATGTGTGCTATTATTTTTATCTATTTCACTCATATATATATTTTTTAGTAAGAGAATAATTTTTATTCAGGCTAGAATTTTTATTTCTTAAGATTCACTTGCAATATGCAATGTGTGTATCAAATAATCCAATATATGTATATATATTTAACTCTCAAATATTTAAAGATTGACACATAATACTGATTCTATACTTATGTCAGCTATAATAGAATTTAGTCTTTTGCCTTTTTTTAATATTATTTTATTTTATTTGAAAACATACTGTACAGAGGGGCTACAATTACATGGGCAGGATAATGCATACATTTCTTACCAAGCATTGCAGCCTCCTCCTTTGTTTACCCTTCACCTCCCTTCCCAGCCTCCCCCCTCCCCCCACCCAATTATACCCCCCTCCCCGCCCCCCACCGACATTGTAAAGCTGGTTTTGACATGACATTTTGTACTTCTCATTGTTGCAACAGGTCCACCTGAATCCTTAAACGACTTGTTTGCCCCCATCTCCTCCACATGTTATACTGACATCAAATATAGTGAAAGCGGGGGTTACACTGTGGGGGAGGGACATACAAAGCAACAAAGAAATAATCTTATAAATGCGTTAGAAACATATGCATGAAAGAAACGAAAACATTAAAATACATGTTTAAGGGTTCATTTTCCTAACATCACATTATCTGATCTTTTCTGCTTGACTCATACCTATACTAGATATTGCAAATAAGGGAAACCATGGGACCTATGCTTCTTTGGGCCTGGCTTACTTCACTTAATATAATTTTTTCCAAGCCTTTCCATTTCCTAACAAATGGGGAAATGTCATTCTTTCTGATGGAGGCATAGAATTCCATTGTGTATATATACCACATTTTCTTGATCCATTCATCTATTGAGGGGCATCTGGGTTGGTTCCATATCTTAGCTATGGTAAATAATGCTGCAATAAACATAGTTGTGCTGGTAGCTTTAGTGTGGTCTTGTTTGTAAACATTTGGGTAAATGCCCAAAAGTGGGATTGCTGGATCATAGGGGAGATCTATGTGAAGTCTTTTGAGGAACCTCCATACTGCTTTCCAAAGTGGTTGAACAAGTTTACATTCCCACCAACAATGAAGTAAGGTTCCTTTCTGTCCACATCCCCTCCAGCATCTGTTGTTGTTAGAGTTCTTGATTTTTGCTGTTCTAACTGGAGTGAGGTGATATCTCAATGTTGTTTTGATTTGCATTTCTTTTATGGCTAGGGATGTTGAACATTTCTTCATGTGTCTATTGGCCATCCTTCTTTCTTCTTCAGAGAAGCTTCTCTTTAAGTCTTTCGCGCACTTATTTATTGGGCAGTTGTTTCTTTGAGGATTTGTTGTTGGGTGGTTTAATTTTTTGAGTTCCAAGTATATTTTAGATATGAGACCCTTGTCCGTTGTATGGCTAGTAAAGATCTTCTCCCAATCGGTGGGCTTTCTATTGATCTTGCTAGCTATGTCATTTGCCCTGCAGAAGCTCTGCAACCGTATGCAATCCCATTTGTCCAACCTTTCTTTGATTTGTTGTGCTTCCAGGTCTCTATTCAGAAAATTTCGACCTGAGCCAAGGAGACCTAGGGTTTCTCCTATTCCATCCTGTAATGTTTTCAGAGTGTCTGCTTTGAGTTCAAGGTCTTTGATCCATTTGGAGTTGATTCTGGTGCAGGGTGATATATAAGGATCTAGCTTTAGTTTTCTACATGTAGTTAACCAATTTTGCCAGCACCATTTACTGAAGAGGCTGTCTTTCTTCCATTCTATTGTTTTAGCTTCCTTATCGAAGATTAGATGGCTATAGGTCTGTAGGTTCATTTCTGGGTTTTCAATTCTATTCCATTGGTCCTGGGGTCTGTTCTTATGCCAATACCAAGCTGTTTTGATTACTATGGCTTTATAGTAGAGTTTGAAATTTGGTATTGATATTCCTCCAGCAGTGTTCTTTCCGTTGAGGAGCGTTTTTGCTATTCGGGGTCTTTTATTGTTCCATATGAATTTTTGGATTGCCTCCTCTATTTCCTTGAAGAATGAGGGTGGAATTTTGATAGGTATCGCGTTGAATTTGGAGATAGCCTTGGGAAGTATTGCCATTTTCACGATATTAATCTTGCCAATCCAGGAGCATGGGAGGTTTTGCCATTTTTTAAGTTCTGTGTTGATTTCCTTTTTCAAGATTTTAAAGTTTTCATCATAGAGGTCCTTCACTTCTTTGGTTAAGTTAATTCCTAGGTATTTTATTTTTTGTGGGGCTATTACAAATGGAGTTGCTTTCCTAATTTCAGCCACACTTTTCTCATTGTTGGCATATAGAAAAGCCATTGATTTTGGGGGGTTAATTTTATAACCTGCTATTTGCCAAAGTTTTGAATCAGCTTGAGTAATTTGGGAGTGGAGTCTATGGGATTCTTTAAATACAAGATCATGTCATCTGCAAAGAGGGAGAGTTTTATTTCTTCTTTCCCTATTTGGATCCCCTTTATGTCTGCATCTTGTCTTATTGCTGTAGCTAGGCATTCTAATACTAGATTGAAGAGAAGTGGAGAGAGTGGGCATCCTTGTCTTGTTCCTGAGTTAAGAGGAAATGGCTTTAGTTTTTCACCATTGAGTATAATGCTGGCTGTAGGTTTGTCATATACAGCCTTTATTGTATTGAGGAATGTTCCATGGATTCCTAATTTTTCCAGAATCTTCATCATAAAGGGGTGTTGGATCTTGTCAAATGCTTTTTCTGCATCTATTGAGATAACCATGTGGTTCTTATTCTTGCTCCTGTTGATGTGATGAATAATATTAATTGATTTGCGTATATTGAACCAGCTTTGCATCCCTGAAATGAATCCTGTTTGATCATGGTGTATGATTTTTTGGATGAATTGTTGAAGTCGATTGGCCAAAATTTTGTTGAGAAGTTTTGCATCAATGTTCATCAAAGAAATGGGTCTATAGTTCTCTTTCTTTGATGAGTCCTTGCCTGGTTTTGGGATGAGGGTTATGATGGCTTCATAGAATGTGTTCGGTAGTGAGCTTTCTCTTTCAATTTCATTGAAGAGTTGGAGGAGTATTGGTGTGAGCTCTGCTTTGAAGGCCTTGTAAAATTCCGCTGTAAAACCATCTGGTCCTGGACTTTTCTTAGCTGGGAGGTCTCTTATTGCTGTGTCTATTTCAATGCTTGATATGGGCCTGTTAAGCTGGTTTAACTCATCTTGGTTTAGTTTTGGCATGTCAATATTTGCTAGGAAAAGGTCCATTTCTGTCAAGTTCTCAAACTTATTAGCATAAAGTTTTGAGAAGTATTCCCTTATAATGTTCTGAATCTTGGTTGTTTCTGTGGTGATGTTTCCATTCTCATCTCTGAGTTTATTAATTTGGGTGTGTTCTCTCCTTTTTCTGATTAGATTTGCTAAGGGTCTGTCAATTTTGTTAAGTTTTTCGAAGAACCAACTCTTTGTTTTGTTGATTCTTTCTATAGTTTTTTTGGATTCTAATTCATTTAATTCTGATTTAATTTTGATTATTTCTTTCCGTCTACTGGATTGGGGTTTATCTTGCTGCTCTTTTTCAAGGAGGTTTAGATGTGTCATTAAATTGTTAGTTTCCGATCTCTCCAATTTGTTGATGTAGGAGCTCAGAGCTATAAACTTGCCTCTGAGTACTGCCTTTGCTGTGTCCCAGAGGAGCTGGTAATTTGTGTGTTCATTTTTGTTGAATAGCATGAACATTTGAATTTCCTTTCTAATCTCTTCCATGACCCACTCATGATTCAGCAGTGTGTTGTTCAGCCTCCATGTGATACCGGACTTTCTTTGGTGGCTTTTGGTGTTGAGTTCTAATTTTATTCCCTTGTGGTCAGAGAGAATGCAAGGTATAACTTCAATGTTTCTGAATTTAGACAAGTTTGCTTCGTGTCCTAAAATGTGGTCTATTTTAGAAAACGTTCCATGTGCTGCTGAGAAGAACATGTATTCTGATGCTGCTGGGTGAAATGTTCGGTAAATGTCTGTTAAGTCTAGTTGATCTTTGCAGCTGTTTAGATCTGCGGTTTCTCTGTTGAGTTTTTGCCGAGTTGATCTATCTAGTGGGGAGAGTGGTGTGTTAAAATCCCCAACAATTAATGTCTTTGGATCTATATGGGATTTGAGGGAAAGTAGTGTTTCTTTGATAAATTTGGGTGCTCCATTGTTTGGCGAATAGATATTTAGAATTGTAATATCCTCCTGAAGGAGAGATCCTTTAATTAGTATGTAGCGACCTTCTTTATCTCTTCTCACGAATTTTAGTTTGAAGTCTATTTTATCTGATATTAGGATTGCAACTCCCGCCTGTTTATGAGGGCCGTTTGCTTGGTAGATTTTGTTCCAGCCTTTAACTTTGAAGATGTGTTTGTTTTTATGGGCAAGATGTGACTCCTGCAGGCAGCAGATAGAAGGGTCTTGTTTTTTAATCCAACTAGACAGTCTATGTCGCTTAATTGGAGAGTTCAGTCCGTTAACGTTAAGAGATAGTACTGAGAGGTATTTGGGAGTTCCTGCCATGTTATCCACCTTCTTGGGGGCTGCGTAAACTGGGTTCTTCCTAAGGTTCTTGGATTTTCAGTTTGGGTGCAGTTTCTTGGCCTTTGTTGCGTTCTTGTTGGTTTTCTATGTGTAGGACATCTTTAAGAATCTTTTGTAGGGCTGGTTTGGTGGAGATGTATTGTTTCAATTTTTCTTTGCTATGGAAGGTTTTTATTTGGCCTTCAGTTATGAAGGAGAGTTTAGCTGGGTACAGTATTCTTGGTTGATAATTATTTGTTTTTAGGGCATGGCATATGTCATTCCAGGCTCTTCTTGCTTTGATTGTCTCTGCTGAGAAATCTGAGGTAATTCTAATTGGTTTCCCTTTTTAGGTGATTACCCTTGTCTCCCTGACAGCTTTAAGGATCTTTTCCTTGGTCTGGGTTGATCCTGTGTGGATTATAATGTGACGGTGGGATGTCCTATTCTGGTCTGGTCTATTTGGGGTTCTAAAAGCTTCTTGTATCTGAATAGGCCTATCTTTTTGTATGTTTGGGAAGTTCTCTGCTAGGATCCTGTTAAACAAATTTCCTAGACCATTAACTTCTGTTTCTAGGTGCTCCTCTACACCCATTATCCTTAGATTGGGCCTTCTGATGGTGTCTTCCAGGTGTTGGATAGACCTATCATATTTCTTGGACTTGTCTTGGATGGTTGTATGTTCTTTCTCTATAATATCTAGGCTGTCTTCCATCCCTGAGATTCGATCTTCTGCATGGTCTAACCTGCTGTCAAGACTCTCTACTTTGTTTTTTATCTCTTTTCCTTCTAATTGGTCAGCTTTGATGGCTTCAAGTTCTTTGTTGAAGCTCTGTTTTAGGTCTTGTATGAATTTCTTTACTTCCTTAATTTGGTGTTCAGTGTTTGTTCTCAAATCACTTAGTTGATTGGTTATGGTTTCTTTGGACTCCCATTCCTTCTGTTGGGTTCCATTCAGCATTCCCTTTGTGGTCTCCCTGACTTCCTTCAGCTCTTTGTTAATGGATTCCATGAATGCCTTTAGTGATCTTTGTGTATTCTCTACCTGGTCTCTCAATTCCTGAATTACTCTTTGATTAGCTTCCTCCTGTCTGTGGGATTCTTGCAGTTCTCTTTCTTCCCATTCGTGGGAATCCTGCAGTTCTCTTTGAGTGTTCTCTGCCTGCTCACGCCATTCCTCCCTTTCTCTTTGAGCATTCTCAAGTTGTTCGCGCAAATCCTGTATCAGTTTTTGAGTAGCTTCCTCACGCTTACGATATTCCTGTATAAACTTCTGGGATGCCTCCTCTCTCTCCCTATCACACACATACAGAGTCCTTTGTACCTTGTCAAACTTCTCATTTATCATGTTTGCTATTAGTGTTTGTAGAGCTATTTGGGAACTCTCCTCTGGAGTATTCTTTATCTGTTCTAATCCCTGATTATCAAGATTGGGAATTGAGATACCCGAATTTGCCATTTTTCTTGTGTTTTTCCGGCTTACTCGGCCCATTTGAGATGAAGATTGCACCAGTTTTATGCTAGAACACTATCTTAAGGCAACCATCAACCAAAGTTTGCGTTTGTACAGTCAATAGTCTACAGATACAATCTAGTTCAACAGATACATCTATTCAACATCAAACAACTATATGTTAAAGTACTTCGAACCGCAGAAAAGAATTTGGAAAACCAGAAATTATTAGGATTAGGGAGAGATGTGGGTAAAAAATAGGAATAGATTGGTGTGGGGAGGCACAGGGAGAGTTAACTATGTCCTAATCACAATGCAGGAAATGGGTTGGGTAGGATGCAAGTAGAGAGAGAGAGAGACCAGAAAAAAAATAGAAACGTAAAAATTAATGTTATTATAGAAGTTAAAAGACCGTCTATTTAGAGAGGAATGTGAATATGTTCCGAGAAGGGGAGGGACATAGAGGAGATGTGGAAAACTTTAAGGATGAGAAAGGGAGAAGAAAAGATCAGAAGTTCAGTAGAGCTAGACAAAAAACAAAAAGATAATTAAGAAAGAAAGAAAAAGAGAAAGAAGACAAGAAAAGAAAGGAAAACGCTCATTCACATATTCCTAAGACAAAAATTATAAGATGAGAAAAAAAAAAAGTTACTGGAAAACAATTATTTTTTCAGAAGAGGCAAAAATTAAAGATTAATAAAAGTTTTAGAAGGGAAAAAAATATATATATAAGGTAGCAAAAAACAAAAAACAAGCAAAAAAAGAAAAGAAGAAGAAGAAAAAAAAAAGTCTTTTGATTTTTTTTTTGGGGGGGGGGGAGGAGTGGGAAGAATCCTGTATCTCCCTTTTGTCTCTAACCAGTCTCTTGTTGGAGTCTCTGGTCAGCTTGAGTTCCTGTGGCTTGATTGGTTTCTTAAGTCGGTTGGTTGGAAGAGGCAGAAAAATGCTCTGCTTTACCCAAGATTTTGAGATCCCCCTCCCAGATTAGTTTTCTGGGAGGGTGATCTGCTTTGAGAGTCACAAAAGAGGGGGATGTGGTGATGGGGCTAGGTTCTGGGTAGAGTTGAGGCCTTTCAACAAACAGTAGCTTTTCCCTGGGGCTATTTTGTGATAAAGCTCACAGCACCCAGCCTGGAGCCATTCTCAGGGTTTCTGTTTTTCAATTGATTGTGGTGGCTGCTAGAGGGAGGGGCAGCCTCTGGCTCTGGTTACCCAGTGAGGCAAGGCACTCATATGGCTTGTGCCTGAGCTGGGTGACTTTTCCCTGGATGGTGCTGAGTCTGGCAGGTCACTTCGCCGTTAAGTTCTTGTGACCTGCTAAATGACTCGTTTTATTCCAAGGCCTGAGCTGGAGCTAGCAGCTCCTCCGAGCTTTGTCGGTATCCAAGATGGAGATCACCGGTGCTGGGGGGGGGAGGGGTAGCCTTCCCTCCTCTGCTTCCTGAGAAGGAGTGAGGATGTCGGGCTTGTACTCACGCCGAATCTTGGATCCTGGGTCGTCTCTGGTCTGCAAACAGCAGGTTGAAGATTTCCGCTCCTTGTTGGTTCTTGTTGGTGTTGAGTAGAATCCGCTCGTCCGCTGCGTCTGGCTCCTTCGTCCCGGACTCTCTGTGTCTCAGGTATGGCCCCGCGGTGGTGGTCGCCGCCGCGACCCTGCCGCCGTAGCGGCAGCTGATATGTTTCCTTGGCTTCCCCTCTCTTGTCTAACTCTCTGTCCTGTGATGGCACACTTGGTGTGATTCTCTGGCTTAGGACTGTTCACTAGAACTCTAAAATTGCTTTCTATACGAGAGCTTGTTCAGATTCCAGCTTCTCCTCCGCCATCTTCCCGGAACTTCCATATATATTTTGTTTATCAAAGCTTTTCACTCATTCCGTGAGTCAATGAACTTGTTGTGTATAAAATAATTGCTTTTTTCTGCATGTAAAGTGATTATATGTGACCAGAGGAAAAAATTGCCCATTTGTATATGAAACCTGAAATTTATTTTCTGCTTGTATTCTCATTGTTGCTCAATGATTTGGAAACCATTTCAGAATGATGATTTAGATAACAGTTCTCAGAATTGTGAAATTTTTAACTAATAAAATTAGCCCACCCTTTCTGAAAATTGTTTTAATTCTAGAAAGATTCAATTCAACTTGTAAAACGTGGCAGCATCCCCTGCCAAGTTATGCTATGCTTATAATTTTGTAAATCCTTGAGCCCCATGGCTTTTATGCACTCCTTGAATTCAGCCATTTTTTGAAATATTCATCACATCCTGTGGTTCATCTAAGTGTTTTCTTACCTTACTCCCCATGCTGCCTCAGAGCTAATATAAGATTGATATTAACCTCCAGTTCTGAAGGAATCAGTAGGATGAGAGACTAGATCAATTCAAAAGCATTCTCTTAGTAGTATATTAAATGTAATTATAAGCCAAATTATAAAATATTGATACAAGTGTTACATGAAAAAAGGAAGCTATCTTTGCAGAATATTCCTATATGACAGTTCTATATATGGTTCTAGTCTTACCAAAAATTAAATCTGACTGGCAGGGGGGAAATCACTGAAGCCTTCTATACTTTAGCAAAAATAGCACTCTTGGTGGCTATCACAAAGCACTCACTGAAGATTCCCCTGGGTAATTCCAGATGCCATGTTGGTTTCAAATAAGCAACACTTGTGATTTAAAATATTTTCAACTGTGAACTTATTATACTCATTTTTATCTTTTAGTTGAATCTGAATTCTTGGAAGAAGAAAGAGGTGAGTTTTCATCTTGTCAGCACAGGGTCAAGCCCAGTAGATTTCCCCTGTGCCTCTCTGCTTTCCTCATTTATTCATGTTTCCCCACTTTGTTCATTTATAAAATATTTGAGCACCTGTTAAACAGTTAGCACTGAGCTTGTTGCCATCTGCCACATCATAAAGTAGGGACATTTTCCTTTAGTATATTTCCTGAACACTTGCTAAATGAAATAGTATGGTCCTGAGAGGAGAAGTTTTTTGTCCAGTTCATTTATGAACACATATACATTGACAAAGTTTACCTTAGAGGTGATAGAGAACACTAAATATATGTGCAATATGAGATTATTTACTTTAGGAAATTTGTATTATCCTTCCCTAGAAAAGCCAAAAACAATTACTACATGGAAAATATTTGGCACAGGGTGGTAACAGATGATAGGATAATGTTACTGACAGTAAAATTTTTCTGTAGGTCCCAAGAGAGGTTCAACTATTGACAGATGTGACAAACAAAATAATGAAAGATTTCTCCTACATACTCTTCAAACAGTCATATGATAAGAATGAGAACTATGTCACAAATTAAATATTAAAACTATTAAGTAGACATTTAATGAAAGCTATTGCTTCATGTGGTAAATATGAAGCAAAACAACTATTTCTGGATTAAATTAGTTTTGTCAGGATTATTTTCCAGTTAAAAATTGTAAACTCTACAAAATCAAAAATTGCATACATACAACATATGGATCCTTTAGCTAACTAAAATTAACTTCCTAAAGGAAAGGCACAAACCAGACAACTCTCTGAGATTTAAGACATCATCTTAAACTCCTTTTGCATAATTTTTGTTCAATTTTCTTATGAATATGGTGCTTTTAAACAGTAAATGTTTTAAAATTCAGCTCAATGCTTGAATCTGCACTTGTCATCTATTCATTCCCCACTTGATAGCAAATCATTCAAGTGAAAATACATCACCAAAATCCTGAGCAATTTGAATGCAAATTAAATCAATACAATAACTGAGAAGAATTTGCCCTTGGAAATAGTGCAAGTTCAGGCAGTTGTTTATGGGCTTTATTTTGTTTTAGTTTATCTCTACTAGTGTAACTATTCTTAAGGCATTCATTGCAAACTCTATTTTGAAGTGTGAAAAAGCTGGCAGCAAAAAAAAAGTACTTTTAGTCAAAAGATTAATGTAATCAAAAAGATAAGCAATGGATATCAGTTCTCATTCTAAACCAAGCCACGTAGGCTCTCACATTAAAATCATGAAATTCAGTTGTGAAAATAAATGTGAAATACTATTATCTGTGCTCATCATGTATTCATATACCTAAAAATAACTATTGAGTATTATTATAGTTTTAGGAAGTATGTATGGTAATCACAGAAGTTTTTCAGAATAGTAAGGTAGATAATTTTTTAAAAGATGCTATTTTTCAAGTTTGTATCCAAGAGCTGTTGATAAACATTTTCTACAACCAAAATAAACATCTGCAAAGGCTTGGCACTAAGAAATCAAATTCCAAATGTGAGTAGTAACTAAACATTCTTTGAAAAATATTTTACTGGCCTCTACTTTTTAGTATACTAAATACTAAGAATAGCAATTACACTAAAAAATTAAATTTTTGCCTTAGAAGCTTTGAGAAAATGATACAAAAATTCAGACCTTGTTATAATTCATTAAGTGACTATTATTGAGACCTGCCAGGCAAG